>NW_020664584.1:10888944-10935573 GCF_002925995.2 Terrapene triunguis
TTTTTCTCTTACTTAATTGGCCTCTCAGAGTTGGTAAGACAACTCCCACCTGTTCATGCTCTCTGTATGTGTGTATATATATCTCCTCGATATGTTTCATTCAATATGCATCCGAAGAAGTGGGTTGTAGCCCACGAAAGCTTATGCTCTAATAAATTTGTTAGTCTCTAAGGTGCCACAAGTACTCCTGTTCTTTTTGCGGATACAGACTAACACGGCTGCTACTCTGAAACCTGTCATTCTCCTACCTGACCATCAAGTGCCTGTCTTGAGCATTAAAACCCAAGAGCAGAGTTGAAGGCAGTTCCTCCGGGCACAACCACAACATCAATATTAAATAAATAATAATAGCAGCATACTGTCCGATTGCTAGACTGCATGCTAGATAATCCCATATAAGGGAAGATTCTGATCATCGGATGCATTGTCCTAACACATAGAAAGAAAATATTCTACCAGCCTGAAATATTAGGGGAATCTGGGATTTTTTGATTTTGGAGTTTTTTTTATATCATGAGCTTACACACACAAGTTTTCTGTACACCTCTACCCCGATATAACGTGACCTGATATAACACGGAAAAGCAGTGCTCTGGGGGGGCGGGGCTGCGCACTCCGGCGGATCAAAGCAAGTTCGATATAACGTGGTTTCACCTATAACGCGGTAAGATTTTTTTGGCTCCCGAGGACAGCCTTATATCGAGGTAGAGGTGCATTTCTCTGAAGACTCATTGTTACAAAAGAATGTCAGCAAGATTGTCCCCAAGTCTCTCACTCAGTTAGCCATCTAGAAATTCCACTGCAAGCTCTTTAGGGCAGGCATTGTCTATCCCCAGGTGCCTGTAGAGACTTGGCACACTGGGACCCCCATGCCAATCGGGACCTTGGGGCAACCACCAATATACTAACAGATTGCAATAATATCTAGTGTACAGTACCATCACTTTGGGGGCAAAGATAACTCTGATTTTCTATTATTTATCAAGGTACCTAGAAGAATATTTTTTGAGGTGTCTTAAATCGAAATAGGCCACCATTGTATCCATGTGTGGTTGTTACTAAACGCCCACAGGTTACTCCCTTTGTGGCGTTTGCTTTCTGCACTTCACCCTGCTTGGACACTGGGCACTTCCACTTCCTGGCAGCAGCTCTATCTCTGCTTCCACCTGGTAGCACAAGGCTGCAGTATTTGCCTTTCAAACATTTCAGTGGAGGGTTAAAACCTACCTCCCTGAAAGCAAAAAGAGCTTTCATTCTTAAAATAATAATTAAAAATCTCTTCTACTCGTGTAAGGTTCTGTTGACCTCTGGACAGAATCTAAGTTTAGGGCTCACAGGACTCAGCAGTGTTCCTTTAAGACAACTTCAGAGAAAGTCTTAGAAACCTGCCTGCTTTCCCTGTACTCAACACACCAAATCCACATTCCTTTATTAATGGATCACTAGGAACAGGAGCCTGATCAATCCTTCCCTCTCTCCTTTTCAAGAGCAAATCCACTCCTGCAAATCGATGTGCAAGATACTAGCTCTTATCTCCAAGAACTCAGGCCAGAACGCCACAAGTTCATACAAAAGCACAAAAGCCCCTGAGCCAACAGTCTCGCTGCTCTGCAAGGCCAAAAGTTTAGCTGCTAGCCTCTTTAAAATGAGTTAGTTTGCATGAGCAAATGACTTTAGAAATAAGACACACCATTAAATAAAATACTTTGCATCATCTACCTGTAAAACTTTATGTCCCTGGAGAAGTTATTATGGAGAAAATATTAAGACTCCCTCAAGAGATATTAATCTTAAAAATTATGAAACCACAATTCTAGGGAAAGAAATTTAGGCGTTGGTTTCTCATTCAGAGATGCAATAGTGCAACATAAGGAACATCTCCTCCATTTCTGAACACCGACAATTCACTGAGTCACTAAAAGTCAGTGGATCGCAAAAAGATATGCATTATTGGATCTAGCAACATTGACAAAGGGCCCAGAAAACTACTGAAACGAACTACTAATAAAGACTGGTAGCACAGAAAGGGCCAACTTCCTAATTCTGATATATAAGAGGGAATGGAAAGAAGGGTTAATATAACTAGTTAAATAAGGCACAGTTTTCTCCACCTAGCAAACTGCTATATAACACATCGAAATAGATAGTGACAAAGCTTAATGACACCCTCCAAAAAGGACATACTTTAGTCACACACCACAGAAAAATGGTGCAAAAAGTTTGCTAATTTCAGAGGGTCAAGCTAGTTAATTGTTAATGCAGGTGCAGTGACCCCTGAAAAGAAACGGCTACTTTCTGAGAAATATTGCAATCCATGGCTGTGTTTAGATTCTTTGGATGTTAAGAAAAAAGACAGCAACAGTTTCAAGACATTGTCCGCTGATCCCAATGAGTGAAGAACCAAGCTTGCACTGTCAGTTTAAAATATTACTTTTTATTTTGCAACATTTTAAATGCCACTATATAAGGCAGGAGTTGGCAACCTTCAGCACGCGGCCCATCAGAGTAATCCACTGGCAGGCCGCAAGACATTTTGTTTACATTGACCATCCGCAGGCATGGCCGCCCGCAGCTCCCATTGGCCGCGGTTTGCCGTTCCCAGCCAATGGGAGCTGCAGGGGGCTGTGCCTGCGGACAGTCAATGTACACAAAATGTCCCGCGGCCTGCCAGTGAATTACTCTGATGGGCCGCGTGCTGAAGGTTGCCGACCCCTGACATAAGGTGTCCACAGATGTTTTGCTGGGATGTAATCCTAAAAATATTGCATACTATAGCATCATACTTTACACCTTCAAACTGTTATAGAGACATCATTCATTAACTTTCAACACATCTCTGCTATGTGCACACACACCCCTTACAGAAGGGGAAACTAAGGCACAGATTATTCAAATGACACATCCAAGACCCCAGAGGGAGTTGCTGACCTTTCCTTAGCAGGTGATTTTAAAAGGTTGCTCATTTACTCAAATTTATTTAACCTTTAACATCTCAAAACTAAAGAGAAGACAGTATTAAGAGTCAGTACTGAAAGAACAATAATTTCTCTACCAAGTCAGTGAGGAGGACACCTGGGTATGGCAGCTGCAAACAGAACTAGAGCAGAGGGGGCAGCATCTACAAGTGAACCAGCCACTTTTCTCCAAGAGGGATTTATTTCTCGTGCAAAAGCATAAAGTCTGAAGCATTTATGGTGCTGGCTGGCCCAAAATTAATTCTCCTTTGGAGAAGAACATGACAGAGATGCCACCTGAATGAAGTAAACAAGAGACCAAAGACAGCACTGGAGCAGCTGCTTTCTTACCTATAACATGGATATGATTGTGGGAACAATGTTAACGTGCTGCAGTGGGATCACATGAGCACTGCTCAACTTTCCCTCTCATTTGGCTATATTCTAACCAACCTGACACTGACAATTCAGCAATATGAGCAGTGCCACCTGCCAAGCATCTGTAAACCTGTAAATGAAAGGCTTTGAAATGAGAGGCAGTCTGGGAGTACTACTCTAACAGTCAGGCCATTCCCAAAGACACCACTTCAATGAGGCCAGCAATTACAGAGAAAGGAATCAGAGCCTTCTATATAGATGCATGGGATAATCTAACCCTTATGGATCACCATTCAATATGTTCTGCTACTCTACTGACCTAATAATAGGAACCCAACATTCTTTAGCCCCAGAAAGCATCTGCCATGCTTCCTAAAGAGGGGGTGAGGGGAAGGAGGAGACTATGTTTTTGCAAGAAGTGTCTCAACTCACTCAAGAAATAAACCGAGCATTTTCCATACCAAAGTTAGTAAAAGGATCTCCCACATCAAAGGCCAGCAGCCGTCCCAGCAAGACCTGCTCCCTGTGCCCCTACAAAGAGTCTGTGTACTCATCCTCCTCAGCTACTAACTTTACTGTGAGTTTAGCGCAATAGTCAGGAAAGTAAATTGATAAATAGAGAAAACCTTAGCTGTTAAGTGTGCCACTAGCCAGTGATATCAGCTGATGATTTGTCTTCATCACTATATTGTTTGTCTCTCACTGACTTCTCAGAACGTTTACCCTAAGAATCCTACTGATCAACACTAAGAAATCTATTCTGATTATCAGTAAAGTCACTGGTAAGGATACAGATAATTCCACAAAGCAATCATCAAAATGATTAGGATTAAAGCTTTGTAACATAACTGCTAGCTAACCCTCAGATGACTGCAGCATGAATGAGATGTGACTCTAATGTGCCAGTGATGCCATTCTATTGTGACATGGCTGCAATGTCACAATAGATCTGTGTCTGCTTTGCATACAGCAAGAGAGGCAGAACAGATTAGATGGTTCTGTAGGAAGGGTTGTTCCTTAATAGCATTCATTTATTTCTCCTAAATCAATACAAGGTGGAAGATGACCTTGCTTGCCATAGGTCAGTTGGCAGGAAGCCCTTAAAGATGGTACCCTGGCCTTTGAAGGGGTTTGTCTGCTAGCCTTAAAGTTTAAAGACTTAATTATGAATTTACTTTGCTATAACTCTAACCAAAATACAGAACAGACAGCCAGAAATGCTGCGCCGCCGATCCTCTTCTGACACAGCTATTAAATAGCTTTGCCATAGGAGTGTGTAGAATCCATACATATGTTTAAGGCAGCCCTCTTCACCATCCTACTCAGGCAGCATGGTACCCAACATCTGGTAGCATATCTGATTTCTAACTACTCGTTGGTAAACAAAGATCCTAAATCCCATCAGTTGCCCTAGACCCATACAGACAACCACAGCGGATACTTTACATAAGACTGCACTGACTCTGGACACCACCTGGCTTCACCTCCAACTGTAGCATACTTCCTTTGGGGGTTACTGGCTCCCAGTGGCAATGGTTCGTCACTGGCTCCGATGTTCTGTATGATGCCATCCGGGCCCGCAGTGCCCCGTGTCACTACAAACGGGCTCACTTTGGAGGGACTGCCCAGTGCCATGGTATCAGGCTGGTTTCACATCGCACTATGCCAGCCACAGAGCCCCCGTGGGTGCGAGGAGCACTCGCAGGGGCACACGTCGGGCCCGCATACTGCCGGAGTATTGCAGCCCCCCAAACGGCCAGCAAGGGATGCTCGCACCTGGCGGCCCGCGGACAGCGCGCAGGTGAGCGCGCAAAGCTCCGCGGCAGGAGGGCGGGCTGCCCCCCCAGGCTCGACCCAGCTCCGGCCAGGGACGGTCCCGGGCGGCGGGCCGGGGGCGGCGAGAGGGCGGAGCGCTGGACGCGGGCCACAACTTCTCCGGGGCAGACGGTCCCGCCCCCCTCACAGCAACCGCGGCCGGGGGGAGGGGAACAGCCCCTGCCCGCGGGGAGCCCGGCCCCGGGGAGCGCCCGCAACGCGCCGGGCCGCGCCGCCCCCACAGGTGTGACCCGCCGGGCCGGGCCGCAGCCCAAGGACGGAGTCCCCGCCATGGCCGGCCCGGCCCCCCCGCCGCCGGCGGCCCCGCGCGGGCCCCGGCCGCCGAGTTCATTCATCAGGCGGCGCCCCGCGCCCAGGCTGGCCCCGGCAGCGCCGGGCAGCCGCCACAGCCGAAGTTGGGCGCAGAACTTACCTAAAATGGCTCCTGCGGCAGCCAAAGCCCAGCCAGCTATTATTTGGTGAAGTTTAGCCAGCCGCCCCGCGCGCGCAGCCTAGCCTGGCCCGGCCCGCCCCCGCGCCGCCGCCACTGGCCCCAGGTCGGCCCGCCCGCCTGCCATTGGCCGGCCTGCCCGTCAGCCACGCGCAGCCCCTCTCAAGCTTGGCTGCAGCGCGCTTATTGCTAGCTCCATTGTGCTCCTATTTGCATTGATGTGATCGCTGCTGGGATTGGCTGGGCCGGGGCCGTGCAGCCCCCCCGCCCTCAGCCCCTCGAGCCACCCGGCTCTGCAGCCCCTGCCCCCCTCGGCGCTGCTTCTCGCCCCCTCTCGGCTGCCTGCTCTGCCGCGCAGGGCAACGGCGGCTGCAAGTTCCCGGGGCTTGAGGCGGGGGGCAACCCCGAATTTCCATTGCATCCTCCAATCAAGGGGGGTTTTACTTGCTCCAACCAGAAAAATAAAAAAAACTCTCCCCTTTGCATTCCACGTCTTTGCTCGCCTTTCATTTCCCGGATGTGAAATTTCCTGCACAAAAACACAATGTGTAAAGCTGGAATGTGCAGGGCTTTGCAGTGCATCCTCGCTCGCCGCGGGAGAGGAGGAGAAAGCAGGGCACAGGCAGGGATGCCAGTTGCCTGGGGCTGCAGCTCTTGGATGTTAAACTGCTAGGTACCATCTCTAACCCGTGCTGCCTCCCCACAAAATATCTAACGCCTGGAGTCTGCAATGAGAGTTAATAAAATGTAAACGGAGCCCTTTATTTTCTAATTGATTTATTTACCCCTGGTATTTAATAGGGGGCCAGCCACTTATGGGGCAAATGCGTGTAACTAAAACAGCACTTAGGTTCCTTGGAACCTTAATTTATGCTGTAAAAAAGGTAGAAATAAGAAGCATGATATAGAGGGCCAAAGGCTCTCAGAGCCTCCATCTCTTTCTGCAAACATACTCCAACTAGGGCACTGCTCTTTGTTAGACTTGTTGCAGGGATGGTCCAAAGTACTCAGCTGCGGAGTGGTGAAATCTTCCCAAGCGCCACTCAGAGTGCTGTGAAATCCTGCCTTCCACGAGAGAAGTGACAACAACAAACATAAGGGTTAAGTTCTGCCCTTGACCCCCTACAGTGATCAGATGTACTGCAGGGGTCTTTGGAACAGGGTGTGCCAGAGTCTGCGATAACCTGGCCCAACAGAACAGGTTGGAGATGGCAGACGGGTCTTCTGGCCTCCTGTCTTTTCACCTCCTTGTTCTCATGAGATACAGCAGTTTTTCACTCAGCCCCTCTGTGATCTTAAATACCACATTAGTTCCTCTGGCCCCCCACCTCCTGGGAGCCGCTGCAGTTCCTGGTAGCCACTACAATCTCTGTTCTCCAGCTCACCCCCGACATTGTCCACCTTCTGCTGGTTTCTCTCTCTCTGGGACATCTTTTCCAAGTGGGATTAATGTCTCCCAGTGAAGTGCCCAGAACTCATCAATTTCAATCTTTTTTTTTCCCTAGGGAAAAACCATCCTGATTTTCAGATTCAGTCAATGAAAGCTCAGCACCACTGAGAGCCAGGCCAATAGACGCGTTTAACACCCTGTTCCAGCACCCACTTGGCTTTCCTTTGTGTCAGAGAAGCTCCCATACCATTACATTACAGATGTGACTGTACCTTGTCCAGCGCTGCCACAAGCCACTCTTCATACCAGTGTGTCACAACTGGCCCTAATGTCTAAATCTCACTGACTCCCTCTATGTGCTGCAGAATCTGATATTCTCTCCTTGGTAAATCATACTATACAACTTGCTGCTTCTTTTCAGCATGATTAGACTAGTGCTGTTCCAGTTTCTCTTATCAGCCTTGATTTTCCCCAGCTATTCCAATGCTCTGGGGTTGCCAAACAGTTGAGAATCCAGTCACTTGTTTCACTTATTACTGACGTTCATATTAACTGTTTATTTGCTTAATAGATATCTTGTAAATATGTATACTTTAAAAATCTTACCACCGATTATTAAAATAGTGGCTCAGATATTCAAAATGAGGCTGGGAAAGCACCAGAAAATAGAATTTAGGGAATGATCCCGCATTGTCTGGGAGCTAAGCTAGATAACCTTTGAAGAGCTGATCTTTGGAATAGCTCCATTGGAGGCACCTGGCTTTGAGTTACTCTGTCCTTAGAATAGCATAGTGAGAAGTTGTAGCCACCTTTCTTAATTATATACCCAAGGCAGTCTCTTGCTTTAGAGCAAGATTCAGATACCCTTGCTCATGCTGAGTAGCACCTTAATCTTCACAAATTCCCACTGGATCCTTTGATGTAGGAATGTCGACTAGATCTCTGTATATACCAGGGGTCGGCAACCTTTCAGAAGTGGTATGCCGAGTCTTCATTTATTCACTCTAATTTAAGGTTTCGCGTGCCAGTAATACATTTTAACGTTTTTAGAAGGTCTCTTTCTATAAGTCAAATATATAACTAAACTATTGTTGTATGTAAAATAAATAAGGTTTTTAAAATGTTTCAGAAGCTTTATTAAAATTAAATTAAAATGCAGAGCCCTCCGAACAGGTGGCCAGGACCCAGGCAGTGTGAGTGCCACTGAAAATCAGCTCACGTGCCGCATTCGGCACGCGTGCCATAGGTTGCCTACCCCTGGTATATACCATTGATGAGACCACTGCTAGATTATTACTGTGTCCGGTTCTGGTATCTGCACTTTAGAGAGGATGCTGAAAATTTGAAGATGCTTTAAAGAAGAGTCACCAGAATGACTTAAGATCTGGAAAACCTGCCTTACAACGAGCGATTTAAGGAGCTCCATCTCTTCAGTTTATCAAAGAGAAGGATTAGAGGTGACTTGATTATAGTCTTTTAGTACCTACGGAAGGAAAAATATTTCTGGAAACAGAGAGCTCATCAATCTAGCCGACAAAGATATAAGAACCAGTCGCTGGAAATGTTAAACCATTGGAACAGATTGCCAAGGGATGTAGTGGAGTCTTTACAGCAAGACTGGATGTCTTTCTAAGAGATCTGCTCTAGTTCAAACAGAAATTATAAACTCATGCAGGGATCACTAGGTGTTATTCTCTGGCATGTGCAATGTAGGTCATACTGGTCCTTGCTGACCTTACAAGCTAGGAATCTATTAAAGTCTTATTAAACATGAGCCTACCCCATAGAAAGCAGAGGTCCTAATCTCCTCCCACAGGATTCGAGTAATTCCTTGGGCATCAATAGAAGCTAGTTGTATCCAGAGGGAGGGGAATAGGGCTCCAGCCTGGGATCACCCCAGCCCCTCTCACTTCTTTGCCCATCTCCAAATCAATTCCAATGTGACCTATTGGTTCTCAAAACCCCTATTGCCAGGCTGCACTCTGCTGGACCTCCTGAGAGCTTTATGTATTCTAGCATCCAGCTCCTCTTGGCTATGCACTCCCCCTGCACACTCACTCCACTCTAGACCTCTTGCTGAGCAGTTGGGATCCCCCACCCTTCCTGCAAGCCAGACAGATGCTTTCTCTCTTCAAATCTCACTTTGAAAATTTCTGGTGCATTTGAATCTATAAAACAACCCTAAAACTCTCCTTGCCTCCTTCCCCCCTTGGTGCCTCCTGCTATTCCACTCTACATGGAGCTGATCTGTCTCTACTATGTCCATTGGAATCTTTACCCTATCCCTATTCTGGGCATCACTTTCCCCCCTCTGATTATATGAGATCTGCTAGATCCAAATGTGCAAAGTGCTTCTCCCGAAACTCCTTTCCTTTTCTCCTCTATCTCTACACCCCCTCTCCCTCTCTCTGCCAAGTGTTCCTGATCTCTCTGCATTTCCCTATGTCCTGCCTTCCCTCACCCTTTTCTGTACTCTCTGTCTCAGAATTAACTCCTAATTCTTTGTATGAAGTACGCTCTGAAAAGTAACTTGTATTTTTATTATCAAAATACCAACAGCAATTCATGTAAAGACTAATCACTTTTTAGTTCTCTGAGCTAAAAAATGCACTTGAAACTGGTTAACAATCTTTGTGTTATAAATCCTGAAAAGATGGCTTTGTAGTGGAAAGTCATCTGCCAGTTTAGTCTTAAGCAGGACTGTGCTACTAGGTTAGACTTCTCACAATAAAAGTGATCATCATGCCCAACAGAAAGTAGATTTGGAAAGGCAGGTTTTGTGTGATGATATTTCACTGTGTTATTGATAGCATAACAGAATGGGGCTAGCACAGTGTGCGTCCCATCTACAGAAAACACAGATGATTTCTGCCTGATCATTGCACACAGGCAGCACTGGCGGTCTGTAAGAATCTATAAATTTGGTTTGCCCCAAAGTTCTTACCTACATCTGCTCCCATTAAAGTCAATATCAAAGACTCTGTTGGCTTCAAATAGGATCCAAACTGCACTATTCCCACATACTCTGAGATCCAGAAATGATCTTACCTCAAGACATGTGTGGCCCAGTTAGCCTGTGTGCGCCAGGGCAGACTGGTGATACTATATCAAGCTCTAGATCCTGCAAGGAGCTGAGAGCCCTCAACCCCATCCCATTGACCTCTGTAAGAGCTGTGGGCACCCAGCACATCCAGAGAGACACTCAGCATTTTTCAGCCCCACGCTGAAGAGAATTGCTGGGTTGCCAAGAGTCAGAAAATGTAGTCACCCAAATGCAACTCACAGTAAAACCATCAAAAACTATCACTGATAGCGATTGTTACTCCTGGGAGAATTCTGCACTGAAAAAATTAAAAATTCTCTGCCAAAAATGTAAAAATTCTGCACACAATCTTTTAACATTATGCAGAATTCTGCATATTTTATTTGTCAAAATAACACTATATATATATAACACAAAATAACACCAGTTTTGGTAATTTATTTAATAATACCTGTCAGCAACTATTTCTATAATAATACAGACAACAACAACAAAAAACCCAGGAGTAGAGAGTTAAAGAAACCCCTACAACAACCCAGTTCCTGTTTCTCTGCCCCTTCCCCACAGAGCCCAGCTGCAGGCCCAGACACCCACACCACAGATCCCAGCTGTGGGGCGCCCCCCAGCCCAGACATCCACATCCCCTCCCCCCAGAGCCCAGCCGTGCCCCCCAGCCCTGACACTTGCATTCCCTCCCCCCAGAGCGCAGGGATCCAGAGGGAGAAGCATCCTGATGCTGGGTCCCAGGCTTTTATGGAGTTTCCTGCATGCCGCCTCCTTCCTTCAGGGCATGCCAGGAATTGCAGCTGCCAGAAACCCTCCAGCTCCATCCTCCTCCCCTCCAGCAGTGTCTTCTATTTGTGAGCTGGGGAGCTGGGCTCTGCCAGGTCCAGTAGCCACTAGTGGCAGCCAGAAGCTCTGCAGCACCAATTCTGCAGGGGAAAAGGAAATTCTGCATAGAACATTAATTCTGCACAAATTCTGCATTACACAGTGGTACAGAATTTCCCCAGGAGTAAATGATTGTCAAGTGCCCAGTCTGAGTGTCCCATCAGGCAACACATAGACTCAGTGAGAGGAAAAGTAATGGACCCCAGTGGGCATGCCCCTTCCCTTGATGGTGTCCCTTCTTCCTTTTCTCCCTATCTCTTCATGTCCCCTGCTGGTGGCTGCCCCTCTGCTCAATGTTTCATTTCTCCGCTTTCCTACTGTCCCATACTGAGCTCTGGGTGCAACATGTAGCCTGCAAACATCTGGGGAACCTTCTTTAGAGAGCAGGATCTCTGATCTGTGGGAGGGAAGGGAGTGCCCCATGGCTGGGGATGTTTCAAACTAGACTGGACAAAGCTCTGGAGAACAGACTGTGGGGAACAATCCTGAACTGGCCTCCGAGGGGGAGGTACTAGGAGGTGGCCTGTATTATCTGTGCATGCTGGGAACCAGGCCTCAGGTGATAATGAAAGCCTCTGTATAAGAAGAGCTGCTTGAGTCTATCAGGGGATGGAGCTGATAGAGATACCAGCTAGAGGGAAGAGCTGTCTGGAGAGCCAGCTGAGAGAATTAAGAACAGCCAGATAAAGAACTGCAGGGAGCAGGAAGGCTGCTGCAGAAGACCAGGGGTCAGGAGATAGGATCTAGCAGCCTGGGCTGGTTGAAAACTTTCTGGAAAAAACTGTTTTTTGATGGAGAGTTGGGTTTTGCTTAAAAGAGTGAGAATGACCCCAAGTGTAATAGAATGCTAAACTGTAATATAATGTTCAACCACTAGGTAACGCCATATGTAACATACCTTATATGAACATATAACAGCTATCCTTGGCAGGCATTAAAGGATTGATAGTGAACACATCTATAGTAACTTCTTCTACAATGGAAGCTGGGTAGCCAGTCCATATTTGGTACAAACTGACCTGCAACCTCCAGTGTACAAGCAGTTATGGCATGGTGTCAGAAGTAAAGGTAGCCTAATTGATGCCAGAGGAGAGCAGAACCAGAAGTAAAACAACAGCAAGAGTTGCAAACAGAAGGCACAAAGCAACAAAAGGTTGCAGGATCTCATCAACATTCTACCTTCAATGCCCCAGAGAACGTCAGCTTTGATAGACCTTCAGAATGGACAGACTGGAAGCTATATTTTGCATTGCTACAAAATTCCACCAGGAAACTGGAGATATTCAGATATCTTCTTTAATTTATGCTATGTGGAAGCAAGCAGAGCATATCTTTAAATCCATTGACTTTACTGAAGACAGTCACAAAGATGACTAGGAAAGAGTTATGGCTATGTTCAATGCATACTTTATACCTCAGACAAATGTGATTTATGAAAGAGCAGCAAACAGAGCTGTAAACAGGGGAGTTTGAGGGGGAGTTTACAGGGGGAGTTTGGGGGAAGACCAAGAGAGGCAGGCAGAGGAACAGACAATCTACGGAAGGGAGCGTGCGGTGTTCTAGCAGTGTTTTGGTGCTTGTTGGGGGTTTGTTTTGCTGTGGGTGGTGGAGTTTTGGGTTGCTTTGTGTTTCCCAGATTTACAGGATTTAGGTGGGAAGCCTATGACAGACACAGAGGCAGCAGTTGTAGTGACCCAAGCAGTGGAAGACACAGTGAAAATGACTGGATGTGGAAGCTGCGGAATGTACATGATCCTGGAGGGGGTACCTGAAAAGAGTTTAATCTGCATGAAGTGCCGCCTGATAGAGCTGATGGAAGAAAAGATCCGAGGACTGGAGATGCAGGTGGAAACTCTGGTTGAGTTTAGAAGGGGGTTCGAGCGGATGATGGAGCAAAGACATGAGGAGTCTGAAGAGAAAAGCTCAGACTTGCAGATGGAAGCAGGACCAAAGAACTCTGAGGGGAGACTGCTGGTGAGGAAAGTGGACGGTGGAAGCGTGTGACTAAGAGAACCAGGCAGAGGAAAAGACTGGCTAGTGAAGGAGACATAGAGCTCAGGAACAGGTTTGCGGAGTTGGAAAATGAAGAAGGGGCACAGCAGGTGGTCGCTGAAGGTGAGAGGGCAAGGAAGAAGAGAAGAGCAGCTAGTCCATTAAGAGAGGAAGAGTCAAGGGAGATAGCAACACCAAATATGAGCCCCAGGAGGATACGGGATGGGTTGCAGATGGACTTCACCTGAGTAGGGAGGGAAATAGACTTCTAGGATGGAGGCTGGCACAACTGATTAAGAGAGCTTTAAACTAGGAATTAGGGGGAGATGGTTGGGAGATGTCCAGGTACTCTCCACGCCGGATTTTAACATTGAGAGGGAAGAAAAGAAAGTAAGAAAGGATACAGCCGTGGGTAGGAGAATGGACATAAGGAGGAAGGGTAGTGTAGATACCAGTCTAATAGGTGATATTGGCGGTAGAATGTCTGGGCCTAATCGGGTAAAGAATGTGAGCAAAGCCAAACAGCAAGAATTAAGATGTTTGTACACCAATGCAAGGAGCCTAGGTAACAAAATGGAGGAACTAGAGTTACTGGTGCAGGAAGTGAAACCGGATATTATAGGGATAACAGAAACATGGTGGAATAGTAGTCATGACTGGAGTCAGGGCCGGCTCCAGGCACCAGCTTCTCAAGCAGGTGCTTGGGGCGGCGGCTCCGGAGAGGGGCGGCACATCCAGGTATTTGGCGGCAATTCAGCGGACGGTCCCTCACTCCGCCTGGGAGCGAAGGACCTCCTGCCGAATTGCCGCCGCAGATCGCGATCGCGGCTTTTTTTTGTTTTGTTTTGTTTTGGCTGCTTGGGGCGGCCAAAACCCTGGAGCCGGCCCTGACTGGAGTACAGGTATTGAAGGGTATGTGCTGTTTAGGAAAGACAGAAATAAAGGCAAAGGTGGTGGAGTAGCATTGTATATCAATGATGAGGTAGACTGTAAAGAAATAAGAATCATAGAATATCAGGGTTGGAAGGGACCTCAGGAGATCATCTAGTCCAACCCCCTGCTCAAAGCAGGACCAATCCCCAGACAGATTTTTACCCCAGTTCCCTATGTGGCCCCCTCAAGGATTGAACTTACAACCCTGAGTTTAGCAGGCCAATGCTCAAACCACTGAGCTATCCCTCTCCCAAGAAGGGACGAAATGAATAAGACAGAGTCTGTCTGGGCAAAAATCACATTGGGGAAGAAAGCTACTAGAGCCTCCCCTGGGATAGTGCTTGGGGTGTGCTATAGACCACCGGGATCTGATTTGGATATGGATAGAGACCTCTTTAATGTTTTTAATGAAGTAAATACTAATGGGAATTGTGTGATCATGGGAGACTTTAACTTCACAGATATAGACTGGAGGACAAGTGCTAGTAACAGTAATAGGGCTCAGATTTTCCTGGATGCGATAGCTGATGGATTCCTTCACCAATTAATTGCTGAACCAACAAGAGGGGATGCCATTTTAGATTTGGTTTTGGTGAGTAGTGAGGACCTCATAGAAGAAATAGTTGTAGGGGACAAGCTTGGTTCGAGCGATCATCAGCTAATTCAGTTTAAACTAAATGGAAGGCTAAACAAAAATAGATCTGTGACTTGGGTTTTTGATTTCAAAAGGGCTAACGTTAAAAAATTAAGGAAATTAGTTAGGGAAGTGGATCGGACTGAAGAACTTGTGGATCTAAAGATGGAGGAGGCCTGGCATTACTTCAAGTCAAAGTTGCAGAAACTATCAGAAGCCTGCATCCCAAGAAAGGGGAAAAAATTCATAGGCAGGAGTTGTAGACCAAGCTGGATGAGCAAGCATCTGAGAGAGGTGATTAAGAAAAAGCAGAAAGCCTACAAGGAGTGGAAGATGAGAGTGATCAGCAAGGAAAGCTACCTTATTGAGGTCAGAACGTGTAGGGATAAAGTGAGAAAGGCCAAAAGCCATGTAGAGTTGGACCTTGCAAAGGGAATTAAAACCAATAGTAAAAGATTCTATAGCCACATAAATAAGAAGAAAACAAAGAAAAAATAAGTGGGACTGCTAAACACGGAGAAAGGAGTGGAGGTTAAGGATAATCTAGGCATGGCCCAATATCTAAACAAATACTTTGCCTCAGTCTTTAATGAGGCTAATTAGGAGCTTAGGGATAATGGTAGAATGACAAATGGGAATGAGGCTATGGAGGTAGATATTACCACATTCGAGGTAGAAGCCAAACTCAAACAGCTTAATGGGACTAAATAGGGGGCCAAGATAATCTTCATCCAAGAATATTAAAGGAACTGGCACATGAAATTGCAAGCCCATTAGCAAGAATTTTTAATGAATCTGTAAACTCAGGGGTTGTACCGTATGACTGGAGAATTGCTAACATAGTTCCTATCTTTAAGAAAGGAAAAAAAGTGATCCGGGCAACTACAGGCCTGTTAGTTTGACATCTGTAGTATGCAAGGTCTTGGAAAAAAATTTGAAGGAGAAAGTAGTTAAGGACATTGAGGTCAATGGTAATTGGGACAAAATACAACATGGGTTTACAAAAGGTAGATTGTGCCAAACCAACCTGATCTCCTTCTTTGAGAAGGAAACAGATTTTTTAGACAAAGGAAATGCAGTGGATCTAATTTACCTCGATTTCAGTAAGGCATTTGATACGGTGCCACATGGGGAATTATTAGCTAAATTGGAAAAGATGGGGATCAATATGAAAACTGAAAGGTGGATAAGGAACTCGTTAAAGGGGAGACTACAATGGGTTGTACTGAAAGGTGAACTGTCAGGCTGGAGGGAGGTTACTAGTGGAGTTCCTTGGGGATCAGTTTTGGGACCAATCTTATTTAATCTTTTTATTACTGACCTTGGCACAAAAAGTGTGAATGTCCTAATAAAGTTTGCGGATGACACGAAGCTGGGAGGTATTGCCAATACAGAGAAGGACCGGGATATCATACAGGAAGATCTGGATGACTTTGTAAACTGGAGTAATAGTAATAGGATGAAATTTAATAGCGAAAAGTGCAAGGTCATGCATTTAGGGATTAATAACAAGAATTATTGTTATAAGCTGGGGACGCATCAGTTGGAAGTAACAGAGGAGGAGAAGGACCTCGGAGTATTGGTTGATCACAGGATGACTATGAGAAGCCAATGTGATATGGCCGTGTAAAAAGCTAATTCAGTCTTGGGATGCATCAGGCGAGGTATTTCCAGTAGAGATAAGGAGGTGTTAGTACCATTATACAAGGCACTGGTGAGACCTCATTTGGAATACTGTGTGCAGTTCTGGTCTCCCATGTTTAAGAAGGATGAATTCAAACTGGAACAGGTACAGAGAAGGGCTACTAGGATGATCCGAGGAATGGAAAACCTGTCTTATGAAAGGAAGCTTAGCCTAATCAAAAGAAGGCTGAGGGGAGATATGATTGCCCTCTATAAATATATCAGAGGAATAAATACCAGGGAGGGAGAGGAATTATTTAAGCTCAGTACCAATGTGGACACAAGAACAAATGGATATAAACTGACCATCAGGAAGTTTAGATTTGAAATTAGACAAAGGTTTCTAACCATCAGAGGAGTGAACTTCTGGAACAGCCTTCCAAGGGGAGTAGTGGGGGCAAAAGACATATCTGGCTTCAAGACTAAGCTTGATAAGTTTATGGAGGGGATGGTATAATGGGATAGCCTAATTTTGGCAATTAATTGGTCTTTGACTATTAGCGGTAAATATGCCCAATGGCTTGTGATGGGATGTTAGATGGGGTGGGATCTGAGTTACTACAGAGAATTCTTTCCTGGGTGTCTGGCTGGTGAGTCTTGCCCACATGCTCAGGGTTTAGCTGATAGTCATATTTGGGGTCGGGAAGGAATTTTCCTCCAGGGCAGATTGGCAGAGGCCCTGGGGGTTTTCGCCTTCCTCTGCAGCATGGGGCATGGGTCATTTTCTGGAAGATTCTTTCCAGCTTGGTCTTTTAAACCATGATTTGAGGACTTCAATGGCTCAGACACAGGTTTGATACAGGAGTGGGTGGGTGAGATTCTGTGGCCTGCGTTGTGCAGGAGGTCAGACTAGATGATCATAATGGTCCCTTCTGACCTTAAAGTCTATGATTCTATGTTTTCACCAGAGAATTCAGGAATCAGGGGAAAATGTTGAATCTTTTCTAAGAGCTTTGCATACACTGACCAAAAGCTGTGATTTTGGAACTGCAAAACATGAAAATATCACAGACAGGCTGGTTATTGGGTACAGACTGATTATTAAGTTATCAGATAAGAACCTTTCAAAACAGGTATAATTAAAGACAAACTTAAATTTATCCACACCTACGCAGATAGCAAAGCAGACTGAAATAGTCAAGCAGCAAAAGAAAAGACAGGAGCAATCTGAAACCCCTGAAACTAGCCTAGAAGCTGTAAACTGACATAACATAAATGTTAAGAGTCATTACCATAAAAGCCCTGAGGCTATGAGAAAGTCCAAGTCTAACTACACAGCATTTCAGAGTAAATGCACAAGATGTGGAAAATTTCATAGCTCAAGATGTGTGTCCGGCTAAAGGTGAAATATATAATAAATGCACAAAATATAGACATTTTGCAGCTGTTTTCTGTACCAAAGCAGTCAGGGAGTTGACTAATATTACAGACAATCAAGAGCCATTGTTTCTTGGATCTATCACTTGTGATGACACAGAACCTTCCTGGCGAGTGAAACTGAATATTCACGGAAAGACTACTGACTTTAAAAATAACCTCAAGAGACAATGCTGAACACCTTTATCAGACAGACCTTGAAAGAGAGTAGTTGCAGATTTATGTGAATTCAGAAGACATCAGTTTCTAGTTGTTGTGGACTATTTTTCCAGGTATATAGAAATAATGTACTTGAAAGATATAACATGTAACAGTGTTATCGAGAAACTGAAGTGCACTTTTGTTCATTTTGGTATTTCTGAACAACCAGTGATGGACAACAGACCACAATTCAATGCAGCAGAATTTAAATAGTTCTGAACAAAATATGATTCTGATCATATTACTAGCATATTACTAACATTATCCACAAGCAAATGGTGAGGCTAGAAAGCTGTACAAACAGCCAAGAAAATCCAATGGCAGCAAGATCCATTCCTTGGTCTTCTTAGTAGAGATCAACACCAATAGCAGCTACTGAATATAGTCTAGAACAAGTCTTGATGGGACGATAACTAAGAACTACTGTTCCAACTTTGGAAAATAATCTGTCTCCAGAATGGCCAGACATGAAGAGTAGCCAAATCAGATAAAACAGCAAAAAAAAAAAAAAAAAGCTTACAAAAACCGCTACAACAGACATCACTCAGTTACAGAACTGCTGGGTCTAGTGACCACATTTGTGTCAAACTATATGGAGAAAAAGGATGGACAACTCTAGTTGTTGTAAAGAAAAAGAATTAATTGCCCAGATTATATGTGACTGGGGCCGACAGAGGAGGGTTCAATAGAAACCATTTATTTCTCAGAAAGAACAATCAACAGATCAAACTCTACAGATGGTGGATACAGAACTCAAAGATTCCAAAGCAACCAGAGCAGTCATTGCAAATAATGGACAGCCAGATGGCCAAGTAATTATGAGTTTGGGTCATATAATTAGAAAAACTGTACCATTTAGAGACACTTAACAGACTGATCCATACTGAACTTTAAAGAAAGTGTAAATTTTGTAAATGGTAGGAATGTAAAACTTAAAGGGGGAGATATAATGGAATACTAAACTGCATTGCACTATTCAGCCACTAGGTGGTGACATGTGTAACATAACTTATCTGAGCATACAACAGCTATACCTGGCAGTGCATTAAAGGATCTTATAGAGAACACACTGTAGTATCTCTCTCTACAATGGAAGCTTGGTAGCCAGACCATATCTGGTACAAGAGTCTGACCTGAAACCTACCAGGTACGAGCAGTGCATGACACAGGGAGGGGTGAAAGAGAGAAGGAAAAGGCCTGAGCAATATAGCTTTGGTGTGGGCTGGGGGCTCAGTGTCAGAGTCAGCTGTTAGGGGCCTCAGGTCAGGGGCTTCTAGTGAAGGAGGAAATAAGGAGGCCCCTTGTCCCACCTGGTGCCCTCATTGTAAAAACTGGTGAGTCCCATGAAGGGCTAAAGGAGATTGATTATGCCTACAGAGAGAGAAGAAACAGAGAAGCTCAGGAGGGACAAATGTCCCACCAGGGGAAATAGAGGAAGGGATGGGGAAGGCCCTACTTGGGATTGAGCTGGGCTTGCACCAACAGAGCAGCCAAACAACTGCACCCAGGGAAGGCCAGATGGTTGCTTGGCTGCACTGGACTCTCCAGAAGGGATGGACCCATCTTAGCTAGCTAGAGGGCTATGACACTCAGTGATCCGTCCATGCTGGGAGCCAGAGGGCCACAAGGGGGAGATAGTGAGTTGAGATGAGAGGGGGGGGGGGAAATTGAGGCAGATGCATGACTGGAAGCCATGGAAGACAAAGCCATCATGTCACAGGGCCCATTTACAATACAATGGAGTTCTCTGGCCTGTTTGGAGTCCTGTCTGCAAACTGCACCTGGGACTGGAGTTTCTATGACACTCATCACTACAGTGGGTGAATGCTCAATGAACACTCATGAGTTTATTTTCACAATGCCCCTGTGAGGGGAGGGGTCTGACCCCATTTTACACATGGGGCACTGAGGCAAACAGGCCCGGATCCACAAAGAGGCTTCGGTATTGTGATGCTCAGCATCGCAGTGCCCAGCTTGTAGGCAGCTAAACAATCACAGGGACACACTGCGATCCACAAAGCTGAGTTTGGCACCCAGGGTCCCTATACAATGAAGCCAGCCACTAGGCTGGAAGCCACCAAAACTAGCCAATTAGAGGTGCCAAACAGAGAGGTGTGTGCTAAGCCCCTCCCCTCTTGTGGAGGTAGGTGCCTACCTCTGCTAGTGCTCCACACCCAGGAACTCCTCTCCTGAAGTCGTACAGCTCAGGTGCTGAAGTAGTTCTTTATGAAAATGAGTTCTTTATGAAAATGTGCCTCACTTCGCACAAAATGGTAGGAGATGGCAATGCTCACAGTATAACTTCTAGCCCAGGGGTTAGCGCACTCACCTGGGATGTGGGTGCTCCAAGTTCAATTCTCCCCTCTGCCTGGTGGGGAAAAGGGTTTCCCATGTTAAAGGTGAATGCTCTAACCACTGAGCCATGGTGATGTGGAGCTTGCTGAGTCACTGAAGCTGTTCTAGGGTGTATAAATAATTAAATAGTCACTGGAGCAGGGGGACTTGATCCTGCATCTCTTCCCTCCCAGGTGGGTGCCCTAACCACTGGGATAGAGCATCAGTCTCATTCTCTTTGGCCCACCTCCTCCTCTGGCCAGATTTTGAAATGCACCCAATCCGGTAGGCAGCCTCTGAGCATGCCTCGTGACCGGGTCCCATATGTGAGTTAGGCAGACAAATGCTGGTCATTAATGATGTGGATGATGGGATGGATTGCACCCTCAGCAAGTTCATAGATGACACTATGCGGGGTGGGGGAGGTAGATACGCTGGAGGGTAAAGATACGGTCCAGAGTGACCCAGACAAATTGGAGGATTGGGCCAAAAGAAATCTGATGAGGTTCAACAAGGACAAGTGCAGAGTCCTGCACTTAGGATGGAAGAATCCCATGCACTGCTACAGGCTGGGGACCAACTGGCTAAGCGACAGTTCTGCAGAAAAGGACCTGGGGATTACAGTGGATGAGAAGCTGGATATGAGTCAACGGTGCGCCTTTGTTGCCAAGAAGGCTAATGGCATATTGGGCTGCATTAGTAGGAACATTGCCAGCAGATCGAGGGAAGTGATTATTCCCCTCTATTTGGCACTGGTGAGGCCACATCTGGAGTATTGCATCCAGTTTTGGGACCCCCACTACAGAAAGGATGTGGACAAATAGGAGAGAGTCCAGCAGAGGGCACCAAAAATGATTAAGGGGCTGGAGCACATGACTTATGAGGAGAGGCTGATGGAACTAGGCTTATTTAGTCTGCAGAAGAGAAGAGTGAGGAGGGATTTGATAGCAGCCTTCAACTATCTGAAGGGGGGTTCCAAAGAGGATGGAGCTAGGCTGTTCTCAGTGATGGCAGATTACAGGACAAGGAGCAATGGTCTCAAGTTGCAGTGGGAGAGGTCTAGGTTGGATATTAGGAAAAAACTATTTCACTAGGAGAGTGGTGAAGCACTGGAATGGGTTACCTAGGGAGGTGGTGGAATCTCCTTCCTTAGAGGTTTTTAAGACCCGGCTTGACAAAGCCCTGGCTGGGATGATTTAGTTGGGGTTGGTCCTGCTTTGAGCAGGGGGTTGGACTAGATGACCTCCTGAGGTCTCTTCCAACCCTAATCTTCTATGATTCTATGTTTTTACGTTTTGTGGATTGCTCTGGGGCTTAGGCAGGAGACAGGTGTTCGGATGCGTGGAGGGAGGTACCAGTGCTCATGTCAGGAGGCAGAAACATGGACACTGAGGGAACTTTTACTCTGAAAACGTAAGCACTAAGTGAGGTTAGGTGCCTACAGGGCTTGGAGGGAGTTCTGTGGATCTCAATGGAGCCTAAAACTAGGACTTAGGTGTCTAAACCCCAGTCTTAGGTGCCTAAGCACCTTTGTGGATCAGGGCCAGAGAGACTAAGGCCCAGAGTGTGTGCTAATTTTGGGTGTACAACAGGAGATGCCTAGGACCTGACTTTTCAGAGTGCTTAGCATTATGTAGCGCTCTCTGTGTTCAAATCACAGCTCCATTACTGTGGACCACCAGACCTTCTGTAGTTAAGGTTTAAACCAGCTTTCTGTTTAAGACTCAGCTTTTCTATGTTTTCTAAAATTGGCATGGTTCCTCGGATTACCTTGAAATTGACTTCATTTGCAGCTCTGAGTGTTCAGCTCTAGTACAAATCAGACCCCAGAGTCTCAAGATGGCTACTCAGAAAATAAGAAACAATTAGTGACCACCTGTGAAAGGCTTCATTCAAGTGATTTGCCCAGCATCACATGGGAACTCTGTGGCAGAGACAGGGATAGAATCCAATTTCCAGGGTATCATGCAACTGCCCTAACTATGAGACTATCCTTTCTTTTCTGGCACTCCACTGTCTCATGCACTACAAACCTGCCAGCTTCTGCAAACAAATAAGGCTGGGTCCTGAAAACAACAGTCTTCTTCCCTACATAACCCTGATTCATCCCCAGAGCAGGTCCTACCTGTGCACTGAATGAGGCTGGGATGAAAAAATACTATGTGATCATGTAATTGAAAACTGCAAACACACAAGGGGGCCTAATTAAGGCTGTACAAGCATCCCTAATTCTGGCATTTCCTAGCTTCTGAACTAGGAGCTTGTATTTGTGACCTTAATAATGTGCTTTTAATGTGTTTTGTGTGTGTAATTTTCTCATTTTTTAAACAAAGCAAATTAAAAAACAGAAATTCCTTTATGTGGCATCAGATTGGCACCCAAGTGGATCATCAGCAGGGTTAGAACCTTTAGCTCCACCACACAGACCTCTGCCACTTGAACTAAAGGAGTAACTGACAGCAGTAGTGGGTTGTCACTCTCTATGTGGATGAGCAATAGAAGGGGATGAGACGCTTAGCCAATGGGTTCTATAGATATGTGCTGATAGCAGAGGAATGGCAAGACTCAAGAACCTTGGGTTTCATTCCAGACTGTGGAATTGCCCCCAGGCTTGATCCCTTTTGGCCTGTCCCCTCCAGCATGTCTCTGTCCATGTCCTGTCTCCCTCTCACCCCATCCCATTCTCCTCATCTAATCACTCCTAATCTCCATCCCTCATGCTTCTCATCCCAATCCCTTTGCCCAACCAGTCCCAGTCCCAATCTCATCTCCTGCCCCAGCTTCTTGTTCAATCAATCTCTTACCCCTCCCCATCTCAAATCATCTGCCCCTGTTCTCCATCCCCGCTCCCCCAGTTATGTTGTGGCTCTGCCCTGAGGAAGTGACCATAGTCTACTGATTACCTGTTCCTGGAATCTGAAGATCAAAGGCCCAGATTGTCTACAGGAAAGACTGACCTATGCATGGGGGGCTGGTTCTGCAGTGAAGCTGTTATGAACTAGCAACCACAGACAAACTCCTTGGTGTGATTTCAAGGAGCGACTCCTGCTGCAGCCCCTGCTGGAGTTGGGGACGATCTCTGATCAGCTTCTTAGCATGCATGTAGGTTCTTTTATTGTTTTTAAAATGTTTTCTCTGTGATGCTTTCACCTTAAGAACAAATGTGCTTGCTTAGAAAGAGCTGAGTGGTAACATATATCTTTGACAATCACGCTGTTTATAGGCTCTGGAGAGACAGCCAAGCACAAACACTGGCCTGTTCAGGCCATCTGATTTGCTGGGAATACAATAGTATAGGCAGGGAACTGTGCAGCCTGGAAAAACCCCAGTCAAGAGTGGGAGAGAGACAGTTCTCACCCAAGAGAGGTGATAGCTGAGAGCCAGAAGCCTAGAGTGGGTGCCCTGGCTGGACCACAGAGGGAATACAGGTGCACCTGCCCTGAGCTGTGATACCCCCATCCTGGCCCCCCATCTCCATTCCCAGATCTCAGTCCCAGCTTACCTGCCCTCCACCAGCCAACAGTCCCAGTTTCCATCCGTGCACTGGTTCCAGCTTTTGTTTTTTCTGCATTGAAGTCAGGCAGCTTCCTTCTCCATGCTGCTTTGGCCCAGCAGGGGGAGCATTGAGAGCACTAGAGAGATGATCTCCTGGCTCTCCAGTGCCCAGCTCCATCCTGGTCTGCAGTATCAATAAGCAGCAATTACAGGGAAAGTCCTTCGGAGCCCTGCATCTTTGGGCTGGCGAATCTTCAGATAATGTAGTTGCAAAGTTCTAAGTCTCTACTGAAGCTAAAAGACAGTGTTGGCACAAGAACATATGCGTATAAACTGGCCACGAACAAATTCAGGCTGGAAACTAGAAGAAGGTTTCTAGCCATCGGAGGGGTGAGGTTCTGGAACAGCCTCCCCACAGGAGTTGTGGGGGCAAACAACTGAATTAGTTTTAAGAGAGAGCTGGAAAAATTTATGAGTGGGATTGTTTAACCCCATTGCTTGTGATGGTGGTGGGCAGGACTCAGCAGTGTTGGGGTCCCTTCCAGTTTATGTCTTTTGTGCCTCAAGCTCATACTTCAGGGCTTTAGCCAGTTGTCTGCAGGGGTCAGGAAGTGTCTCCCCTCCCCCCCAATGTATTTGGTTTGCATGTTTTTGTCTCTTTCCTCTGAAGCATCAGAGATGGTTATAGCTGGAGATGGGACTCTGGATGGGGTGGTCCAGGGCTCTGAGGCGGCACTGAATATTCTCTCTCTCTCAGGTGCTTGGCTGGCTGCTTCTTGCTCACATGTTCAGGGTCTAACTGATCCCCATATGTGGGGTCAGGAAGGAATTTCACCCAGGTCAGATTGGCAGTGTTTCACCTTCCTCTGCAACATGGAGTCCTGGTCACTTGCTAGTATATTCTGCATATCTCCAGGGCCGCTCGGGGCGGGGGGGGGGCAAGTGGGGCAATTTGCTCGAGGCCCCGGGCCTCGCAGGGGCCCCGCGAGCTCTGACCAAGAATCCCTTCCCTGGCTACTCACCTGGCGGTGGTCCTGGTCTTCGGCGGCACTTCGGCAGCGGGCCCTTCAGTCGCTCCGGGTCTTTGGCGGCACTTCGGTGGTGGGTCCTTCAGTGCTGCTGAAGACACAGAGCAAGTGAAGGACCCGCTGCCACCGTAGACTCGGAGCGCTGCCCGGTGAGTACAAGCGCCTCAGCGGGTGGTGCCTTTTTTAATGTCCGCTCCCCCGCTTTGCCCCAGGCCCCCTGAATCCCCTGGGCGGCCCTGCATATCTCTCAGGTAATCTTTTCCCTGCCATTGCAGGGGCCTCAGGTCCTGGTGCACCTCGGTTCCTCCTGTTCTCTGCATGTGGCACATCATAGCCTAGCCTCCTTTCTGCTGGGACACTTTGGTCTCATGTAGGTTGTTGGGTTTAGTGTGCAGGTGTTGGTAGCCTGTGCTATACAGGCAGGGGCGGCCCATCCATATAGGTGAACTAGGCAGTCACCTAGGGTGCCAAGTTAAATGGGGCGCCAAATTTGAGGAAAAAAATCAAATTAAAAAAAAATAAAATGAAAAAAAATGAAAAAGAAAAAAAATACAAATAAAATAACAAAGATGTCATTATTTCAATTCTCGTGCGCATACGGAGGGAAAATGAATTATAATTCATTTCTCTACATTTCCAAGAATTTATTAACATGTCAACTTTTTTATTTACTGCAAAAATAAATAATATTTTAGCAATTTTTTTTTCCAATTTGCGACATAGGGTCAAGATGACCCACTCCGCCATTTTGATAAGCAATAACTCAGCCACAATGAAACACATCCGCCAGTGGCAAGAACTGCAATACTAATGACACCTAACTTTAATATACATCAAAGTCGCATAGCCGTAAATTCATGTAGAGCAGAGATATTACGCACTGATAAATGTCAAACGGTCATTTTAACACACGTCGCAGGTCGATGGTTAGGAATCGAGCGAATACTGTGAAAATTGTGTTTCTTGGTGCCAAAGAATAAAGAATAACATCTTTCAGCATTATAAATCTAAAATGTGAGTATCTTAAAGCATTATTAAACCTTAGCGTTATTATCAAGCTGTATAATTATGAACTTTTCTTTGTTATAACTGGTTCACATGTAATAAATAAGGTCCATGAAAGAAAAGTAACAGCGTTAACACTTAATAGACTACAAAAGTGATGATGTCACACTCCAAGCGGGTAACCGTGAGGAAGGGGATTACTTTCCAAACAACCGGTGTCGGGTTTTAACGTTGAAAAAGGTCATTTTGTTTCCATATAAACGCTGTAACTAACTGTTTTAATAGGTAAGTGAGTGTATGTTACTAATCATTGAACCTTTAAGCAGTGAAAAGACATGTTGGGATGGCTGCAGTGTGGTTTAAATCGCCAACCATATGGTGTGTCAGCCATCCTTAATGCTATAATGCTTTCAGTCAGGAGCACAGTTAGTACATGACAACATTCCAATGCCCCATGGCAGAAAGAGGAAAAAGAAAACCCTCAGGAGCTGAGTATCGTAAACGAAAGGCTGAGAAGGAAAAGGACCAAGCAAAACAGCAGGGATCCTTCCTGAAATATCTTCTCTTTAATCCAAATAAAGATGGAAGCAGTTCACAGCATCCAGATGAAGGAATTTTACTTGGAGAGGAGGTTAGCTCACATCCGCATGGAAGCAGTTTGGAACATCAAGATGAATTTTAACATGGCAAACAAGACATCTGCTTCTGTTGCCCCTTTTGGCCTGCCTAGTTAGCCGGTACTCGGGGCCTCGGGGGCTGTTTCCGTTAGGAGGAGAAATCACTGACACGAGCCAAGTGGTTCTTTGGTGCAATCCTGTTTATGTACAAAGTGTGTCTGCCAAGTCCTGGTTCCCTGAACATTCCCTGATATATTTCCACAATGGCCTGTAAAGCTCCTTCCCTCTTTGCAACTGGTAAATGGTGAGGGGCTGTTTAATAGGCTGTTCTTCCCCAGTATCAATCTTGTGCTGGACCAGTACAGCACACCTATATCTTTGGTGGATAGAGATAACAACCGCTGATTCCTAACCAGAAATTTGTAGACTGTCCTGCTTGCATTTAAATGTACAGCATTGTGCTGAATCAACTCCAATAGAAACTCTGGGAGTCACTATCACCCCTTTTTCCCTTGTATTTTTCTTCTTCTGTACCAGCATTTACTAATTCCATGGGTTCACATTTTGCAACTGTGTTTCCTTTTTCTTTATAATTTGCTGTTTGTCAGAACCATTCAGCAAATTAACAGGGATTCATTCTTGCTTCAGATCCACCAGAACTTTAGCAGGTAAAATTCCCTCAAGTTTTGTGTCTCAAAGCATGTCTTATCCATCTTCCCCTTGCTTGAAAGCTACCATAGCGGAGAGCTGTTACTATGGTTTCTGCCGCTGGGGGCTGGACAACTGGTGTATTGCAAACCAATTGCCTACAAACCATTTGTTTTACCTCGGCTTCGTTTTTAAAGAGAATTTCTCCAGAGTAAATTTGTAAAATGCCTTTCCTGTTATTGACTCCATAGTGATTAGTCATAAAGAAATACAAGTCAATTATTAGCTCATTCAGTATCTTGGCTAGCCAGACTTCTTGCTTGAATTCCAGAGGTCCAATTTGCAAACCGAATTTCTCCCCAGTCACAGTCTCCATTTCAGACCAGTTAGGTGGTTCAGTTTGGGATCCCCTATTCCTTAGCATAATTAGCAAGTCTGGGCTAACAACTTATGTTTGAGCCAGTATCCACTATTCCTGCGCATTTCACAGCTGCTATTATACACCTCATAGCCAAAGTCCCATCGTTGTTCAACTACGCAGATCTAGACAAAAAATTGCAGGGCTGATCCATGTACCTTCACCAAGCTTTGCCCCTTCAGCTTGGCACCCCCCCCCCCCCGCTTACTGAAATGGGAGAGGTGCTTTCACTAGGCACTTTGATGCACAGTCCTGGCCAGCCTTAAATTTATAATGATCGTTTTGGTGGCCACTTTTGTCACAGTACCAGCATTTAGCTGAACCGCCTCCCTTAATTTTTGCATTATTGCCAATTGCCCTTGTTTCACAAACTGAATTTAACAATTTTTCCAATTCTTCAAAAATGTCATGAACCAGCTTAGAAACTCCCTTTTTCTATCACACATCTTAGAGCTGTGCTTACAGGGCTCATGGCAATCCGCTTCCATCATCTGGCGTGCTGCTACAAGGAAAGATTCAAGCTTTGTGGCAAATTCCACAGCATCTTTGACTGTCCTTGGCCTCCTTTCACTGATCTTGATTTGCAGATCCCAGTCCCAGCTGAGCATCCATAAATTGGTCCATTGCTAATTTATCCTGGAAATTGTCATTGGTATTTGGATATGTCAGGAATGTAAATCTCCAAGGCCCTCTGCCAGTTCAGGTGGGGTCTCTTTTCCCCCCTCTCCTTAGAGCTCTTATCTATGCCTTGGCAAGCTTAGATTGATGGTTAATCACATTTCAAGAGCTTGTTACCAAAGCCAGATAGGGATGGTTGGGTGCCTTAACTGTGCATTTCCATACCTGAACATGTTTGTATTTCTATAAAGTTTAACCTTAACTCTGAATCTTATGGGATTGTAATGCTTATTTCTAGGATAATTACAATTTCCTGGTAATGTTTTTTTACCTTAATTCTCTGATACACATACTCAATATTAACTCTATCTTAACTTAGTTTCTGTCTGGGAATTCCCTTGTTAGTAATTAAAATTTTTATCCATAAACAGTAATCATAAACCCCCAAAGGATGACACCCTGTGATATTTCTAAGGATTTGAAGATGTATAGCTTAAAATGTTAAATAATTGTTTATTTTGACTTTTAGGAACAGATTTGTCAGTGCCTTCGGGCTGATTTATGCCACTCTGGAGTAGCACAAAGTGGCTGGAGAACAATGACCAGTTAAACAGGGGTTACAGCTAATTGAGTAACTGATTTTTCAGCTCTGTGCTCAGTTCTGAAAGAATCCAAAATAAATTCAGTATGTGTCAAACTGAAACTTTTTGGAATTTTCACCAAATCAAAAAGTCAGAAGAATTTTGTTTCACTTGGGGCACTTTTAAACAAACACGAAGGAGGTGAAGCGCTAGATTCCCCAAATGGTGGTGGTGACACTGCCCCCTTCCAGCATTTACCCCAGTGATTAAGGGACTCACCTGGGAGATCCAGGTTTGAATCCCTGCTCTGGAGCAAGCATTTGAGTGTAGATCTCCCACCTCCCAGGTCAGTACCCTAACCACCAGGCTGGCAGGAATTCTGCAGTTGGTTTCTCTCAGTCTCTCCTGTTGAGAAACCATTCCACTTTGTATAAAATACTTGAATAGTCCTTGGGCCAGAAAACAAAGGGGAGAATGACTATACCCTGGGGGTTGGTGTATGCACAGGGCATGTGGGAGGCTGAAGTTCAAGTCTTTGCTCCAAAGCAGGGATTCTACCTGGGGTCTCCCACTAGAGAGTGGTATCCACTGGTCTGCAGGTTAAAAAGGGGGTGGGGAGCACCTCAGTTTTGTGAATGGCTCCTATATCCCCTTGTGAGTCTTTCCCCCCAGAATCAAGAAGTTTAGTTTGGGGAATGTTCATTATGACATTTCCAAGAATTTCTCTTTTTGGTTTTGCCCAAGGCAATTTGCCAAAATCGACAAAACGTTTCAGTCGACCCAAACCAGAATTTTTTGACCAAAACAGTTTGGGCTGAAAACTTTTGCCCAGCTCTCAGAGACGAGCAGAGATCAGCCAGAGCATGCACCTTAGTATCTCTCCTCCTGTCTTCTACAGACCCCAGCCCACCCTCAAATCCCACCTCCCTCCATTCCCCAGCACACGCGCACACCTCCTCCTTGTCTTCCATATCATGTATATCTAGTGCAATCAGTAGTTTTTTAAAAGAAACATTTCAGAATATGGGTAATTTTTCATAGCTGAAAGCTTATCCTCTCCCCAAGGGCACCTCCACTATCTTCCTGACTGGATTTAGGAGACTCCCATGGGCACTCTTGTCCCACAGTGCCCTGGATATAGACACTGATATCTCATTAGGCATGCAGTCCATCCCTGGTTCCTAGGCTGGCATTTCCTTGTGGGCTTATTGGTCCTAGGTAGTGACATTTTCTCTGTCACAACAGTGGGTTGATGGGAGATCCCAGAAGGTCCAGCTGGGGGATGTGTTGGATGGAATGGTCACTCCCTCCTCTCAGTACTGCGTTCTGCATCCTGATGCACAGAGTGTGTCACTGCCATGGGAAAGCAGTGATTTTTTGGGATTCTCTGGGGTACAATGGCAACTAACCATCTTTCCCATCCATCTGCTCCCCTGCATGGGCTAGCTTCCCAGTGGCCTTGGTGTCCTCAGCTGAGGCTTTTCTGTCTTGCCAGTCTGCCGTGCTACTGAGCAGCACTCCCTTTACTGAGTGGATTCTGAGAGGTTCTGGTTCAAGGCTCTTCCCCCCGAGCCAGGTCTCATTAGAGACTAGAGGAATATCCCAAATACTGCCTGATTTCAGCCCCAAAGCCATCCCTCCATAGCCCTGTCATTACTGCATGTAAGCACTGGCTGGGTCTTTCTTCAGAGCTGACCCAGGGCCATTCCTCAGAACTCCAGCTCCAAGACTCTCCAGCAGTCGATCAAGGAAGACACCATCTATCACCAAGAATCAGTGTTAGCTCAATTCAGTATGTAAAATACATGCTGCCCCCAGGGGTTTCACACTCTTTGCCTAGCTAGCATGGACAAGCCACAGTGAGTCCGTCCTGGTCTGTGAGTGTCTAGGCTGGGCTGTGGGTGGCCTGTGTGGACTGGTCGGCTGATAAATTTCAGTTGGGAGAAAAGTCATGGGATTGGGAGCAAGCCAGGTCAGAACACCAGGAAGTCAGGTCAGGCACCAAGGTGCAGGCACCAGACAGGTAGCGAGCGGGGTTAGGGTCAAGCTGTGTCAGGATTCCAGGAAGTTGAGGTGAGGTGCTAGGCTATAGACAGCAATCGAATAGCAAAGTCGAGGACAAACCAGGGTCAGAAGCCAGCATCTAGGTCTGCAGTAAGCAAAGTGTGGAGCAGAGAGAGGCAGGCACTCTGCATTGTTGCTCAGACATTTCCCCAGACTGGTTTTCTGGTTTAAATACTAGCCTCAGCCAATCAGTGGGCTGTGGGGGGCTGCCACTCAGGCCCTGCTGGGCAATACTTCCAGTTGAGCCTAGCTTCACAGGGTCCTCTAACAAAAGGCTAAGCTGAGCGTCCAATGGCAATGCAGAAGTGTCAGTAGTCCCCTACCCCTATGATCCTGGGTTCTAGATCCTATGGGGAGAGCCCTTTTGAGACATCCCAAGCCCCTTTCTAAAAGGGGATGGACATCCTGTTGCCCAGCACACACTCTCCACCAGGCCAAGAGCCTATTCTAAAGCCAGGGTAAGGTGTGGATTCTTGTGGTGGAAACAGACCTTTCTCAATGAAAAGCCTATGTTTAAAACATTATATCATCAGAACAACCCCTCACTGTTTGCCCGTAGCCTGAGGGCACAACACTGTTTCAGAACTATCAGTAGTTGCCTTTTCTAGATTACCTCTTCCAAGGGTTTAGCCCACAGACCTCAAGCTTTTGCTAACTTGCTCTCCAATGGCTGAATGTTTCGGTACATCACAACTCAATTTTTAATTCCCAGGGACAAATTAAAATGGGACTCTTGGAATCTGGGCCTTTCAGCACAGTCCAGTGGGACACAGAACTCCCGGTTCATTGTGCCACTGACTTACAGTGGGACCTGAGGCATGTCACTTCCCGTCTCTGTGTCTTGTTTCTCCATCAGTGAAATGGGGCTCAGGAGACTTTGTAAAGCGTCCGGAGAACGTTGCACAAAAGGTCAGGAATATGTCAGTGCTTCGTCGAGTCCCCCGGAAAATTGTTGCTGACCTACTGCTTGTGTAGCACCAAGGCCCTAGAGCGAGTGGGGAAAAGAGAAGGAGGAAAAGCCCCCATCAGGCCATGTCATTGCATCCCATGGCTGAGTGTCTGCTGGTGAGGAAAGATCTGCACTGCCCGGTGCAGAGGGCAAACGCAAGCCACATTTGCATACATGCCTGCTCCTCTCTATCCTCCATTTCATGGGAGGTGGATCTGGGGCAGCGATTCTGGCTATTCACAACAGGGCCTCCTGTTGGGTTGGGGACGCAGGAACAGCTGTGTTATAGCAGAACGGAGACACAGCAAATGGCTGGTCTGAGAGGGCAGGAAATGGGAGAAGGAGGGTATGACACTTCACCCCATATTCTTCATAGCAATATTATTATAATATGATTATGGCATAATTATGATGCCAAGACACGACGTGTAAGATGTCATTGTAAAAGTTATGATTTGCTTAATATGATTATCTTATTTGTATGCATGTTTCATTTTTGTATCTGAAGTTATGAATATTGACTACGTATCTGTGTTTCAAATGTAGTCACATCTGGGTGACACCCACTAAGCAAAATGCTTCCAGTCTAGATAGTCGGTTGTGAAGAGCCTATTCAAGGTAAAGGGCCATTAGGAAAAACAATAGGCTAGGTGCCACAAGTACTCCTGTTCTTTTTGCGGATACAGACTAACACGGCTGCTACTCTGAAAATTTGTTAGTCTCTAAGGTGCCACAAGTACTCCTGTTCTTTTTGCGGATACAGACTAACACGGCTGCTACTCTGAAATCCCCCACCTGGTGAGCCTTCCTGAGACAGCCTGTAAGTAATGGCTGCTATTATTCAGTAAGGTATGTGTAACCCTTCTGCCAGGTGGAGCCAGCAGCAACAAGGGCAGGGTTCAGTATCTAGGGGTTCCTTTTCAACAATACAACACAAAACCGACTCGAGCCCCCACCCAGTGACCTGGGACAATTACACACCACCCTCTGGCCACCTCTAAGAGGCAATACTTCCCCTCTCGCAAGCACAGAGTCTGAGTGTAGCAAAAACTTTTAATAAAAGGAGGGAAGTAACTCAGCATTAATTTGGGAAAACACTGCAACTAGGGTTCATAAACATAAACCATGAGCAAAAGACCCACCCCCAAGTAAGTTGGGCAGTGTCCTTTTCCCTCAGGTTCTTAAGTCCAGCAACCCAAAAGTCCATTTAACGTGCCCGTCCCTTCTCTGCACCCTACTCACAGTTGCTGTCCTTGGCCAGTGCAGCCCCAGAGTTCAGAGGTTCATCTGCAGAGTTCACCTCCCAGCCTGGGTGGAAGTGGGGGTAAGGTGGCACCTTACACACTCTGCTGCTTGGGCACTCGCTCTTTGCCCCGTGGGCCAATTGCCACACCTCTCTGAGGGGCTCTGCTCTGTCCTTCTCCGCCAGCCGGCCACGCCTCTCCACCAGCTGCCTGGCTGGTCACTCGCCAAGATGTCTTCAGGGTCCACCACTTAACACAGCCCTCAGTGATTTCAGTGATTAGTGGGGGAGCCTCACTGCTGTTACACACTGGGCAGACTCTTGCAATAGAGACACTGTCCGAAAGTAGGTCTAATACCTAGATATCAGTGATTTCAGCTCTGCAGAGTTTAACAAGACTCTCAATAAGTTCTTTTATTATACCGTGGAGAGAGAAGGGGTCAAATAGTGTCTAGGACCCTTAAACAGGGCCCATACCACCAGGTACAAGTACCTATCCCCACCCTCTCTCAACTCATTGGGCTTTGGAACCCATGTCCCCTGCCTAGCAAGTGCCATTCAGTTGAGGGTGAATCCCTCCATCGGGGTATGCCAGGTACAGTTCTGCTGCTCTCGGTTCACACAACAAGGATAGCAACCCTTTATTACTCCTGCCCTAACCCTAACCCTAACCCTAACCCTAAAGCGATATAAGGCAGGGAGTGACACCATTTGTTGTTCTTCACTCCCCACACAAGAGGAGTCCTGGAAACACATGAGGAACAAAGATTGAACTGGGGGAAGTGCTGGACCCAGGTTAAAGGGATTTCTAGCCAGTGTAGGCAAACCTGGGAAACCCAAGCTGCAAAGCAAATGCAGCTTGTGCCTTGAGAATATGCAAACCTGCTTGTATCATCAGCCAGGGTGAGAATTTGCTAATTCATATCCTATCTTTCTATTATCTTAGGCTTAGTTTGCATTTTTACTAGGTAATCTGCTTTGATCTGTTTGCTATCACTTAAAATCTATCTTTTTGTAGTTAATAAACTTATCTTATGTTTTTGCTTTATCTAAACCAGTGTGTTTGAATGAAGTGCTTGGAAATCTTAGCTTAAGGGGCAAAGGCTGTTGCATTTCCTCTCCACATTGAGGGAGTGGCGAACTCTATGAGCTTATGCTGTACAGTTCCCTGTGCAGCGCAAGACAGTCTAATTTTGGGTTTATATTCCAGAGTATGGGGGGTGCGTGCCTGAGGAGCTGGGGTTATCTTGGCTGTAGCCTCTCTATTCATGCAGTGGCTGGCCAGTTCCTGCATGTAACTGCAGCTGGGTGTGTCCCTGCCTGTGTGGATGCTGGTGGGAGTGTAGGACTGGGAGCGGGTCTGCAGTTTGTCACAGCAGCACAGTGTGAGAGGGAGCCCAGGCTGGTGAGTCAGAGGACTCAGTTGTACCCCAGTTCCAGGTGGCATCTGGGAGGGAACCCGTCACAGAGGGATAAGCGCAGGGAGTGTGAGGGGGAGGGCAAGGAGAGGCAAAAGAAGGGAGAAAGGGGTTTCACGGGGGAGGGGGGAAGAGACTGAGGCAATTAAAGGGGAGATTCCTGTGGTTTAAGTGCCTCTTTAGTGTTTTATTGACTGATGCTCAAGAGTGAGTATGAAACATGATCAATGCTGCCTTTCTTCCCCAGAGTCTGGGAGTCTCGCCATCATCCAGTAGGGGCCAGCTGCATGGACTAGAGGAAAAGAGACTCTTTGGGCTAGGGAGGGTTTAGTTTGGCCCAGAACAGAGAGCCAATATTTGCAAACTCAGGTGCTTAAAATTAGGCACCTAAATAAAAATAGCCAGACTTTCAGATGTGCCAGGTACCCACCCTTCCCCTTTCCCCACTGGGAGCTGCAGATGTGCAGGACATGTGGCTTTCAGCTTAGCACCTTGCTCTGAGTTAGAGACCCAGCTCCAGGTACCCAGGGCTGACAGCTTTGATCTCGATGTCTGAGTACAGATTTTTAGCAAGGGTATATCTTACTGCTCAAGGGCAGAATGCCAAGTCAGTTATGCTGCAGAGCCCCAGAGTCAGCCTGCACTGTGTGCTCAATTCCAACCCAGGCATGCACAGGACGATCCTGAGTACTCCTGGTTAAAGCCTACACCTAGGCAAAGGCCACCTGCCAAGGAAGTGTCTGGGCACACAATGCAGGGTTCTCTTCATACAGTAACCCCTTTCTGGGCTACACCACAACACTACATAGCCTATGTAACCAGCATTCTCTAACAGCTCTATGAAGGGGGGTAGTTAGCTCTATCCCCGTGTTACATTTGGGAAAATGGGGAGAACAGCAGACCTGTCCAAGATAGTACAGCAGGTGATGGTGGAGCCAGGAGCAGAACTCGGGTCTCTCGACAGTGTGGGCTAGCCACAGGAGATGCTGCCAGTTCCCAGCATGCTACTGCCTCCAGATTTGCCTGCTGTTGTTGGTATTGCAACTGGAAGGTAAGACAAGGGGCACAGGCTGTGCCTGTGCATAATTAAATGCTGAGATTAGGAAAGTTGTTAGCTGTGTTGGTCCCAGGATATTAGCGAGACAGGGTGGGGGAGGTAATATATCATTTATTGGACCAACTTCTGTTGGTGCAAGGGACAAGCTGTCAAGCCACACAGAGCTCTTCAGGTCCCTGTCTCGCTAAGATTAGGAGAGTGAAGTGACGCTTTCCCCCACTCCAGTAGCATCACACTAGCATGGGGGAGCAGCAGTGAATTCTCCCAGGCATTGGTTGGCCTGGAAGATGAGAGGGAGGGACACTGGGAAACTCAGTTCTTAATGGTGAGGGTGCTTTTATGCAATGGCCTTGAGAAAAAGGGCACTCAAAGGGGTGCTTATTGGAGAGCAAAGAGCAGTTGGTGGCTGATGAGCCAGAGACTTCTGCTTGGATAGAAGAGAAGCTAGTTGGGAGGTGTTTGTCCATGTGGAGATGTGACTGCAATCAGTGGGATTCAGCTCCTCTGTGCTGAACAGGCTGGGAGAGGCACAGATAGTGAGGAACTAGCTGGTGTGGGTCCATTCTTCCCCTCTTCTTTCACTAAAGGCTAAATTGGGGGAGCCGGGAGTCAGGTTCCTAGGGTCTGTCCCGAGTCACTGGGTGACTGTTTAGTCACATGACTTCTCTGTACTCTGGCTTATCCCTTTATAAAACAAGTATCCTGCAGAAGTCCCCGGGTGTGGTGTGCCAGACACTCAGGTCTCTGGGCAGAGCCAGTGCAAGGTGATAATACAAACAAACCCCACAGTCAGAGTGGGGAACCCCAGTTCTGGCTCATTTGATCAGTAAGGCACTTCTTCCTCCATTGCGATGATATGATGTAAATTCAAGCTTTAGGAAGCCAGGATCTGGTTAATCTGTAAGGATGGAATAGCTTTACTATTATGAAATGAAGAAATCATTGTGGTTTTAAATCCATAGCGGCCCCTTCTCAGCACAGTCCCTGAACACCACCATGCCGGCAGAAGAGAATGCAAGTGGCTCTGCTTCCCTGCCTATTCTGCATTAGCACATCCTGCATACAGGGCCGGCTCCAGGGTTTTGGCCGCCCCAAGCAGCCAAAAAAAAAAAAAAAAAAGCCTCGATCGCGATCTGCGGCGGCAATTCGGCAGGAGGTCCTTTGCTCCGAGCGGGAGCGAGGGACCGTCCGCCGAATTGCCGCCGAATAGCTGGATGTGCCGCCCCCCTCCAGAGTGGCCGCCCCAGCACCTGCTTGCCAGGCTGGTGCCTGGAGCCGGCCCTGCCTGCATATTTAAACCATGGCACCATTCAAAGTGGCTGAGTCACTTTTCATTAGGGAGAGACAAGTCCTCTCTCGGCAGCACCCAGAGAAATCAATAGTGTACAAGAAAATGAGCTCATTAAATAGCCATAAAGACAAACTGAAGGCTGGCTTGTATTCCTAGCACTGCTCAGACCCAGCTGGCTGCTTAGAGTCCCTAGGACAGATCAGAATACAGGGACAGGTAATTGAGGCAGGGTGGGCTGCAGCCCACCAATGGCCAGACTTGGGTGGGATAAGTTAGGTGGTTCCCTCCTGGCAGCCAGGCTTGCTGGAATGTGTGGGACACACAGCACGAGCTCCAGTCGTCAGTGAGGCTGAACCCAGAGGAGATACAAGCAATTCACTGTCTTACAAGGGAGGCCAAGACTGGCTTTTACTGGGGCCCTGGCTGCCCCCTGAACAGAGAGGCTACTCCCCCTCCCCACTCCCGGGAGGAGGAGAGAAGAAATTAGAGGGGAAAGGCCCCTGTGGTTAGGCAGACTGGGGGCAAAGACAATAAGTACATAAATTGCAACTACCTGATATTGCTAGGACTGATTATCCTGGGCCATTTAGGGCATGGGAAATATCCTCTATTGAAACTTTGACTTTGAACTTCCAGGCAGGACACCAAGGGTCATCCCTTTTTATTATAACATTTCAGTGACCTTTCGAAGCAGACTCCTGACCTTTGGGTCACTCATTCCATATGGACCAGCCCCTCCTTTCCGTGGCTAAATGAAGAAGTCATTGGAGCAGGGGATCTGGCCCCTTGGTCTCTCATGTGGCTGGCCTCACTGCCAGGCTATAGACACTTCCCACTCTCTTGCTTTGGCCCAGTGACTCTGTATGTCTTTATAAAGTAGAACAGCTTCAACAGGCGAGATTGTGGGAACCCCCCCAGCTCAGACTATCCCATAGCTCAGCAGTTAGCGCATACTCCTGACTCCTGGTAAAATCCTTTGTCCCCCTCAGGCAGATGGGCGAATTGAACCTGGGTCGCCCACATCCTGGGTGAGTGCTCTAATTCCAGGGCCAAAAGTAATAAAATAGGTGGTAGCAGCAGTACCATCTCCTACTCCATCGATTCTGGGTGCAGTGAGGCAGGTACCAAACTCATTCCCACAAGTTATAACCATGGGTATGTCTACAGTGCCATGTAAGCCTGGGCTCAGACTCAGGCCCTAACTCTCCTTCTGTCTACACACAAATCACTAGGGCTCAACTGTAGGGTCCTAGGACTTCACTGAGATGGAGGGTCCAAGTCCAGTCTAGCCAGGACCCGGGATCAAGCTCTACCATTTCACCATGCAGACGCAGCCATGCTGGACTCAGACCCTAGGTGTCTGCCAATTGTATCCCACAAGCCCATGGGCTGGTGTTCTTTGTCCACTCTATCCCATGAGTAGCCAATTAACTCCCAGGAAATGTAGGCAACCCACTTTGTTCAAGTATCCTTCCATTTTATTCTGACCACTGAGCTGCAAACACAATGAACCTTTTCCTGCGTTTGCAATGGCCACCAATCAGAAACGTCCTTCGCCAAGCGCTCTGCTTCCTGGTCACAGGAGCACAGCCAGATTAGAGTACCAGGAATGACTATGCCTACCAGCAAATAGCGAAGAAGCTGGCAGCGTTGGAAATTCACCAGACTGGTAAATGGAGCCAGTAGCAGGCACTGGATGAAGCCACTCAAGTGACGCTGGTGATGAAACCAGTCCCCAACGAGGCTTTGCTGCAGGAGCAGCTGCAGCACATCCTGGGACTGTACTTGAAGAAGCTTTCTGATGGCCCCCCTGAGGAGCAATCCACCGCGGAAATGGCAGCAGAAATGGAAAAGTCAGAAGTTGCTCCAGACCCAGGTAAGTTTCTGGCTCCATTTTTGCATTTATTGATGTAGCTATGAGAGGGATTTCCATTTTACGAACCAATGCAAAAGTTATTACGAACCCTGGATAGCAGCAGTTATCCACTAATAGCGATTGCATGCCAGTGCCTTGACGTCCCCTCGCTTCTCCACAACATGGAGTTCCAAATAGAGACAGGGAAGCGCAAACAGTGACACAAGCATCTAAAAGTGAAGTTTTACTAGAAAAATGCAAATTTTTGCTAGGACATGCTGGTTTGTTAAAAACAAGAACCTTACGTTGCCAACCCAATGGTGTAACGAGCTGCTTGCAAAACAGTGAATGGTGGTGATGGGAGGGTGAAATGTAGTCTATGTACAACCGTAGTCCATTTCAGTTCAATGTAATCCATGTGGTCCATGGGAGACAAAATCATGTGTCCAAATAGGCCTGGGGTTTGAATGCTGCCCTGAAACGTGTCAGGAGGAGGCAGGGGGATGCGTGTGGAGTTTGGTGTGTTTGCAGGCAGTCTCTATTGGAAGTTGTGGGAAGGCACCAACCCATGTGGATGCTAGTGCGGCTTCCTGCTGATTCCCTCATGAATTATAACCCAGCCCCAGGTGCTGATAGCTGCAAACTCTTCCCATAGCAGGAATTCCAGATAAGGAGTCACAGTTCAGGGAAGGGCATATTTTTCAGGGCCACCTCGGTAGCTGACCAGTCCATTTCACTCGTAGATGTGCTGTTCACTCACCATACCTTTGAATACTTCGGTGGCATGCTTGGAATAAAATCTGGCTGGCTAGCTTGGAATAAAAGCTCTCTTAACTATTCTTGTGGTTCCTGAATGGCAATGCCCTCCAAAATGGGGAATGCCTGAAATGGCAGGGAAAACTTATGTAGACCATTCCCCAAAACCCAAACTGGTCTGCAATATTTAGAAAAAAGCAGTTGTGATTTTTAACTTACCATTCTCTGTGCACATCTTTCACTGCAATTAACCCAGCTGTGTCCAGGGAGCTTCTGTGGTCTGAAGCGTCCCTGTAAGGATATATTGCAGTACAGTTTTAGAAAGTAACATTTCATGCCCTGGAAATTCCAAAAGGAATTTTTCTGTGCTCCTGTATTGAGACACTGGAGACAATCACCTTCTGCAGCTCATCCACTTCCAGGCCTATTGACCTTTACAGCCTGTTGTATCTCAACAGCTCAACATACTGTCATGGACGGGCCCAGGAGGAAGCATTTCTCTGAACGTATGGTTGCCATTCTGGATAGGGCCAACAAGAAGGTCTGATACCAAAGAGACAGGGACTTGTGGCAAGTGGAAAGGCAGGACGAGAGGCCAGTGGAAAGGCTGAAGCTAGCTGTACAGCTTGAGGACAGGATTATAGTTTGGGAACAGGCCCTTCCTCTGCTGTTCCTGGAAGAGGAACAGTGGTTAAGGGAAGAAGATAGAGCACAGCAGACAGAACTGTTTGAGTGGCTGCTTTTACTAATGGCTGCAAGACTGCAGGCTCCTGCTGCAGCCGCCCCACAGCCTGAGCCCCTTCCATGGTACAATGTGCTGCAGACCAGGAACAGTTCGGACAATTCCATGGCTGGGTGGCCCATGCAATCAGGACCTATCCCTAAATGTACCCCATGCAGCTCCCCACGCTGAACCCCTACCCTGTGGATGCCTTCACCTCCCTGACCTGGCACCAAGTGAGCAGCAAATGCGTTAGGAGGAAAAGGAGAACAGTGAGCCACAGTAGGGGTTTTCAGGCTTTGGAAATTGTTTGCACTTGTTCATGCACTTTGTTCATGGTTTTGTTAACGGTTTTGGTGTACTGGTGTTTTGGTGGGCTAATGGCAGTTGGCTTGCCTGGCAATGGTTTAATATTGTGCTTTTCTAATAAATGTTCAAAAATAAATGTTTTTATTTTATTAAGAAATTGTATTACCATCCCTAAGTCACATCATATCATGTGTATTTCAAATAATAAAGGTAAATGCATGATAATGGGCAACTTGGAAGTTGTATGCAAACACTATTTATTTCTCAATACAGATACCTACATCAATCCATACTGTAAATCTGGTTTCACCCACCTCTCACCCCCATTTCATAAGTGGTCATGTCATTGATAAGTACAATGCATGAAAATCAACCCCCCTCCTCCTTACCCAATGTACTGTAAGCATTGCATAAGCACAGTCTTTGACAGGGTAACACGTCTTGTGGATGTAGGGGAAGCAGTAGATGTAGTATATTTTGACTTTAGTAAAGCTTTTGATATTGTCTCACATGACCTTCTCATAAACAAACTAGAGAAATATATCTTAGATAGAGCTACTGTAAGGTGGGTGCATAACTGGTTGGAAAACTATTCCCAGAGAATAATTATCAGTGGTTCATAGTCAAGCTGGAAGGGCATAACAAGTGTGGTCCCACAGAGATCGCTCCTTCTGTTCAATATCTTCATCCGTGATTTAGATAATGGCATACAGCAGTAGTTCTCAACCAGGGGTCTGAGGCCCCTGTGGGCTGCAAGTTGGTTTCAGGGGGTCCGCTGAGCAGGGCTGGCATTAGACTCACTGGGGCCCAGGGCAGAAAGCTGAAGTCCTGCCATCCGGGGCTGAAGCCTGAACAACTTAGTTCTGTGGGGGCCCCTGTGGTATGGGGTCCTGGGCAATTGCCCTGCTTGCTACCCCCTAATGCCAGCCATGGCTTTTATAAGCAGAAAAACAGTTGTTGTGGCACAGGTGGGCTGTGGAGTTTTTATAGCATGTGGGGAGGGGGGGGGCTTCAGAAAGAAAAAGGTTGAGAACCCCTGGCATAGAGAGTACACTTATAAAGTTTGCGGATGATACCAAGCTGGGAGGGGTTGCAAGGGCTTTGGAGTATAGGATTAAAATTCAAAATGATCTGGACAAACTGGAGAAATGGTCTGAAGTAAATAGGATGAAATTCAATGAGGACAAATGCAAAGTACTTCACTTAGGAAGGAACAATCAGTTGCACACATACAGAATGGGAAATGACTGCCTAGGAAGGAGTACTGTGGAAAGGGATCTGGGGGTCATAGTGGATCAAAGCTAAATATGAGTCAACAGTGTAACCCCGTTGCAAAAAAAGCAAACATCATTCTGGGTTGTATTAGCAGGAGTCTTGTAAGCAACACACAAGAAGTAATTATTCCACTGTATTCTGCACTGATAAGCTGGAATATTATGTCCAGTTTTGGGTGCCACATTTCAGGAAAGATGTGGACAAATTGGAGAAAGTCCAGAGGAGAGCAACAAAAATGATTAAAGGTCTAGAAAACACGACCTATGAGGAAAGACAGAAAAAAATGGGTTTGTTTAGTCTGGAAAAGAGAAGACATAACAGGTACATAAAAGGTTGTGTTACAAGAAGGAGGGTGAAAAACTGTTCTTGTTAACCTCTAAGAATAGGACAAGATGCAATGGGCTTAAATTGCAGCAACAGAGGTTTAGGTTGGACAATAGGAAAAACTTCCTGTCAGGGTAGTTAAGCGCTGCAACAAATTGCTTAGGGAGGTTGTGGAATCTCCATCATTGGAGGTTTTAAAAAACTGGTTAGACAAGCAGCTGTCAGGAATGGTTTAGTTATTAGTTAGTGCTGCCTTGAGTGCAGGGGACTGGACTAGATGACCTACTGAGGTATCTTCCAGTCATATACTTCTATGATTCATGAAGGTACTATTCTCCATCTTCCATTGGTCCATGCAAGTCCATGTTGTGGGAGCACAGAGCACCCCTAATTTATGTTGCCTTGGTGCATCCAGCTCGATCTGTGCTAGCTTCACATTCTGGCTGAGCACACCAGTTCAGCTGTTTGTCATGTCATAGGTCCTTTCAGGGGGAAAGGGCTCACCTTTGCCATCACAAAGATTGGGAAGAGCACAGCAAGTCACAATAATGTAGACAGTACTGATGACACTGGAATCCAAATGGGTCTGTAGATAGCGCCAGCGGGATTTCAGTCTGCCAAATGCACATTTAACCTCCATTCTACACCTGCTGAGACTGTAATTAAACCTTCTTTACCACGGCATCTGAGTTCAGGACATGGCTTCATAAGTGAAGGCAAAAGGGGGTATGCAGGGTCCCCAAGAATAACAGTGGGAATAGTAACTCCATTTATGACAATGTATGTCCCAGCCTGTCCTTGAATGTAGACGCCTGATAGGTGGGAAATCCTGCTATCATGAACTTTTTCAGTGCAGCCCACGTTGATGTCCATACATTGGCCTTTGTGGTTCACAAGGGCCTGCAGAACAATGGAGTAGAACCCTTTGCAGCTTATGGACTCATGTGCTCCTTGAGGAGGGCAAACTATGGTCACATGCATACCATCAGTGGCCCCGGCACAGCTTGGAAATCCCGTTCTCTCAAAGCCAGAAATTACTTCAGGAATATCTTTTATGCCCACCACCTGGGTCAGAAAATGCCTCCAGAATGTCCTCCAGCATCTCATGAAATCTCTGCCCAGAGTGAAAGTGCAAGTGAGAGAAGTTCTTCAAATGGCGACTGCTGCATGTTGCTGGCCTTGGTTGCTGGGCATATGCAGACCAAAAGGACAGCTCGGCAGGATGTGCTGGCGGGGCGCTCAAACACTCTGTGACGCATGGGAGAGGACAGTCAAGTTTTCCCACACTGCATCACCTACAGCGACCAGATTTGGGGAGGGTGCTAGGAAATCTGGGATATGGGTGGTTGGAGTCAGGCCTGCATACAGCGCTGTGGACACTGGAGCAGTGTGGATATTGGGTTGGGGTCCGGTTTCAAAAATTCTCAACCTAGAGTCAGCAATCAGTGTAGATCCTCAAGCCCTGGGTTCTCAAACCGAGGGTCTGCTGACTCGAGTTCCACTAACTTTGGGCTTACATTACAGTGTAGACATATCCTAGGGTGCCTAAGCCACCTGACTCCAGGAGGCAGGTCCCTGGCTGTGGATCACAAGCAGAGATTGGTGCTTCCCTGCAGCCCGGGCTTAGGTGCCTAACCCTGTGAGAGGGGAGGCGCTGAGGACAATGCCTCTCATTAGGAACTGCCATTGGCAAGTTTAGGCCGCTCCCCACCTAGTGGGCTGGCTTTTGTGGATCCCATTCTAAGGCATCTAACTCTCCCCGTTCATAATATAGGGAGCCTGGGCACCTAACTTTTTGGATCCCATTGTTATTCCAGTGATTTTCCAGGTACCTACAAGTTAGGTGCCACGCTGCTGAGGGTTGTAATGGCTAGTCATGTTGTGGATCTGGGTCTATATGCTTTCCTTTCCTTAGCAGGAGACCATCAGTTTACCATCTAGCCATCTTAAAAAGAAGATCACCTAAAAGTAGATTCAGGAGCTGCTGCCAATCCCAAGCCAATCTGTGGTCTTACAACCATGTTTCCCTGCTTCAAACAGCCACACGTTCAGAGGCCTTCAGGAATTTGAGTGTCCAGCTTGAGGCACCTTCTGCTTGATTTTCAGAGGTGATGAAGATCTCTGCAGATGTCTGAAACCTGGATTGAGCAACCCTGGGTGCCAACACAGGGAAGGGGGCAGATCACACTGCTCAACAGATCCTTGAGCAGGGGGAAGGAGAAAAGTGGGAGTTCCAACTGCCCCTCCCCCAATGTGCCCTTCCATCTTTGCATCAGTAGCAGGATGCAGCCTTTTCAGCCACTTCCTAGAGTAAAAGCAGGACAGGGAGCTGTTCAATAACCCCGAGGATTTCTGGTTATTATTCGTAAGGGCATTCTGTGCCAAAAAATGAAAAATTCTGCGCACAATATTTTAAAATTCTGCAAGTTTTATTTGTCAATAAATAAATGCAGAGGCAGTGGGGAGCACAGGCCACTGGCTCCATGAAGGTGGGAGATCACCCTGCAGACCCCCAACCCCTGGGACCTGGACTCAGTGGTGAGGCTGCATCCGACCCTGAAACAGCACAAGGCCTGGGCCTGCCCAAGAAACCCCCTGGGGCCCTGCCTCTCTGCGCCAGGTGCACCAGGTGTGGGGCAGGCAGGCTCAACCAGGCAGAATCCAAGTGTGGAGTGCTCAGTGTGGAGGGATCCAGGTGTGGGGTGAGAGGATTCTGTGTGGGATGCAGGCAGTTCAGTGGGTAGGTCTAGGTGTGGGGGGATCGGGATACACGGGGGCTGGTGGGGGGGGGGTTCCAGGTGCAGGGGAAATGGGACTCTGCAGGGGCTTCCAGGTGAAGGTGATTGGGGCTCAGCAGAGGGGTCTGGGTGCAGGGAAGTGGAGCTTGGTGGGGATGGGGGTCTGGGTGCAGCTAGTTGGGGATCAGTAGTGTGGGGGTCTGGATGTGGGGGCTCAGGCTCATCAGGATGAGGGTTTGAGTGCAGGGAGTTCAGTGGGGGTTGGTCTGGGTGCAGCGGCAGGGGTCCAGAGGCAGGGGGTCTGGGTGCAGGGGGGCTCCAGATGCAGGGGTTGAGGTTCAGTGGGGTGGGGTTCGGGTATGGCAGGCTAGGGGGGTTCTCCATGTATGGGCAGGGGTGTCTGGGTGTGGGAGGTCCAGATGCATGGGGGTTGCGTAGATGGGGGAGCAGCTCCGCACACAGTGACCCCTCACCCCACAGCTGAGGAGTGATGGGAGGAGGAATCAGAGGAGGATGCTGAGCTTCTTGTAGCTGGGGGAGGTTTCTGGGGGTGGGTCTGACACAGTTCCAGCCACTCCTTGCAGGGGAAGAGGAAGTCCTGTTCTCTCCTGCCTCCAGTCCAGCCAGGACTAGCAGCTGATCCCAGCTCAGGATAGGAGCCACTGGCTGTGGTGTCCCCAGCCCCTGGTGATTTATGTCTCTGCCAGCTGTTCTGGGTGCCTGAAACAATGTACCTGTGCTGCTAGGGAGTGGTGCATGACTGCTCTGGCAGCTTCCCTTTGCTTCCCTGTCAGAAAGTCATTTTTCTGCAGGGAAGCAAAGAAATCTGCGGGGACATGAATTCTGCGCACATGCAGTGGTGCAGAATTCCCCCCAGGAGTAGGTTATTAGGCCACCAACTGCTGCCAAAAAGGGAAGATGGACTTCAGGATTGACAAGCAGGGGAATGTCCAGGGAACCCCACATGGGAGAGAGAGTTCGGAAAGCAGATAACAAACCATCAAATTGTTGGATTGGTCATTAGTGAGAGGGCGGGGGGGGGTGTACGTGCCAGGCACAGGTGTCATCCCAGACCCCACATAATCACACAGAACCTTTCCAGCCTAGCCCCGGCCCTACTATCACAGCTATTACACACTGATCCAAGGAGGTCTGCTTATCTAGCCTGGCTGGAAGGGGAAGCTCGGTTCAGTGACAGCTCCTGCTGGCAGCACAGGGAAACCAAGGGGTGGTTACAGGGGCAGAGATTTTATACCCCTGGCCTAGAGACTGTTGGCTTGAATGTTGCGCACACATCCCCTAGTGGCCAACTGCTGCTCAAAAGAGTGCCTCACCCGTGGGTGAGTCCTCCAGCAGCTCTGTGCAGGCAATGTCAGGAAGCCGAGCACACAGGGAAAGGGACTGAGGAGTTCAGGCCCTGCTCTGTTCACAGGGTAACGTGGCATGAAGGGAACATTTCTACTAGACATTAGGAAAATGCTCTGCCCAGAAAGCCCCATTCCTGTTGCATATTAAGGTCAGATTAGCAGGTGTAAAGCAGCCTGGAACATGCAGGGGTTCACTGAGTGTCCTCTCTGGCCCTTTGTCTATGGTTCTGTGCGCAGGGGATCCTGGCCAATCCCAGCCCAGTATGTCGGTTCTGCCTACTCCTTCCACATCAGTGCTCTGTGGTGGCGGCGGCTGGCGCAGAGCAAGCACTTTAGGGAGGTCTGAAACAATCCCAGCCCATAGTCTAAGGCAGGGGATCTCGCAACACATTTTTTGGTGGCCTCAGAGTGAGGCCACCAATTCTTGCTGGTGGCCGCACTGACACTTTATCCTAAAATACTTGATTAACTTTAGAAAAAACAAATAAATAGCACATATACACATCCACATCATTGTAATTTATGTAGGCTTTTTTTTCATACTCAATAATACCCATGCGCCTGGGGATTGGTGTCCACCCAGGGCTGAGGATGGGCACCCACCCGGGGCCAGGGATCTGTGCCTGCTGCCACCCACCCGGGGCCTGGGATCGGCACCTGCTACCACGTGCCTGGGGCCAGGGATCGCTGCCCAGGGCCAGTGGCCAGGACTGGGGATTGGAGCACTGCCAGGGTCGGGGCCCAGGGTCAGCAGCTGCCACCGGGGTCGGGGGCCG
>NW_020664584.1:10940573-11007330 GCF_002925995.2 Terrapene triunguis
CTTAGTCTCTGTGAGGGGGCAGGGTGTTAGAGTTCTATTTTTTCAAATACATCTTTGCAGTCACTGTATTTGGATGGAAGCTGAGGACTGGAATCTGTGGACAGTGCTACTGGGCCTGCTACCCCCGTGTGAGACTGTTGGGGACTACTGCATGCTGCCCAATTCCTGGGGTCAAGCAGTGCTGTTGGCAGAATTCGGAAGGGAATTCAACTTCCAGGCTGCGCTAGCAGATAAGGGGGTTGTGGAGGGCCAGCCATGAAATACACAGGTTCACAGGGAAGTGTGGGGAACAGATGGCACTGAACTGTTGGGTTTCTCGATGCCCCTGGATTATAACTTCAAGCAGAACAGTTTCTATGGCCACTGGCCCAGATTATAAGAGGGACCCATCAATTGTTTCTACCAGGTCCAGGACAGGTGTGGGACGCAGGGGAATCTGCAGTGCCTGGGTAGCTGCTGCATCAATGAAATTGTCTGTTGTACCTGAGTCAAGGAGGGTCAGCTGCAGAGGGAGTGGTTGTCATTCACAATTTGGCTGGGATTTGCAGATACACTGCTGGCTGATGGGTGCCAGCGTGCATCCCTGTCAGGACCTCAGCTGGGGTTTCAGATGGATGCTGTATTAGAATGCTCAGGCCACCCCCTTCATTGAGCCTGGGCTGACTCATTTCCCAGATTCCTTTGGACCGATTTCCTCATAGGGCAATTGGAGATTGCATGGCCCAGCTTGCCACAGTAGTAGCACAAGTTAAGGTGTTGCCAGCACTCTCTCTCATCAGGGGTGAGTTGCCGGCTGCTTAGGTCTACGTGCATTGGCTCAACTGGTTGGGTGGAATCTGATTGTGGGTGGCACGGTCGCGATGCCCCTCTTCTTTCTTTTTGTCACTCACATAGATGGTTGTCAATACAGATGTTGAGCTCTATGAAGGCATCCACACCTGTTGGGGTCTTGACTCGGGCCAGTTCATCCTTAACCTCGTCCCGCAGGCCACACTGAAACCGATATAACTGGGCTGCCTCATTCCATTCTTTGTCTGATATGGGACAGTGGAAATGAGCTACCTAGGCAGTGGCTGGAGCTGACTCCTGTTGGAGTTTCTGCAGGGTGGCCTGAGCTGAGCAGGCATGGTTATACTCATCAAAGATGGTCGATATTGACCGGTGAAAGGAATCATAGTTAGACAAAATTGGACAGTTGGCTCCAGCAAGGGAGAGTCCCAGTCCAACACCTTCCCTGTGAGCAGGCTGACTACAGGCCTACTTTGGTATGGTCAGAAGCATACACCTGAGGTCAAGTATGAACAAGAGGTGGCATTGATTCATGAAACTTTGGAATTTGGAGTGGCTTCCATCAAAGAGCTTGGACAGAGGGATGGGGGGTCCCTGCTCAGGGAGCAGCGAAGCTGGGAGAACCCAGAGTGCAGCGTTTTCTGCACAGATTTGGTTAACTTGATCCTACAAGGTCTGATTCTCAGTGGCCAGCTGCACATTCTGCACCTGCAGGGCTCGGTTGTCTGCCTGGAGGCTCGGTTGTCTGCCAGGCTCATGTAGTACCAATACCCTTCCTAGTACAGGGAGCTCTGCTGTGTCTATCCTCAGATGGGCCCACTTGGAGAGGTTAATAGGGTCTGAGCTAACTGCAATGACCAGGACGTGGGTGGTCAGGCCTAGTGGTTGGAGCAGGAATCAGACCCAATGGTCAGAGCAGAGGGTCACAACTAAAGACAGCATCAGGTGCCACGTCAGGGGTCAGAGCCAGAGACAACATCAGGTACCAAGCTGAAGGTCAGTGACAGAGACAGCAATGGGGTAAGGTGGAGGAGCAGGGCCCTGGAATAGGGCAGGACAGCAGGAACTAGGAGTAGACAGGGTGTGGGATGGGAAGACAGGACCCAGGGGCAGGCAGGAATGCAGGGCTCAGGAGTCAGGTAAGCAGGAGGGGTCCAGAGTCACAGACAGCCAAGAAATCCTCTCAAACATCTTGCTGTTGTTACTTCCTGGTTTAAATAGTATTCCTTATCCAATCAGGGGGCTGGATATTTCTCCCAATCAGGAGCTTTGGAGGCAAAGCCCTCTGTGGGCTAATCCTTCCCTAGACCCTTCCCTAGTGTCTCAGGTGAGCTGCTGGGTGGCAGTCAAGGTTTGAGGCCTGTGGTACCTGACAGGATGAGGGGGCACAATGGAGGTACATGGAGAGATGAGAGGAGTCAGAGGGGAAGGGGAGTGATGAATGAGGGAGAAGGGATAGGACCAGGAGGAGAACAGATAGGACGGCACAGAGAAGGAAGGGGGTATAGGCAGGGTCCAGAGCAGTGATGACAGGGGCAGGCCAGTGCTTAGCAGTGAGTGCTGAGATCCTGCTGATGTGGGTCCCCCCCCGGGAAGAACACATACATCCTGGGCTGAAATGGCCAGGTAAATCTCACCTTGGAGGTCATTGCTCAGGCATGCCTTTTGGAGCCGTAGGCCCTCAAGGCTGTTCACAAGCCCCCTTCTAAACCCCGCTACTTCCCCACCACAGCCTTGTTTTGGTCAATGACGAGGTGGAAACAGTCTTCTGTTACTGGGCCAGGCCCCCCCGCCCCCAGTAGCCAGAATTGGGACTGGGTAGCTTTCTGGGCTCAAATAGAGCTCGGGATGGGACAGACCTAGAATCTGGTGTTGCTGCGTGGAGCTGTCTCCAGGTGGCTCTGCCGGGGATGTACTTACTGGATCCATGGAGTGCTGCAGACAGGGAGGACGGAGGGAGCTGGTTGAAGGCAGTCTCATAAGGGAAAGAGCAGAAGAAGAGGATGGTGCAGGGGATGTGACAAATGGTGCCAGTGTTCCGGGGCTGTGAGCAGGATTACTTTGGGTTGTACAGCTAAGGTTCCAAGAGAGGAGGCACAGATGGTCCAGGTGAGGGGGCAGAGATGCCAGGTTGTGAAGTCGGGTTCCAGGTGAGGTTGCTGAGGTGCCAGTTCATGCAGAGGGGGTGGAGGTGAGATCATGGAGGTTCCAGATGAGGTGGGGAGGCGGTGCGCAGAATGAGGTAGGTGAAATGCTCAGTGGTCTGACTGGTGCTGCTAGGGGGGGACTCACTGTTGGGGACGGGGGGGGGGGGGAGAGAATGTCACCTGACAACATGCTGCATGGGAAACAGAAGCCAGACACATAGATTATACATTCTAAGGCCAGAAAGGACCACTGTGATCATCTAGTCTGACCTCCTGTGTAACACAGACCAGAGACCTGCCCCACAATAATTCCTAGATCAGTTCTTTTAGAGAAAAAAAGCCAATCTTGATTTAGAAATTGTCATGATGGAGAATCCATCACAACCCTTGGCAAATTGTTCCAATGGTTAATGACTCTCACCTTTAAAAATGTACGCCTTATTTCCAGTCTGAATTTGTCTAGCTTCAACTTCCAGCCACTGGATCATGTTATACCTGTGTCTGCTGGATTGAAGAGCCCATTATTAAATATGTATTCCCCTTCTTGGTACTTACAGATGTAATCAAGTCATGCCTTAACCTTCTCTCTGTTAAACTAAATAGATTGAGTTCTTTAAGTCTACCATTATAAGGCATGTTTTCTAATCCTATAATCATTCTGCTGGGTCTTCTCTGAACCCTCTCCAATTTGTCAATATCCTGCTTAAATTGTGGACACCAGAATTGGACACACCAGTGCCAAATACAGAGGTAAACTTACCTCTCTGTTCCTTTTCAGGATTCCCCTGTTTATGCATCCCAGGATCATATTAACTCTTTTAGCCACAGTGTCACACTGGAAGCTCATGTTCAGCTGATTATCCACCACAACCCCCAAATCTTTTTTCAGAGTGCCTGCTTCTCCGGACAGAGTCCCCCATCATGTAAGTACATTCTTTGTTTCTAGCCGTATACATTTACATTTATCTGTTAAAACACATAGTGTTTGCTTGCACCTGGTTTACCAAGTGATCCAGATTGCTCTGAATCAGTGACCTGTACTCTTCATTATTTACCACTCTCACAATTTTTGTGCCATCTGCAAACTTTATCAATGATCATGTTATGTTTTCTTCCAGATCATTGATCAAAAATGTTAAATAGTGCAGGATCAAGAACTGATCTCTGTGGGACCCCACTGGAAACACACCAGTTGGATGATGATTCCCCATTTACAGTTACATTTTGAGAGCTATCAGTTAGCCACTTTCTAATCCATTTAATGAATGCCATGTAAATTTTATATTGTTTTAGTTTTTTAATCAAAATGTTGTGTATTACCAACTCAGATGCCTTATAGAACTTTAAGGATATTACATCAACACTATTACCTCTATCAACCAAACTTGTAATCTCATAAAACAAGATATCAGGTTAGTTTGACAGGAGCTATTTTCCATAAACCCATATTGATTTCCATTAATTGAATGATCCTCTTTTGATTCTTTATTAATATAGTCTCGTATCAGCCACTCCATTATCTTCCCCAGGATCAATAACAGGCTGACAGGCCTATAATTACCCATTTATCCTTTTTAAAAATTGACTGAACATTAGCTTTCTTTCAGTTTTCTGGAACTTCCCCAGTGCTCCAAGTCATATTGAAAATCAGCAGTACTGATCAAGTGAGCTCCTCAGCCAACTCTTTTCAAACTCTTGGAAGCAAGTTATCTGGACCTACTGATTTAAAAATGTCTAACTTCAGTAGCTTCTGTTTCACATCCTCCAGAGATATAAATGGAATGAAAAGAGTGTTATCATCACCCTATGATGAAACTATATCATCTGTTATCCCCCCAAATACAGAACAGAACTATTTATTCAACACTTCAGCCTTTTCTGCATTATTGACAATTCTACCATTTCCCTCTAGTAGTGGACAAATACCATTGTCAGGATTCTTTTTGTTCCTAATATATTTTTAAAAAACTGCTTCTGCTGGCCAGAGATTTCTCCTTGTGTCCCCTTGCTTCCAATATCAATTTTCTATAACTCCTAGCATCTGATTTATATTAATTACTATCAGCTTCTCCTTCCTTCCATTTCATATATATATATATATATTATTTTTTTATATCTGCCTTCACTTCTTCTCTAAACCAGGTGGGTTTTTTAACCAACACAGCCTACAGTGTGCAGCCTGAAGACTCATGCTGGAGTGACATATGGCAGGCCTGGATTAACCAATGTTTGCACTTGGTGCACTTGCAACAGGCCCCTGACAACAGGAAAAACAAAAAAGCGCCAGTTTGCAGCACCACTCACTCAGATTTGGCTCAGCTGCCGCTCCATCATGACTCGGGCTGTCCCTGGCTTATTTTACTCTAGCTGCAACTAAAATGTGTGGGGAGTCTTTTCTTTTTTTTGACTTGGCTTAAAGGGGCCGTGACCCCAAATTGCTGTGGAGGCCAATGGTCCAGCTATGGCATACCACAACCCATTCACCCTTGTCCGTGTATCATCAAATTGAATACGTAAACCTATCAAAATTAGCAGATAGTCCTCTACCTGCAGACTTCAAAATCAAAATAGAGCTTCTAATGGGAACTCACCTGAACTATTGCTACTGCTGCTCCATAATCACACAGCATACTATGGCTTAGGAGCAAGAGGGTGACTCTTGGTCTTTGTTGGGTCCAAATTAGTATAAAAGGTAAGGCAGCTTTGTTCCTAGAAATGCACTTGGAGTCCTACTAGCACTGGCTGGGCTTGCTCAATAATGAGAGAAGCAGTGAGTAAAATGTCTCATTCATTAGCTGTGTAGGCTGAAGCCCATTTTTGTCATGTAAAAACTTTAGTAGTGCAAGGTTGGATTTATAATCTAAAGGGCTACATCTTCGAAAAAGCATTTAGTGGCTTCTATCAAGTCATCCCTTAACCTTCTTTTTGTTAAGCTAAATAGATTCAGCGAGGTCATCTATCATGATAGGGTAGGTTTTCTAATCCTTTAATCATTCTTGTGGGTCTTCTCTGAATTCTCTCCAATTTATCAACATCCTTCTTGAATTGTGAGAACCAAAACTGGACACAGAGTCCATCACTGCTTGCACCAGTGCCAAATATTGAAATAAAATAACCTCTCTGCTTCTACTCAAGAGTCTCTTGTTTGTGCATCCAAGGATTGCAACAGCAGCTGATTATCCAGTACAATCCCCAAGGCTTTTTCGGAGTCACTGCTTCCCAGGATAGAGCCCCTGTAAGTATGGCCAACATTTTTGGTTCCCAGGTGTATACATTTACCCACCCATATTAAAACGCATATTGTTTGCTTGTGCCCAGTTTACCAGGCGATCCAGATCGCTCTGAATCAGCATTCTCCCACTTATTGTGAAATCTGCAAACTCTGTCAGTGATGATTTTATTTTCTTCCAGCTCATTGATAAAAAGGTTAAATAAGCATAGGGCCAAGAACCGATCCCGGTGGAACCCAACTAGAAACACAGCTGTTCAGTGATGATTCCCTGTTTACAATTACATTGAGACCTATCAGTTAGCCACTTTTTAATCCATTTACTGTATGCCATGTTAAATTTTATGTCGGTCTAAGGTTTTTTTTAATCAAAATATTGTGTGGTACCAAGTCAAATGCCTCACAGAAGGCAAAGAATATTATATCAACATTATTACCTTTATAAACCAAACTTGTAATCTCATCAGAAAAGCTATATATTTTCCATAAACTCATGTTGATTGGCATTAATTATGTTACCCTTCTTTAGTTCTTTATTAATTGAGTCCTGTATCAGATGCTCCATTATGTTGCCCAGGATCAATGTTAGGCTGACAGGCCTATAATTACCTGGGTCATGCTACCCTTTTAAATATTGGCACAACAGTAACTTTCTTCCAGTCTTCTGGAACTTTCCCAGTGCCCCAAGACTGACTCCTACCAGAGCCCTCGTTGGACTGCAGTGATCTCTGGTAAGCTTATTAGCATTCCTGTAGGCTCTTTTATTGTTTCACATATTTGGGGTTGGGAAGGAACAATGCACCCTTAAAATCTCTGGTCACGGGGGAGTGACACGCAGGTCTCCGCCCAAGAGAGCTGACGGCTGGGAGCCAGAAGACTAGAGTGGGTGCCCTTGGTGGACCATGAGGGGGAATACTGGTGACATATGTGACAGTGTGTGTGTGTATGTGTGGGGGAATTCTGACTGTGAATTGGCGTAAGTGCCAACATCAGTTAAAGCAAGCAGCATAGAAGGAAAAAACACAAAGAAAAGTCTCAGTCTTTTGGGAAAGAAAAGAGAGAGAGGAGGAAATGAATTATGAACAGCTGAAGAGAAGTAAGCTAGTTGAGCTATTCAGAGAAAGGCAGTTCAACACTGAGGAGAGTTCAAAGGCACAACTAGTTGACCTGTTGTATTCAGATGACCACAGGAACGATGGTCCAGGTTCACAGGAAACCTCCAGCCCACTGGCAGAGGGCCCAGCAGGTGGGGGAAATCTTGGAGCAAACTCCCTGAAAAGAAGGAGGGAAGAGGCTGATAGAGGCAATATCCATGCTCCATCCAGACCACATGCATCAGTGCAACAGGGATAGGAGACATAGGTACAGGTAGACCAAGAGAGGATACAGCTGGAGATGGACAAACTGTCTGGAAACCCAGCTGCTTGAAGACTGGGAGTTCCAGCACCAGCACAGAAGAGAAGACGAGGGATACCAGTGTCAGTATGATGAGAGAGAAAGACAAGGCGTGTGAACACCAGTTTGATAGGTGATGCCAGACCCCCTGTACCTGTCCTGATGGGTGGGGAATTATTTCCTCACTTTAGGGAAGGGGATGTCATAGAGGTGTTTCTAAAGGCTTTTGAAATGGGGTTTGAACAGAACAAAGTGGGGCAGGAGGACATGGTCCAGTGTCTGGCCCCATTGGCAGGGACAAAGGCCTTGGACTTTTTCATCCTTATGGACAAAGAGGACTCTAAAGATTATGATCTATGGAAGCAAGCTTTGTAGCAAAAGTTTAAACTGACCCCTGAAGCATACAGGGAAAGTTCAGAAGAAAGGGGATGTGACCTATGCTGAGGTTTCAATTCAAATTAGGGATTGTATAAGAAAAAGGGGGAACTGGCTGGGGGGGGGGCGTTGTCCCAGTCAATGAAGCCTATTCATTAATGGGTATGGAACAGTTCTATAAACTCTACCCCCCGACCTGAAATTATGGTTAATAGACAAAGATCTTAGTGATGTGACTGTAGCTGGTAAATGGGCTGACCAATATACAGATAGGTGGCCCAAGTTTAAGAGTTAAAAATTGAGGGAACATAAGAATGGTCATACTAGGTCAGACCAAAGGTCCAGCTAGCCCAGTATCCTGTCTTCTGACAGTGGCCAATGCCAGGTGGTTCAGAGGGAATGACCAGAACAGGTAATCATCAAGTGATCCATCCTCTGTCGCCCATTTCCAGCTTCTGGCAAACAGAGGCTACGGACACCATCCTTGCCCATCCTGGCTAATAGTCATTGATGGATCTATCCTCCATGAATTTATCTAGTTCTTTTTTTAACCCTGTTATAGTCTTGGCCTTCACAATGTCCTCTGGCAAAGAGTTCTACAGGTTGACTTGTGCTTTGTGTGAAGAAATACTTCCTTTTGTTTGTTTTATACCTGCTGCCTATTAATTTTATTTGGTGTCTCCTAGTTCTTGTGTTATGAGGAGTAAATAACACTTCCTTATTTACTTTCTCCACACTGGTCATGATTTTATAGACCTCTGTCATATCCCTCCCCTCCTTAGTTGTCTCTTTTCCAAGTTGAAAAGGCCCAGTCTTATTAATCTCTCCTCATACGGCAGCCATTCTATATCCCTAATCATTTTTGTTGCCCTTTTCTGAACCTTTTCCAATTCCAATATATCTTATTTGAGATAGGGTGACCACATCTGCATGCAGTATTCAAGATGTGGGCATACCATGTATTTATATAGAGGCAATGTGATATTTTCTGTCTTATTATCTATCCCTTTCTTAATGATTCCCAACATTCTGTTTGCTTTTTTGACTGCCACTGCACATTGAGTGGATGTTTTCAGAGAACTATCCACAGTGACTCCAAGATCTCTTTCTTGAGTCGTAACAGCTGATTTAGACCCCATCATTTTGGATGTATAGTTGGGATTATGTTTTCCAGTGTGCATTACTTTGCATTTATCAACACTGAATTTCATCTGCCATTTCGTTGCCCAGTCACCCAGTTTTGTGAGATTCCTTTGTAGCACTTCGCAGTCTGCTTTGGACTTAACTATCTTGAGTAGTTTTGTATCATCTGCAAATTTTGCCACCTCACTGTTTACCCCTTTTTCCACAGGCAAAGCAGGAGGTTAAAAGTACTGAAGATCTGTTGAACCAAAGGCTCCAGTCTCAGAAGCGTCGACTCAATATTTCATCATTCTTAGGTGGAGACATGGAGTTCTATGCTGTTGGCCTTTTAAAGCATAGGCGCTGACTCTGTGGATGCTCCGGGGCTGGAGCACCCATGAAAAAAAAAGGGTGCTCAGCACCACCAGCCATCCGTCGATCAACTGTTTGAAGGCCCCTGCCGATCAGCTGTTTGGTGGCGGGCGGGATGCATGGGGCAGAGGGGGCGGAGTGGGGTCTGGAAGAGGCGGAGTGAGGGTGGAGTCTTGGGAGAAGGGGTAGAGTGGGGGCAGGGCCTCGGGGCGGAGCAGAGGTGGAGCACCCACCCAGAAAAATGAAAGTTGGTGCCTGTGTCAGTTCAGTCATGTGTGGACAGAGGTCACTGTCATCTAGGGTGACCAGCCGTCCCGATAAAATCGGGACCGTCCCGACTTTGAGCTGTTTGTCCCGCGTCCCAACCGATCTCTGGTCGGGACGCAATTTTTGTCCCGATATTTTGCGCCGGCTTTTTTCTTTTTTTCCTTTTTTTTTGCTCAGCTGGCCGGCGGCCCTTTTCTTTCTTTTTTTTTTTTTTTTTTGCTCCCCCACCTGGTGTCCGGATATTTTCTTCATCTCATCTGGTCACCCTACTGTCATCTTACAACACACAGGTTGATCAGGGAAGCCACAGAGGACATAACATACTGTCCTGACCCAGGAAGTTTCTGATGTTGCTTATTCTTGGGCGATGGGGGGAACTTGGACAGTGGGACATTCCTCTTCCCAGTGGCCTGCACCCATCACTCCCCTGACACTGTCTGTGAGGGTCCTGGGCTGTTGTTGGTAAGCTATAGGGAAGGGCCTGCTCTGCCATCAGTATTGGCTACCTTTTGGCAGACATGTAGTGCAGGGAGGGGAATCAGAAGTAAACTGAACAAATGCAATGGACTGAGACTTTCATTTTATGGAGGGTTTATTGATGGCGAACAGAAGCAGCAGGCATTCCCAATATGCAGGAATTGCAAATAGCATTTTTAATCCCATTGTTTTGGCATATTTTGTGTACTTATAAATACTTTCTTATAACTCCATGCATGCAGTTTCATAAACAAGTGCTGTTCTAGAACAGTTTGCACAGTTCAAGCAACCACAGATTCCTTCGATGCATGTTGCTAACATACAGTGCACTCAAAGTAATGATTAACAGTATAGCATGTGTATATAGCAATACAGACAAAAATGACTCCAACCATCTCAGAACTTCTACCCCAGGGGTCGGCAACCTTTCAGAAGTGGTGTGCCGAGTCTTCATTTATTCACTCTAATTTAAGGTTTCATGTGCCAGTAATACATTTTAACATTTTTAGAAGGTCTCTTTCTATAAGTCTATAATATATAACTAAACTATTGTATGTAAAGTAAATAAGGTTTTTAAAATGTTTAAGAAGCTTCATTTAAAATTAAATTAAAATGCAGAGCCCTCCGGACCGGTGGCAAGGACCCGGGCAGTGTGAGTGCCACTGAAAATCAGCTCGCGTGCCGCCTTTGGCACACGTGCCATAGGTTGCCTACCCCTGTTCTACCCTAACAAGCTGAGTTTGAACCTATTACCATTAGCATCCCACAGACTTTCTTAGCAATATTCTAAAGGGCTTCTGAAATCTAGAAGGAAGTTTCATCAAAATCCATTCAATTTCACAAAACATCAGTTTCATTAAAATGGTATTTTCCAAAAGAAAACTACCTTGATGAACATTTTCTAACCAACCCTCATCTGCAAGTACCGGAGTGCTTGTTGGAGTGAGGGGGTGATCTCTGGTAAACTTATTAGCCTGTTTGTAGGTTCTTTATTTGTTTTTAATATTTTTCTTTATAATGCTTTTACCTTAAGATGAATGTGCTTGCTCAGAAAAGACTGTGTGGCAAGTTATAACTGTGGCAACAACACTGTTTATAGCCTCTAGAGAGAAAGCAAAGCACAAATGCTGGCCTTGTAGGCCATCTGGCTTTTGGAGGAATTCACAGTGTAGGACGGAACTGTGCAGCCTGGAAAAAACCCGATTAGGCATAAGAGATGTATCTCTGCCCAAGATAGTTGATGGTGGGGAAGCCGGGAGACTAGAGTAGGTGCCTTCGCTAGACCACCAGGGGGAAATATGGATGTAGTTACCCTGAGTCATGACAAGTCCCATGGAAGCCAGTAGGAATACTCCTGGAGGAAACTGAGGCTTAGTGGCAATCTGGCCCTTAGCAATTTGCTGACTTTCCAATTAGAAGCAGTAATTAGAACAACTCATTTCTCTCCTATACTAAAGAAAACTCACCGTACAGTATGAGGTCTGAGCCAGAGGCTGTTGATTGCAGGCATAGTAGGAAGTCACAGACACCCTGGCAATGCAATTTACAGTAACACCCTCATAAATGAAGATGAATATTAAAGTGGCCGCATTCAACTCTTGGAGAAAACAATTTCCTGGAGAAGTTCCCAAGTCTGCCTGAACAAGGATTCTCACTGCATTGGATTATGGGGCTTAGTTTCCAATGTAGCTTAAAGGGAATTGGAAAGAGGAGCCCTTCCTGAAAATTTCATGTTTGTTTTCCAGTTATCCCTGGAACATGACCATAGAGGGAAAAGGCCTAGCTTATTAACGAAATTGGGATGTGCTGAAATAGCCAATATCCATAGTACCAATACACGCTCAGTTAAAATGGGTAGACCTAGTCCAGATATGCCTGAGTTAAACAACATCCACTTGCAGACGAAGAAGAAATCCATCTGTATCCCTGGACAAAGCCCCCCCTTCACACACACACTTGACCTAGCACTAGGAGTTGTACAGACAGAGCCACAAGCACAAGTAACCTGAGACGTGCAGTGATGTGACTGAGGAATATGCAATCCCAATACTGTGGGATGGCACAAAGCAGCCAGCTTCCTGGCTAGCACTGTGTGCAATTGCCAATAGCCCTTTGGGCATGACTCCAGCGTGATATAAAGCTCCAACCTTTTCTGATTTCCCCATCCCAGGCAGAGATAAATGCACCGTTACACTGTTCTGCTTCACATGCTATTTATAGAAACAGTCGTCGCTTTTGTAGACAAGCTGGTTCACGTTAGGTCCAGCCATTCCAGCATATCTGCCTCCCAGCATATGCTGTGTATGTTTGTCCCTTGTACACTGCTTCTGAACACTTTACATTAAAGCTAAAGGCATCTCCTCCCAAATGAACATCCTGGGCAGTTTGCGTGTGTAACACCTTTGTGCACATTGTCCATTCAACAGCAGAGATTAAAGTCACTGGAGCCTGAAATCTTGTTCTTCTTTCCCATCAGACAGAATGCCTGTTGGCAAGGAGCCAGTGCTCTCTGCAATGCATTCACCAGCCTCCCCTGCTATCCCCTGGTCACTTTGCCATCATTTTAGAGGCTGCTTTTTAAAAATAACCATTCGTTTCTTTTCCTAGTGACCTCCACCATCCCCATGTGGCAGAGCTGGTTCTCATCTGGTTAAGTTCAAGCTAGCTGATTACTGTGCAAACCACTCCTGTCTGCTTTTCCAGCTCAGGATACCTAATGGGAGCTGAGTTAAGGCATTGCATTTAAACATGGCTCCAGGTAAACTGGTTTCTAACACGGTTTGGCCTGTGGCTGGGGTGAGACTGTGTAAGGCCCCATGTTTACAATATGTATTTTGGCCTAGGTCCCTGTAGACTGGAGGAATGACTCAGCAGAGGAAATACGGAGTCAGCAAAATCATAGCCTCTGGGGTCACGTGTGCAACAGGAAAAGTAATTTCACCTAAGCAGGAAAGGAAATGGAATTCCCTAGCAGGGGCGCAGCCCATTCCTGTGCCCCTGGCTATGCAGCCAGGCCTTGCCAATCAGCCAGTTCCCAGGCCTAGGCCTAGGCCTAGCATGCTGGTGTGAGGGGGGTGGATTAACCCCTGGTTCACTGGTTATGTGTAGATGGGGCCAGAGAGGCAGGGGATCTCTTGTGTCCGTGTCTCCGTAACTGGACTGTGCAGAGTGAGAAGCAGAGGGGTGAAACCACAGCAGTGTACTTGCTCCCACAGCCAGAAACCCCTTTGTTTCCTGCCACTCTGATCCCCCTGGCCTGGCTTGGAGGGGAGTGAGGTTGTAGTTGAGCCTGCTGCTTTGGGAAGGAGTGGGGCATGGTAAGACACTGCCCCGCTGTAGCCAGGGCAGCTGCCTAAAGCTCAGCCACCTCTCTGCAGCAAATTCTGGGCCTTGCATCGATTCTGGGCCTTGGCCACTCCTTTAGCTCACTTGTGTTTGAAGCTGCCCTTTTCGCTCTCCTCACCCAGCTTCTCATTCTGCTGTGATGTCATGATACTAGGCTGTGACATCACATGATGTTGCCTTGGTGATGACCATATCACTAATTAAGTATTCTGATCTCACTGGCAGCTCAAGTAGGAGAGAGAGCATTTGAGGCTTATTAGGAGTAGGGGCTTGCAATGGGGTGTCCACTCCACACTTGCCCTGAAAGGATTAATGTAGGCTAAACTGAGTCAATTAACCAGACAGGCCACAGCTGAGGGGAAACAGGAGGCTTAAGTACTCCCCTGAGTGAAGGCAGGAGCCCAGCTGAGGAGGAAGGAGCTGGGTTGGGTTTTTAAAGAAGCTGCTAGGAAGATGGGTGAGTGCCTATGCCTGGCTTCAGTTGTGGGACTCTAGGGCTAGGCTTCAACTGGCTCTGGGGTCAAGAGGCAGGGAGAAGGGAGCTTGGGGCAATGGGGGAGGCAGTGGGACCTGAAGAGTGATTGGGAGGCTGGGGGAGGCAGCAGGGGCCAGAGGCAATGGGTGGAAGGGGCAGGGGAGGTGGCAGCAGGGGCCAGAGGCAATGGGTGGGTGGGGGGCCAGGGGAGGAGCCAGTAGGAGCCAATGTATCAAAATACAAATGTACATTATCTCTATTATTGAGTCTGCAAAAAAACCCACCTCTCAACCCACCATGACTTGGCTGATATATATGTGCATATTTATTTGTTTTTCCTAAAGTTAATTAAGTATTTTATGAAAATTTGAGACCAGCAAGAGTTGGTGGCTGCACTTTGAGGCTACCAGAAATGTTGAGAACCGGTGGTTTGGAGGCTGGCAAACCCAGAGATAGTGGAGAGCCTGAAGGTAAAGATGGGCCTCAGGGAAAGGCACTAAGGTCCCAGAGGGAACAGATCTTGGTTACTGACTAGTGTCCCTGAGCTGGCACCTGGAGTAGAAGGTGGGCCTGGATTCCCCTGCCAACCAGTGGGGAAGTGACTTGGTCATAGGGCCAAGCCAGGAAGGATGAATGCCCAGAGACAGAGGGGAGCAGCAGAAGGGGGGCCCTGGATTTGGAAGAAGGTTACCCCAGAGTCTCAGGGAGGAGGTGCCCCTAGCAGCAAGTGGACCCTGTGACAGGGCTTAGCAGATTGTGGGTGGCAAGCTGCAAATGCCATAGCAAAGATGGGTGTGTGTGTGTGTGTGTGTTCTTTTGTTTGTCCGTCCCCCCCCCCCCCCCCCGGGTCTATGCTTTCCCTTTTGGTAGCATGCAGAGAAGTCAGACCTGGCCCTTTTTAGCTGGAAGGTTTCAGTGCTTGCTTGCAGCTCCAAGGGCTGGGGAAGGATATTTGGAAAATTCATGCTAGTGCTTTGGGCTTCTGAGCAGGATTAAAAACACACTTTAAACAAAAATGAAAAAGGCTGTTCTGTTCTGGCTTGCCTACATGCTCCTACTAGGCTCAATTAGTAATGAGATTAATTTGGTCTCTGCCCACCTGTGCAACCCTGCCCCAAAGATGAAAGGCTGGTAGTTACTGATGACATCCATCCCCTGGGAGACTTCACTCATTCATGTGATTTCAGTGACTCAATGATGTCCACTGACTCTCAAATCCACCTCTCCATTCTTCCCCTCTCTTGCACAGCCCAGTTCTGCACTTCTGTGTGCCTTTCTACCTTTGCGGGAGGGGGGAGAAAGGAGGCCTTCCCAGCCACTTAAACTTAACATGCTCAGCTCAGAATTGCTGCTCTTCACTGCAGTAATATCTAATACTTACCACTTAAACATTGGCCATTACTATCACTAAGTAACTGAATTACTATTACTTTTCCTTAGTAAGTGAATTACTACCTAATTACAAGAAATTACTAAGAAATTCACTTACTAAGAGCAATTCTAATCCCATTATTAAATACAAATTACTAACATTAGTGAAAATTACTCTTCCTGAGAGAGTCCAAACAACTGACCCACTTTAGTGACAAGACACATTTTCGTACAGATAGTGGATATCCTAATAGGTTAGCAAGTAGACACCATACAACAAAGACTAATCCTCAACTGCACCATGCAAGCCAGCCTGTTGTATAGAACGCAGCCTGGTCTTGCCAGCTGATCTTTTTCCTTAATGTCCTGCCTCACTGACAACCTACTTCAATCTCATGCTGAAGATGATACCAAATGTTTCTGGACTTTGAAATATTAAATGGAGGCTGGTTTATGGCTATTGTATTGTTTATAGCCAATTCCACAGCTATATGGGGTAATCCCAGGATTCCTCATTCAGTGTGAAATGTCCATATAAATATTGTTGGAGTCTCAGTCCCAACAGTGCATCCGTTGGTGAGTTCACATGCTGATTTTAGCCACAGACAATATTTATAAATTACACCTGCACTATGAAATGTTGCACAGGCAACCTTCATTTTGGCATCCCCTATTTTTTTGAGTGTCACTTTGCAACCTTAGTGATGTTCTCTTTGTGTGTGAAATTTCCAAGGTGTTTTTTGTAGGGGGGGGAGAAATTCTGAAATACAGAAATTCAATCATGTGGCATTATATTGACACCCCCATGGGTCAGCTGCAGTGTTGGAACCTTTAGATCTATTGAAAAGACCTCTGCCACTTGAGTTAACTGATAGCAGTATTGGGTGCCAGCCTCTCTTGAACCAGCACTACAGGGGGATGAGACACTTGGCCAGTGGGTATCATAGATATTTGCTGACAGAGGAATGGTGAGACTCAGGAATCTTGGGTTCCAGTCTAGGCGCTGGAGGGACGTGTGCTCTAGTGGATACAGACTCTTGCCTGTTTCTTCCAAAGCTTTTGACCACCACCTTCTCCAGTCCCTTCCATATGTCCCAGTCCTGTCTGTTCCCCAGTCCTGGACCCTTATCCCTAGGGCCCTACCAATTCACGGCAATGAAAAACGTGTCATGGACCATGAAATCTGGTCTTTTGTGTGCTTTTACCGTATACTATACAGATCTCATTGGGGAGACCAGTGTTTTTCAAATGGGGGGGTCCTGACCCAAAAGGGAGTTGCAGGGGGTCACAAGGTTATTTTAAGGGGGCCATGGTATTGCCACCCTTACTTCTGCACTGCCTTCAGAGCTGGGTGGTCGGAGAGCAGCGGCTGTTGGCCAGGTGCCCAGCTTTGAAGGCAGTGCCCCGCAAGCAGCACAGAAGTAAGGGTGGCAATACCATACCAACCCACCCTTACTTCTGAGTCAGGACCCCTACAGTTACAACACTGTGAAATTTCAGATTTAAATATCTGAAATCATGACATTTACTACTTTAAAAATCCTATGACTGTGAAATTGAGCAAAATGGATTGTGAATTTGGTAGGGCCCTACGTATCCATGTGCTAGTCTCCTTGCTTACCCGGTTTCAGTCTGTGCTCCTCTGGCCTCTCATCCCATTCCCTGTCTCCTTGCCCAGCCAGGCTTGCTGTCCAAGTCCCAGTATCTCCTATTCCCTAGACCCAGTCTCCTTGCCCAGCCAGTCTCAATTCACTCCTCCCAGATCCTCATCCCATCAGTCTCCTTGTCCCAGTCTCCCCATTTCCCCTCAACATCTCATCTGTTATCTGCACTAACTCCCCAGCTAACTGGCTCCCAGTCACCCTCACAAGTCTTCCACCACCCTGACTCCCAGTCCCAATCTCCTTCCCCAGCCAGTCCATCTCCTCTCCCTCATGACTCCCAGCCTTCTTGCTCAGTCCCATTTTCCCTCTACCCGCTCCAGGCTCTCACCCCAGACTGTCCTGATCTATACCTTCCCCTTGTCCAGCCTTTGTCTTCTCTGCAATTTAATCAGATGGTTTCATCCTTCATGCTGCCTGGGTGCCAGCAGGGTGTCACTAAGAGCACAGGAGAGACAGACTCCCTGCTGCCCAGCCCCACATTGGCATGGAGCAGTTGAGAACAGGGGTCTGGAGCATGCTCAGTTGCTCTGTGGGGATAGTGCATGCACTATGTTGGTGGTTCTCAAACTTTTGTACAGGTGGTCACCCCTTTCACATAGCTAGCCTCTGAATGTGACCCCCCCCCCTTACAAATTAAAAACACCTTTTTATATATTTAACACCATTATAAATGCTGGAGGCAAAGTGGGGTTTGGGATGGAGGCTGACCGCTTGTGACCCCTTCCCCCCTGTAATAGACTCATGACCCCCTGAGGGGTCCCGATCCCCAGTTTGAGAACCCCTGCACTATGTGCTCAGCACTGGGAGCTGTGAAAGGCTGGAGCGTGCTCAGTGAGGATGGAATTCTCAGAAATTGTAGCTGCTGAAATGGAAGAGGTATATGCTCAGCATATACCAACTGAGATTTTTCAGAGGCTTGTAAATCGGCCAAATTTTGGCAGACTTTCATGGGGACAGCAAAAGGCACATCCCTGATACAGAGGCTACCCCCTGACAAATTCCATGTTCCTGCTCTAAAGAGTGGAGGCACTGTAGCTGTTCAAAAAAGGTTGCCAGCATTTTTTAGCATGGGCAAAACAATGAATTTTCCCTAGCCTCATTATTGGAAATGGCTGAACCCTTTTGGCTGGCCTGAAGCACTCACCCAGCATGGAGAATTTCAGCCCAAATGGTTAAAGTTTATTAAAGTTATAAGCAAGTGAAAACAGGGTCTTATAATGGTATTGTCAGGCAACCTTAACAGTGACACTACCAGCCCTGCCTGTATTGAATTGGGTCTAGCTCTTAGAAAAGATGATTGTCTCTTAATAGCTTAGCATTCCCGGAGCAGATATCTGCTCTGGGATCTCCCTATAGATAAGCAAATGCAAGGCCTAAAAATCATGTACCTAATTCAGACTCCTTATAAGTAGGTACAGTCCCATCCTCTTAAACCATGTCAGAACTTGGCCTGTTAAGTTAAATGCCACATGATATTTAGGAACACTCTTGCTGCTCTCAGTATAAAATGCCATGGGACCAGTTCTGCCATACATCTGAGGGTACATCTACACTGCAGTGTGGGGTATAACTTTTGGCTTGGATAGACATACATGTGCTAGGTTTGATCAAACTACTGCACTAAAAATAGCAGCAGAGCTGCCCCGTACAATCCTGTCTGGCCCTTGGGGTAGGCACTCGGGTGGTTAGCCCATGGCCCAGTGGCTAAATTGCTACTTTTAGCGCACTACCTTGAGCAGAGCCGACTTCCTGACTGAACAAAACCGAACGCCCTTGCTCCGCCCCTTCTCTGAGGCCCTGTCCCGCTCACTCCATCCCCCCTCCCTCTGTTGCTCGCTCTCCTCCACCCTCCCTCACTTGCTCATTTTCACCAGGCTGGGGAGAGGGTCCCTTTTAGACCCAGTGTTCGGTTGAAAACTGGATACCTGGCAACCTAAGCCAGCATGAGTTTGTCTACCTGAGCCATAAATTACACACCCAGCTGCAGCATAGACATGCCTATGTGAAAACCCCCCACCCTTGGCTGATTGTTTCTCCCAGAAGCAGAAATAAGCTATGTAATGTGTCTGGAGCCCACTTCTGGGGGTGGGGCATGGGACTGGAACACACTGCTAAGAGTGCCAAGACTCCAGCACCCCCAGGCCCAGGGAGTGGACAGGCTGAGGCAGAATTTCACCTCTGGTCAGTGGTTTGCTCTGGGGGGGGAAAGCAGCAGCCAGAACTCAACCGGTGGGGCATCTTGTGATTTAAAGGATTTGAGAATACAGGAGTACGTGATTGGTACTGCTGCTGACAGGTCTGTAAATACCTTGGGCATTGAGCTTTGTGGTACTGTTTTTCACCTCATTGTTTGGACTCCTGGCTCACTCGCTGGTATTATTCAGTGAATTATTCTGAAAGCCATCTTACCAGCGAAGCAAACAAAGTCGTTAAAGGCATGTGATTTCTCAGCCACTGTGAAAGGATTTGACCATTTTGCAAATAGTCTGTAGCACTGTTCAGTCATTAACATCAGGCTCTTGAGTTACTTGGGGTTGGTTTTTCTAAGCAACTGGATTATTTAGTAACTTCTTATGAAATAATATGTGGTTCATGGCCAGCATGTGCCCTTAGGATGCACACAGGGGCCCTCTGTTACAGATCCCGCTGCAAACATGAGTGGTAGACACCTCCACGGAATCATTTCTCTTGCCCCATTTTTGGTACCCCCAGTATAGATGGATAAACTGAGGCACAGAGGTTAAGTGACTTGTCCAAGGGTAACAGCAAATCACTAGCAAAGCTGGGACAGAACCCAGGAGTCCTGCCACCCAATCCTCTACCCTAACCACTGCACAGCTATCACATGACCAACCTTGAGACATCAGCCTACACTGAGCAAGAAACACTAGGCTGAATATAATCCCATTGATCAGGCCACCTGGTTAAATCTGACTATCTCTGTCTTGACTGAAGAATACAGGTATGGGACACAGCATCCAGGCTCCAGTCACCACCTAGGATTAAAGATAGGTTCAGCTCCCCTGTGCCAGAGCAGGTGCTCCCGGATGAGCTAGTTAGGAGGGCTGCACCTGGGCTGTAAAGGGTCAGAGGGAGGTCTAGAGTGTTGCCTGCAGTGGTCCCTGAAGAAGGATGGTGGTCTGGGGCAGATGACCTATCTTAGACAACACTGCAGAGATGAGGGGCTCTGTCCCATTTAAGGCTGGGTGGAAGACTTGTTTTGTCTTTGTGGCGGGTGGGTTGAGCTTTGCATATAGAGAAACCAGCCCCCAAGTCGTGTTGTGATTGAATGATGGGTGGTTGGGGTTGTTTAAGGAGCCCAGAAGAGAGGAAAATAGGAGCAGGGCAGAGGCCCCCACCCTAGTCATGAGTGGCTTGTGTGGTGGCCACTTTGTTACACTGTCCCTGGTGGAAGCTGGAGCTTCTCCAAATAGTGATGTTCCCTGGAGCCAGCAGCAGCACACTGCAGAGTGTGAGGACAAACACCTGTCAAGAATGTGAGCAGCACAGGGTGAGAGCTTTTGGGAATCCCAGACACAGCTACCAGATCTCTGTGGTGACCTGGGCCAGATGAGCACCACTGTCCTCACCTGCTATGCTGTGTGAGGCACACACAATGCTGTACTCAGCAAGCTGCAGGTTAATACACCTGGGGAAGAGGCAGCCAAAGCCCAGGTATTCAGAGGGTGAGAGAGCTGGAAGCACCTGCCTTACGTGTCTGTCTTGAGGGTGCACTTATTAGTCATTAATGTACTTTGAGATTCCCAGGTAAGGAATGATGGAGAAAGGGATGGTACCGATAATGCTGGAGAAGACCTAGGAGGGCCAGTGCCCCACAAAGGAGATGGCAGTTTGCAATGCCATTGAGTTATTTTAAAAAGCCTGTGACCTTTTTTTACTTCTGAGCTGCTAATGCAGCGGCCTTATACCACGGAGCAGGGGGTCAAGGCCACTTAGCTCCAGTGGGATGATCTCTAGAGTATTGCTCTTGGTTATGGGCCTCAATCCAGAAGGGTGTACACACATTAGAGGGAATTCAGGGCAGAGCAACACAAGCATTGATGTGTATGGTATTCCCTAAGGGAATTAAGCCCAGAGCAGAAATTGGACAGGCTGTGTGTCCTGTAACCAGTGAAGACAAGATGTGGGCTTTGCATGAGGTATTCATCAACTAATCCACAAGTTAATGATCTCATAATCTCTGCACTTGGTTAAACTGGAGCCCATGTCAGTGTCTGGGCTGCTATTTGCTAGATGTGTCAGGGGAGATGATAGGTTGATGCAGCCAGTGTTCAGCCTCCTCCTTTTACCTCTGGAGATAGTTATGCGGAAGAGCAGGTTACAAGCTGCTAGTCAGAAGTGTGCTGGCTTTGCTCCAGGATTGGACTGCTGCTGAGATCTCTCAAGGGAATCTCTCCCCTCATCTTAATAAAGTTAAGCATTTTGTTAAACTCCAAGTGGCTGTCCTGGGATTCCTCAGCAGGGAATCCTTGTGAGGAAGGGGAGAACAAGTTAGGGTCAGTTTAAATTAAAGGATTTCAGGTCTGTTCCCATTTGCTCTTGTGAATCAATTCATCTAGGGAGTCTGAAAAAACAAGGTTAGAATTCTGGGTGTGGGATAGTGGAGGATGTTCAGAGTAAAAATGAAGAGTTTAATGCTCAGGTGGTTCAACTCAGTACCTTCTATGTATGGATTTACTATGGGGGGGGGGGAACGAAAAGCAATTTCCTTTGGGCTGACCATAGTGGGGAGAAACTTGCACAGTATTAACTAACAGACTGTCACCCCAAGTCAAGTGAGAAAAGGGTCATTAAAATGTGAAGGCAATAGTGTGTTCCCAGCACAAGCTTTATTGCTGAACACTACAAACTGCATTTAAGGAATGAGCTAGAAAGGGAAATGCTTTGGATCCCTGGTCAAATAAAAAAAAATACCAGGAATGTGTAATTTCAGGCTGATCCAACATGAGGTGCTATGTGACACGTTTGTTGGTAGCATGCAAAGACCCAAGATTCTGCCAGCAACCCATGCACACATTTCAACAGTAGCTTTGACCAGGGAGATGTGACTAAACACCCAATGTTGAGCTATTGCATGCTTTATTTCCCAAGCCATGCCATACAAGATGAGAATAGCAGCTTACAGAACAAAGGAGGTCAAGTCCAATGCTGTGGGGCAGCAGAATGGTCTGGGGCCCTTTGAAAGACAAGTGAGCCAGAGCTGTGCATGTGTAGGATGTGCTGGGAGAACTTGGCTAGGAGAATGACTAATGTTTTGACACCATGTAGTAATCCTGTTTGCTTTAGTGGGTTTATCCTGTAAGCAGCAACTGCACCTAAGCAATGATCTCAGTTGGTGAGATGGAGGTTGTCAACAGACTCTCTCTGGTGGTATGCACAAAAGAGCTATGCCACAAATAAACATTTCTCTAAGATCTAACCATCTAATGTTCATTAAATAGGATTAGTGAGTCTATCTTTAAAAGTGGCTCCTAATAATATTATGATGCCACCCCCATGGGGGTGGATAAAAGCACCTTGTTGCAGAACTGGAGGACCTGGAAAAGACTGCACTAAAGTTGCTAGACATAGAATCATAGATGTAGGACTGGAGGAGACCTCGATAGGTCATCTAGTCCTGCCCCCTGCACCGAGGCAGGACTAAGACCTTCTCTAAACCACAGGGGTAAGTTGACCTAAGTTAAGCAACTCCAGCTATGTGAATAAATGTAGCTTAAGTTGACTTTCTGCGGTGTCTACACTGCGCTGGGTTGATGGGAGACACTCTCCCGTCGACTTACCTTGTGCTTCTCATTCTAGTGGAGTACCAGAGTCAACAGGAGAGCAATCTGTGGTCAATTTAGTGGGTCTTCACTGGACCCACTAAATTGACCCCTGGTGCATTGATCACCGCAGTGTCGATTCTTGGTAAGTGTTGACATGTCCTAAGTATTTTCAAGACCATCCCTGACAGGTGTGCATCATTGGAGGCTTTTAGGAAGAGGTTAGACAACCTCCCTAGTTAATTTGTTCCAGTGCTTAACTACCCTGACAGTCAGGAAGTTTTTCCTAATGTCCAGTCTAAACTGCCCTTGAAGCAATAGGCTTAAATTGTAGCTTGTCCTGTCCTCAGTGGTCAAGGAGAACAATTTATCACCCTCCTCTTTATAACAACCTTTTATGTACTTGAAGACTGTTATGTTTCCCCTCAGTCTTCTCTTCTCCAGACTAAACAGACCTAATTTTTTCAATTTTTCCATGTAGGTCATATTTTCTAGACCTTTGAATCATTTTTGTTGCTCTCCTCTGGATTTTCTCCAATTTGTCCACATCTTTCCTGAAGTGTAGTGCCCAGAACTGGACACAGTACTCCAGGTGAGGCCTTATCAGTGCTGAGTAGAGCAGAAGAATTACCTCTCATGTCTTGCTTACAACAGTCCTGCTAATACAACCCAGAATGATGTTCTTTTTTTTTGTTTTGTTTTGTTTTTTGTTTGTTTGTTTGTTTTTTTGCAATAGTATTAGATTGTTGACTCATTTAGTCTGTGATCCACTGTAACCCCCAGCTCCCTTTCCACAGTACTCCTTTTTAGGCAGTCATTTTCCATTTTGTATTTTTCCAGTTGATTATTTCTTCCTACATGTAGTACTTTGGATTTGTCCTTATTGACTTTCATTCTATTTAATTCAGACCATTCCTCCATTCTGTCAAGATCATTTTGAATTCTAATCCTGTCCTCCAAAACACTTGCAACCCCTCCCAGCTTGGTATCATCCACAAACTTGATAACACATTCTCTATGCCATTACCCAAATCATTTATTGAATAGAACTGGACCCAGAACAGATGGTTGCAGAATGCCACTTAATATAAACTTCCAGCTCGATTGTGGACCATTGATAACTACTCCTGAGTACCGTTTTCCAGCCAGTTGTGCACCCACCTTATAGCAGGTTCATCTAGGCTGTATTTCTCTAGTTTATGAGAAGGTCATGTGAGACAGGGTCAAAAGCCTTATAAAGTCAAGATATATCGCATCTACTTTTTCCCCTATCCACAAGGCTTGTTACCCTGTCAAAGAAGGACATTAGGTTGGTTTGACATGATTTGTTCTTGACAAATCCATGTTGACTGTTCCTTATTTTCTTCTAGGTGCTTAAAAATTGATTATTTGGCCCATTATCTTTCCAGGTACCGAAGTTAAACTGACTAGCTTATAATTCCCTGGGTTGTCCTTCTTCCCCTTTTTATAGCTAGGTACTATATTTGCCCTTTTCCAGTCCTCTGGTATCTCTCCCATCCTTCACGAGTTCTCAAAGATATCACTAATGGCTCAGATCTTAAGTATTCTAGGATGTATTTCATCAGACCCTCCTGACTTGAAGACATTTAACTTGTCTAAGACCATGTCTACACTAGCAAGCTTACAGCAGCACAGCTGTACTGCTGTAAGATTGCTCGTGTAGTCGCTCTGTGCCGATGGGAGAGAGCTCTCCCGTCGACATAATAAAACCACCTAAATGAGCGGTGGTAGCTATGTCTTCTGGAGAAGCTCTCCTGCTGACACAGCACTGTGCATGCAAGCACTTATGCCGGCAAAACTTAGGTCGCTTAGGGCGGTGTTTTTTTTCACACCACTGAGCAACATGAGTTTTGCCATCATAAGTGTAGACATAGCCTCAGTAATTCTTAACTTGTTGTTTTTCCTACTTTAGCCTCATCCTAACCCGTTTACACTGATGTTCACTAAGTTAGTCATCCAAACACTACTAACTTTTTTGGTGAAAACTGAAACAAAGGCATTTAACACTTTGGCCATTGCTGCATTTTCTGTTATTGTCTTTCCTTCTTCATTGAGCAATGGGTCTACTCTGTCCTTGGTCTTTCCCTTGCTGCTTGGGTAGTTGTAAAATGCTTTCTTGTTACCCTTTATATCCCTAGCTAGTTTAACCTTGTTTTGTGCCTTGTCCTTTCTAATTTTGTCCCTACATGCTGTTTTTTTTTTTTTTTATTCTTCGTTTTTTGTTTGACCTAGTTTCCTTTTTTTTTTGTTTTCTTCCCCCCCCCCTTTCCCCCCCCCCCCCCCCAAGTTTCAGGTCACTGAAGATCTCCTGGTTAAGCCAGCATGGCCGCTTACCATACCTCCTATCTTTCCTATGCATTGGTAGGGAAGCGAGGTCATAGTCAATTGTAGACTCTTTGTCCCAGAGGGATAAGGGCTAGATGGTGCAAAAGGCACCTAGGCTGGGGAAGGGGCGGGCATAGCTTCAGGGGAAGCACAGCTGGCACACTACCTCAGAGCAGTGGAACATAAGAACGGCCATACAGGGTCAGACCAAAGGTCTATCCAGCCCAGTATCCTGTCTGTGGACAGTGGCCAAAGCCAGGTGCCCCAGAGGGAGTGAACCTAACAGGTAATGATCAAGTGATCTCTCTCCTGCCATCCATCTCCACCCTCTGACAAACGGAGGCTAGGGACACCATTCCTTACCCATCCTGGCTAATAGCCATTAATGGACTTAACCTCCATGAATTTATCTAGTTCCCTTTTAAGCCCTGTTATAGTCCTAGCCTTCACAGCCTCCTCAGGCAAGGAGTTCCACAGGTTGACAGTGTGCTGTGTGAAGAAATTCTTTTTATTTGTTTTAAACCTGCCGCCCACTAACTTCATTTGGTGGCCCCTAGTTCTTATATTATGGGAATAAGTAAATAACTTTTCCTTATTCACCTTCTCCACACCACTCATGATTGTATATACCTCTATCATATCCCCCCTCAGTCTCCTCTTTTCCAAGCTGAAAAGTCCTAACCTCTTTAATCTCTCCTCATATGGGACCTGTTCCAAACCCTTAATCATTTTAGTTGCCCTTCTCTGAACCTTTTCTAATGCCAGTATATCTTTTTTGAGATGAGACCACATCTGTACACAGTATTCAAGATGTGGGCGTACCATGGATTTATATAAGGGCAATAAGATATTCTCCGTCTTATTCTGTATCCCTTTTTAATGATTCCTAACATCCTGTTTGCTTTTTTGACTGCCGTTGCACACTGTGTGGACATCTTCAGAGAACTATCCACGATGACTCCAAGATCTTTCCTGATTAGTTGTAGCTAAATTAGCCCCCATCATATTGTATGTATAGTTGGGGTTATTTTTTTTCCAATGTGCATTACTTTACATTTATCCACATTAAATTTCATTTGCCATTTTGTTGTCCAATCACTTAGTTTTGTGAGATTTTTTTTTTTAAGTTCTTCAGTGTCTGCTTTGGTCTTAACTATCTCGAGCAGTTTAGTATTGTCTGCAAACTTTGCCACCTCACTGTTTACCCCTTTCTCCAGATCATTTATGAATAAGTTGAATAGGATTGGTCCTAGGACTGACCTTTAGGGAACACCACTAGTTACCCCTCTCCATTCTGAAAGTTTACCACTTACTCCTACCCTTTGTTCCCTGTCTTTTAACCAGTTCTCAATCCATGAAAGGATCTTCCCTCTTATCCTATGACAGCTTAATTTATGTAGGAGCCTTTAGTGAGGGACCTTGTCAAAGGCTTTCTGGAAATCTAAGTACACCATGTCCACTGGATCCCCCTTGTCCACATGTTTGTTGACCCCTTTGAAGAATGCCTTCCAAAGCTGCTGGGCCTGCCGTTTCCACCCATTTGCTTATTCCCATCAGCATGGCTGGACAAGATCTGCCGGCTTAATGGGGTGCAAGGTGCAAACAGCCTTTCTGCTCAACAGACTAGGCCCTGCCCTCTTTACTCATGTTGAGTAATACAGTAGCTACAGAGACCCCAGACTCTCTCAAATGCTTGTCTTCAACCAGCTTTAGCAGCAGTTAGAACAGAGATGGGCTTTGATGCTTGCACCTTCCAGCTCTATGCCAGGAATGACCTTCAGCCTGTCCTTCTACAGCAAGTGTAGGCAAGGTTAATAATGCTGGTGGAGTTTATTGTGCTGTGGACACCTGAGCCACCAGTTGTTACAACTTCCAGTCACTACCAGCATATATTGGATTCAGAACAGTGTGAAAGTCTTTATAACAATCCTGGGAGCCACCCAGCCTTGTCTGAGTCCTGATACAGGTGTGCAGAAAACCATGGCTTGGGAATGTGCCATTTGACTCCAGGTTATCCGGGTGTTACTGCTGCTTAAAAGGGAATGGCTGTAAGGAGACAGGTCTGAGATGTACCCCTTTGGCATGGATCCTGACTGAAGGGCACTTAGATGGATGGTGGAAGAGCTGTCAAAACAGCCCCAGCTGCAGCCTACCCACAGAATATGATAGAAAAAGCTTTAGGAGGGATACTGGATGACTCTGCCATCAATAAGCAGTTCCCTTCCCACACCTGTAGGAGGAAAAGCTTTATAAAAAACAGAGAAGCATCCATCCTCTGTGCTTGCCTGCCTGCAGGGCACAGCACTTGGGTAGGAATTGCTAATCAGAACATCTTGTTGGAAATCTACAGCTAGGTGAGATATGCAAAGCATTAATCTAGCCTCTCCCAAGAGGAAAGTGAGACCACACAAGCAAGGGAAATGCAGCAAGGAGGAGCCAGCCGGCAGCTGCTCTGAGCTGTGCTAAGTACCTCAGGGTGAGATTACCACAAGGAGCATAGGGGTGGTGGGAGACACATGCCTCATACACACAGAGGGGGGAACTCTCCCTTTTTATTTAAAAAGGATTTGTTAGTGTTAACACTCCACAAACTGTGTGCACAGCATTGCTCACCCCACAGTGCAAGAGCACCCTGGAGTTCCTATATATTCACTGTAGATGACGATCACTGTAACCACCATTAAAATGCAGCCAGCCCTGGGATGGAAAACAGCAGCTGTTTCCCAGCACCACTGCCCAACAGAACAGGAAGTGAAGAGTCCTGTATCCTGATGAAACTGCTGGGGGAATTTAAGGCGGTGTCGTGGGCTCTTTCATGACAAAGAATCAGGATCCTGGCTTTTGGCTCAACCTGTGTGTTTAAACTTTAAAATATTCACATTTGACACATAGTGGAAGCTACTTCTAGTGAGTGTGGGAGTCTGTATATACCGCCCGCCAAAATAACTGCACTTGGGAACATGCTAGCACAACTGCAGAGCCGAGAGACTTCTCTGCCCTGTTGTGAATAGCAGGAGAGCAATGAAGCAAAGCTAGTGGGGTGTGGAGGCTAGCAATAGCGTCTTCTAAAGCCCTACAAACGTCATTTGTTTGCACCTGAGGCCCTTGGAGCCAGGCCTCCCTGTGTCTGGGAAACCAGCCTTTGGAGCTGACACATGGCTCAGGCTAAACTGCCTTTGAAAGAAAAAGGGCATTTAACCCCCCTCAGCTCAGCTTTCCCTCTTCCTGCTCAGAGCCGGGCCTGTGATGCTATTAGAAAGGAAGCCCTGGCTCTGCTGGTTTGTACTGACAAGCAGCTACACCTCCAGCCATGTTCAGCATGGCAACAAAGGATAAAACAAAGCAGAGCTGGGGAATAAAATGTGGAAGCCAAGTGGCCCAGAACCCACAGGCATCATTGCTGACACTCCTGAATCTAGTAGAGGAGCAGCCATGGGGCACCTGGGCTAGAGAGCTTGGTGGCAGTTACGCACCATATTGGGCTGGTCTGAGCATTGCTTGGATGGGAAGCCTCCAGGGAAAAGAGGACCCTGGAGGGAGGCAGACCAATAGGGGGTGCTCTTCCCTTTGAGTCAGAATTGAACTAATTGGTGATGGGGGCACAGTGCTGCAGTATGAGAGATAAAGCCTCAGCCCTAAGCGTCCATGCTCCGTGAAGCACTTGTGGACCAATACACAGGAGCAGAACCGTTAACCTCACTCTACTGACCAAATTCCAGTGCGGGCAGGTACATTTCACCAGCCCACGTTTTTCCAAGAGCTTCCCCTGGAGACAGTGTTCTTCATTTCCCTGCTTGTGGCCTCAGCACCCCATCAGTTACATGCCTTGCCTCCCAGGGGGTGTGAGGATAAATGCAGCGAGGTGCTCAGCTACTGTGGGGAGGGGGCAGATATGGCCCTTAGACAGCATTTCAGGTGTCTTTCTAGGAATACTAATCCCATTGTGTGGGTATGCAGGGCCAATTGTGTATGCAGGGCCAAGTCTGTGTGTGCAAAGTGCACAATCAAATCAAGGTGTAGCTGATATACTTTTATTTCTTTAAACTATGGAAAGACAGTAGTTCTTCCCGGATTAAACAGCAGAATAAACATACTTGGAGTTAAGACAGTAGCTGGTAATCTAACTGGTACTAGAACAGAGCAGGAGCTCTTAGAACCATTAGCCTCGATTTTTAACAAATCGTGGGAAAGAGCTGCTAGAATGATGTGAGATCCCAAACGCCTCGCTTGCAATGGGAGACTAGAGAAGCACAGTCTGTTTAATTATGATCTTGGTACAGGAATTACTGAGTGATGTTCTTTGGCCTGGGTTATGCAAGTGGTCAGACTAAATGGTCATAATGGTTCTTTCTAGCCTTATGATCTGAGAATCTATGCACCTCCTCCATACAGGGACCCTCCTCCTACCTAGCCATTTGGGAAGGGCTGGTTGATGCAGAGCCGCTGGCACTTGTTCACAACCCCCACACTGAGCCCCCTTGCGAGTGTTTATCAGTAGCTGTGTAAGCACGTCACTGTCCCCAAAAGTGATACAATTGTGTTCCTAACTTGCATGCACAGTTCCTGAACATGTGCATGCAAATTGGGTAACTGCATATGTAAATACATCTAATTAAACATTAGCCTGTGCAACTACCTGATTTGCAAGTACAATTGTGGTAACAGTGTAACCAAACTGCAGAGAGAGCTCATTGGACAAACTGGTCCTGAGAGCACAGCAAAAGTGAGAGAATGTATTTTATGGCTTGAACAAACAGAAGCAATTTTATTTCCTACTAACTGAGACATTGGTGTATAGAATATGGGGATGGGGAGGAGTTCCATCCAGTGTGGTGTGAAGATGCAAAATACTTCATAAAAACGGATCTCTGTTTCATGAATGACTTTCAATAAACCACAAGCCTTCAAATTCTACTGAATCATGCTAATATACATGGGCAACAGAACAGCTTGGCAGTAGCAAAAGCTACAGTATTTAAGGTTACAACACTGCTATCCTCCCTGTCACTCAGGCCAGCATAAGCAGTGTCTGAATGAACTGAATGAATTCTCCCCTGATAGCCAGCTGGGAGGGGAAGAGACTTCAGGAGCAAACTATATTTACATAAGCACACCTACTCTGTTTAGATATCCAGCAGACAGTGGTGCTGCTCAAAGTAATCAACTTTGGCAGGTGTTGGGTTGCAAATCACTTTAGAATTGAATGCAGGGGTAGTGAAATGCTGTTATTAAAGTGTTGTCATTATTGTATGAATGAAGGGAAGCAGAACTATCCTTAACCTGTCCCAAATGAGGGGGTCACCCTCAGCTGAAAGGACCTCGTTAAGCCAGAGGCTTGAATGCTAGAGCCATGTGAAAGCAGGACGGGGTGGGGATAGGTGTTATAGCCAGGAGATGTGGACTCTTTGTAGGGGTCCCTGGGCTGGTTTAACCTGTTCCTCCCCATTGTTGAAAGAAAGAGCTAAATAGGCTTCATTAGGACCCTCTTTGTTATTTTAAATGCTCAATCAGAGCTTAAGTCTCTTAAGATGGGGTACTGTTTCTGCCCAGCCTGCAAAGAGCTGAAAATTACTAAGAGACTGATGTGCAGTGGTCCCAGCAGAGAGACAGGGGGCAGCAGAAGGTGGCTGAAAGTTGGCTGGCAAACGAGTGGCTGGTGAGGCAATGAGGAACCATGGCTGGTGGGATGGCCAGGTGGTGAAGAGCAGTGGCCGGCGGGGTGGCCAGGCAGCGAGGAGCAGCAGCTGCCAGGGCGGCTAGCCAAAGCAAGTGCTCAGATGGCACAGCAAGCAAGATGCCTTCTTTCATGGGTGGGAGGTGAACTCACACAGATGCGCCTCTGAACCCTGGGTCCTCACTGACCAAGGACAATCACTGTGAGTGGGGTATGGTGAGGGAGCAGAGAGGAACATAGAAAAAGAACTTTTGATTATAGAACTCAAGAACATGAGGCGGAAGGCACTGCCCCATGCACTCTGGGGTGGGTGTCCTGCTCACAGTTTTATGATTATGAATCCCACTTGTGGCATTTTCCCTAGTCAATGGCGGGTGACTTCCCTCCTTTCATTAAGTTTTTCTACACTCAGACTCTGTGCTTGCGAGTGGGGAAGTATTGCCTCTCAGAGGCGCCCGGGGAGGTGTGTAATTTTCCCAGGTTACTGGGTTGGGACTCAAGCCAGTTCTGTGTTGTATTGTTGAAAAGGAACCCCCAGATATTGAACCCAGCCCTGCTTGCTGCCAGCTCCATCTGGCAGAAGGGTAACCCCATCACTGGTGTAACCATCTTCCACCCCTCCCTGCCAGGCCCGGAGAGCTGCAGATGCTTCACAAGGACCATCTGCAGAGAAAGAATCGGAGACAAGTGTGCAATCAGAGAGGATTGCTCCCCTGGATCCACCTGCAGCTGAATCAACAATCTCAGGATCTTAATTGCTGATGAAAACTCTGCTGTGATGGAGTCAGCCTAGAGTCAGCAGAAGGGGTAGCCCGGCCCAGACTGATGAGCTGGGCAGAGAAACAGATGTACCAAGATGTCAGGATGTGTCCCGTCCCTTTAAATGTTTGAGCACATTTCTTAGAGACAAAACCACAACAATTTGGCGAGTGGCAGACAAGACCAGGGGCCAGATTCTCAGCTGTGTCTGAGCAGCTCTCAGAGCAGTATATGTGAAGAGCTGCAAAGGTGGTTTTAAGCTCCCTCTGAGCGTTCTCCTGACCTTGGGGCTGCCCTGTGCCAAGCCAGCCCACAGCATGAGTTAATACAGCTTGAAGGCTTCCCTAGCTTGTGCCAACTGCCCACATTCCCAAGGGACAGTTTCAGCACCTCAGGGTGCAGGAACGCTTCATCTGCACTCTCTGTGCTGGCTGCATGATGTGAGTGGCAGTGGGGCTGTATGGGTGGATTTGCAGCATTTAGGGCTGCTTTGTGTCAGGCCTAACAAAGGGCAGGATCTGACCAGAGGTCCCAAAGCAATAGCCTCCATCTACCTTTGCACTGAAATGCACGCAAGGCAGCTGTTGTGTGAGCTGACGCGGGTATGGACGCACTCTGCTGCAGGGCTGACTTCCTCCAGGAGAGCACTGCAGCTGTTCCTGGGCTGCCAGACCTGTGTGCAGTGACTTCGGAATACAGATGAATTGCAAATTAAATCACTTGTTAAACTGTGTCCAATATACTGCTGGCTTCTAATAAATTCCACTGACATTGTGCTAGTTCAGAGGGGAGTTTTTCAAATAAAACTGAAGAAATAAATGCAAAATTCTTAGGTCATAAGCTGTCCTCAGCCCAGGTATGGCCATCTCCCTCCTTCTGCAGGTACCGAACAGGGAGCAGGACTCCTCCCTTAGACCTTGTATCATACTGGACTGGTGTCCTCTGCTGCCCCTTTGTTTCCTCCCATCACTTCTCTGACATTCTCCACAGCCCTAGGTCAGAGCTATTTTCCCCATGGCTGAGACGCCCTGGACATGCTCTGTCTGAAACTCATCTGTGTATGTGTCAAAGGTGGGGAAGTTTTATGAATTTGCTGAGATACCAGTTAGATTTTAAAGCTGAAACTATCAACTTAGGTTTGCCAGTTGGATAAGTGTTATAGTGATTATTAGAATGGAATCTAATAGGACAGGGGTTCTCAACCAGGGGTACGTCACATACGTGTACCCTGGGGGCACGCAAAGGTCTTCCAAAAGGTACATTAACTCATCTAGATATTAGCCTAGTTTTACAACAGGCTACAGAAAAAGCACTAGCGAAGTCAGTACAAATTAAAATTTCATAGAGACAATGACTTGTTTATACTACTCCATATACTATACACTGAAATGTAAGTACAATATCTATATGCCAATTGATTTAGTTTATAATTATATGGTAAAAATGAGAAAGTCAGCAATTTGTCAGTATTAGTGTGCTGTGATGCTTTTATATTTTTATGTCTGATTTTGTAGGCAAGTCGTTTCTAATTGAGGTGAAACTTGGGGGTATGCAAGACAAATCTGACTCCTGAAAGGGTTACAGTGGTCTGGAAATGTTGAGAGCCACTGTAATAGGAGAACCCCTTTTTATTGAGCCCAGGGAGTGTTAGCTCACTGGGTTCTTTTAGGTCAGCTTTTAGTTTGACCAGTATTTCTCAAATCAGGACACTTGGGTATTCTTAACCAATCAACAATTTATTAATTCACCCTGAACCACATCAGTATACAACAGGGGTGGCCAAATTTACTGACCCTCTGAGCCACATATGACAATCTTCAGAAGTTGAAGAGCTGGGGCGTGCCTGCTGGAGCTCAGGGCTTCCGCCCAGTGCGCTCGGTTTTGGGAGAGGCCTTGCACCACCCGGTGCTCTGGGGCTGGGAGGGGCTGGTGGCTGGGGGGTGGAGGGGTCCTCAGGCAGAAGGGGTGGGCCAGGCCGGTGGCTAGCCTCCCTTAGCCAGTGGTTCACCCATCACCCATGCTGAGAAGCTCTCAGCATTATCTTTAGAATTCAGAAGTTCCATACCTATCTGTATGGCAGATATTTTACCTTGCTGATGGATCATCACCCATTCATTTTAACTTTGGACCAAAACATGGAATTCCATCATTAGCTGCTGCTTGTATGCAATGATGGACATTGCTGCTTTCAGCTCATTCCTATATTATTTAAATCTGCGAAGGGACGCAGCCTGGCCCTGCAGATAGGTTGTCGTACCTGCCAGGCCCAAGCTCCCATCAACCCAAAGAAAGTTCAGATGAAATATTTTCTCACTTTGATGGACAGGTCGCCCATCACTAGCACAGACATAAACAGAGAAACTACTAAGGATGATGTGCTTTCGCTTGTGAAGGGAATGGCACAACAAGGCACGATGCTGGATCAAAAGAACCCTCCGTTTACACAATTCATGTCACGTCAATGTGAATAATCTCTGAATCATGTTGCAATTTATGGGGGATGCAAGTGGTCATTCCAAAAACACTTCAATCTCAGGTTTTGGAAACTCTTCACAAAGGTTGTTTTGGTATTGTATGGATGAAGGCCACAGCTTGCCGTCATAGCTGTTGGCCAGGGATCAGCAAATTCTGAATTACTTCTACTACAACTACTGAGACCATTGGACCTCTTTGTACCTTGTTTAGCCTGTTTGGTTTACCATTACAGTTGCTGAGTGACAATGGACCTCAATTCTGTTCTGAAGAAGTTTCAGAAGTACCTAGCTTGAAATGGAATTCAGCACATATGCTCAGCTCCATACCACCCTGCTTCAAACTGACATGCAGATCACTTTGTACAAACACTTAGACTTGTTAGGTCTTAAGCCATGCTTATTTGGAGATGTCAGCAGAAATTGGACAATTTCTTGCTTGTCTACAGGAACACTGCAAATGCTACTCTCCAGGAGTCACCTCCAACTCTTTTCTTGAAGCGATCTTTGCAAACCTGTTAGGACCGGCTATATCCTTACACTGTCTCCCATGTAGCCATAGCCCAAGCTATGCAAAATTGATCAACAACGTGAGGCTCCTCATCATTATTTTCAAGTAGGAGACTTAGTGTGGACTTGCAGCTCCAGTTGTGTAGTGAAATGGGCACCTGAAGAACTTGTAAAATGCACGGGGCCTGTTTTGTTCATGATAAAACTATGCAATGGCATTTTATGGGAATGACATATGGACCAGTTTCAGCCTTGACCGGTACTGGAGTCCGGGAATGTTCCAGTAGGGATTTCTGTTCCTCCAACTGAATCTCCTTCTGTTACAACTCCTAATTTTGATGTCTTGTTGGGTCCAGTTGATTCCTTACCACAGTTGTTCCTGTTGTTCAGGACACTGCTACACCATCACTACTGTGTTATCTCAAGAGAGTGTGAAAACCAATGGTGTGCCTGAATTTATAAATTGTTTAGTTAGTGAATTGCTATTCCAGGGCAGAATAATCCCTTCCAAGAGTCTGTGGTAGTCCACCCGCATCTTTTAGTTGGATTATATTGTTTACATGGCTAACATAAAACACTGTAATGTATAATTGAAAACCCCACCCCCTCCTCCTGCACCCCCACCCCAGAGCCTGCACCCAGCACCCAAACTCCATCCCAGAGCCTGCACCCCAGACCCCCTCCCCCACCAAAACTCCCTCCCAGAGCCTAACCTCTCACTCCTTCTGCACCCAAACTCTCTCCCAGAGCTTGCACCCAATCCCCTACCCCAGACCTCCTCCCCCACCCAAAATCCCTCCCAGAACCTTAGGTAGGTGGGGGGTGGGCAGAGTTTTGGGGAGTGGGTTCTGGGTGGCATGAGTGACATTATAAATTGTAAATAGCCTGGGGGATGCGTTGGGGTGGGGGAAGCGCCCTGGGGCAGCAGGTGGGGCCAAGGGAGAGACCTAGCCCCAAAACTGTTGGAACCCCACGGGCGCCACATTGGGGAGGTTCTCAGGCCGCAGATGGCCCGCGGGCCGGGAGTTTGAGACCCCTGATAGATACCCTGACCTCAGGGCTCCCTGGAAGGCTCCACCCTCTGATTTCTATTGGACACGTGGCGAGTGCTCAGATTTCAACTCTCTCTGTTTCTCTGCCACTTCCATCAGTCTCCAGTAGATGGCGTTTGGTGTACAACAAATTTCTTCAATCCTTTTCTTGTCGGAGGCTTTTCATGTTTGATTCATTTCAAGGATTATACTTCAATAATAGCCCATATTATTAATTGGAATTCCCCCTTTTTAAGCAATTTCTTTTAATAATCCAAAGCTGTACCCTGGTTTCTCTTTCAACATTCCTTCTTCCTTGTGCCATACAGTTCCTATTACTTCTAGAGAGCCAGTTATTTACAATGAAAACAAACAAAACTCCTTATCGTCCTCATTTAACGGACATGCTGCATACGCTCTTTGATTGTTCATGAGCAGTTCATGTTGTTTAGTGTTTGCCACAGAACAAGAGACTAGGGTGGCCACTCACACGTTGCCGAAATATGGTGTGGGTATGCCTCTGCGGACGGGACCCTGCTCCCACTGGCAGGCCCTCAGCTCAGACGTGATGCCTGGGGGGTGGGGAGGCACGAGGGGTCATGTGCCCCACCAGATTTCTGCCAGGATTTGCCGGCCCTGCTCAGTCTCATGGTGCAGCTGGGCCCCCTCCCTGCGTGGCAGTTGCCAGAGCCCGAGAGCTGTGAGCTGCGCCATGTGGGGAGAGGCAGGACCAACAGCTTGGAGCTGCAGGGAGGAGCTGCTGCTTTCCAGGAAGGGAAACAGAGGGGGGCCTCGGGCCTGCCTGGGAGGGGTGTTCCGGGGGCCGCTGAACCTTTAAATTGTGCCCCCCCCTCAGCAAGTCATCTCTGCCTCAGACTCATGGTGTGTGCAAGGTCATGCTGCACAGAGGGTGCCATTTTTAAGAGTCCCCACCCCCACCATCATGACCTTGGATGCACGGTGTGTGCCAGGCGCCACCTCCTGGGGGGTGCCATTTAAAGAGCACACCGCTTTGCCCCCCACCCCCCAGCGTGACTTTGTGTGCGAGATCACACTGGCGAGAGTGCAGCAGCATGAACTTCAAAAGGGAGACTTCTGTCCAATCCCTGACAAACCCACATCCCATTTTGTCTGAGTACCATATGGGGGACAAACCCTACAAAAGCAGGACTATTCGGTTTAGTACTGCACAAGTGGCCTGCCTACAAGAGACCTATTCACAGAGAGAGAGATGTAGCTCTGACTCACGTGGCAAGCAAATGTGCAGCTTCTCATTTGAGGTACAAGACATTGATGGGGCAAAGCAGATTACCCATGGTATAATTGATTTACAAAGCAGATGAATATAGAGTTATAGTTTGGGGTGAAAGTGTGGTATGGATTTCTTGGGGTAACAGGCAGTTTGCTCTGATAGTTCTTCAGTCACATGGCAAATTATTTCTATTTGCATAATTTGCAGCTCCATCCATCTCCGGATCCACTCAGTGTGCAATGGCCACTTTGCATAGGCAAGCAGGGAGTTCCCCTGGCCTGGTAACTTTTTGGAATTCTTTTTAGCTATGTTGGGTGGGAGAAAGAGGTTTTATCGATCTGCAAATTATGAGAGATTCTTGCCTAGGTGAGTAACAATTCTCTCCTGTAGCCATTTTAGTTTCCATTCCTGGGGGGGAAACTCACCGCAGACAGCAAGCTTGGAGGAGAGAAACCCTGAGCCCAAAGTTTCCCCTTGGCTTTATTAAGGTTCACTTTACAGCATTTGCCAGTCCTCCCCAAGATCCTGAGGTAGGGTTGCCAACCCTCCAGGATTGGCCTTGAGTCTCCAGGAATTAAAGATTAATCTTTAATTAAAGATTGTCATGTGATGAAATCTCCAGGAATACATCCAACCAAAATTGGCAACCGTATTGAGGCCCAACCTTTATAACTGAATTACCCATCTCCCTTTGGTGTTCTTTGGCTGATGCTGGAATTGCTGACGTTACAAGGTTGGTGGAGACCTTGACTTCTTTTTCTAAAGTCTTTTCGCCTTCCTTTAGTGATGGCACAATCAGGGCTGTAGACAGAATGTCTGGGGCTTTCAGTTCCCCCTTTGGGGTATAAAAAAAAGCTACACAAGCCAAAGCTGGAACCTTTGGATCTTGGGTGGTAGGTCAGCTAGGGGGAGACTTTTTCAAAAGCTCCTAAAAATGTAGGAGCTCAAGCTATATGCCCTACAACATGTCTCTGCTCCTTCCCAAATTCACATCTCACTTTCAGGGTGAGACTAGCTTGTTGAAAGCATCTTAGAATGGCATGAAGTTGTTCATCATATTCAGTCATGCCTCTTCCATATGCCCCTTCCCCTCCCCCCCCAATGCTGGCATGGCATGGCAAAGGGCTCAAGAAAAACCTGTTGTCATCTGAGAGATTCTCTTTGGGAAATGTTCTTGTTCTGAAGACCTGATGAATAGGGGCTCATTAAAACAGCTGCTTTCAAACTGGGCAATTAGAGTTACTGGTGTAGATTTTTAGCAAGGGGGATTTGCCGGAAGCCTGCAGCAGGGTAGTGATGAGGCTATTTTGGCCTCTGATAATAGCACTATTATCTGTCAGTGGCAGGAAGCATGCATCTCTTTTCATGCGTTTTCTTAAGCTGGGTGAGCGCCACACAAATGTGGATTTTGCCATTGGATTTTCATACTGGAATCATCCCTGCAGGCCAGTCAGTAGGTTCCTCTAGTTTGGAAATAACTCCCATGTCTTCCACTCTCTTTCATCCTCCTTTACCTTTCCTCAGCCAGGGGATTGCGATGTGTCATGGAGCTGTGAGAGCTGAAAGAACTGCTGAGGGCACCAGTCGCATTTTGTGCTTCTCCATCAGCTTTCCTAACCCTTGAAAAACTTGTCCCATATTTTTACCATCAATGGAAGCGAGCTTCACTGCTACAAGTAGACCTGGGTCTTGTCACTCATTGCATTACATATGGAGACGTGGAAGGATTAGATTTCTATCAGTAAATATCAATAAATGTTATTTTCACTGTACACCCCCCCCACCCCCCATGAAAACATATTTCTATCAATAGTAATTGAAATTTACAAATAGGCAGAGTGAGAAAAATGCTGCTTGGAAGTTGTTACAGTTTGATTTCAGGTTATTTACTTTGTATATTTTGACATTTGATGTTGACAATTTGTGTTTTAACGGTTATTAAGCTTTAACATTTGAATATCATTGCCTACTATTAGTGTCTAACTCTCCCATAATTTCCTGTAACTGTGAACATTTAAATCAATAAAAATAAAAAAAGCTAAAAAGAGACATTGATACTATCTATTGAAAATATAAAAAAATCAAAATCAAATTCTTCCAAGCCTGTTCACATGCCATTTCTTTCCTTCCCTCAATTTTCCTAGGCAATAGCCCCCGTATCATTGCTGAGCCTGCCCAGAACCTCATCGGCTCTTTGTGGATCTCTCCCCCGTAACACGGGGATTCTCAATTTGCAATTGCAGACAGCTGCTCCAGCATCAGTCTGAAATATGCAGTTTCCTCCATTTGGATTCATTCTTGTGCATCCATGGTGCTGTCTGTTCCACTGAGGGCCCCTCCCTGGTAATGTGCTATCATCAGCTAAGAGTAGCCACCCTGGGTTCTTGGGGACCTGCCCGCTGTTGTGAAATGTCCTGTTTGTAGAATCTTTCGCACTCGGCCTCTTTTGCTGGACATGGTCTCCAGCTGTGGCTCAGGGCTAGATCCACAAAAGGGACTTAGACTCAGCTTTTCCATGGCTAAGGTGCCTGCAGCCTAGTGGAATCCATAGCCCTGAGTTAGGTGCCCAGGCACAGGCACCGACTTTCCAAAGTGCCGGGGGGTGCTCAACCCTCAGCTCTGACCCAGGCCCCGCCCCCACTCCACCCCTGCCCCGCCTCTTCCTGCTCCACTCCAGCCCTGCCTCTTCCTGCCCAGTTCCGCCCCCTCTCCCGAGTGTGCTGCATCCTTGCTCCTCCCCCATCTCTCCCAGCCTCCTGCATGCCATGAAACAGCTATTCGCGGCGGGCGGGAAGCACGGGGAGGGACAGGGAGGTGCTGATTCATGGAACCTGCCGGCGGGCAGGAGGTGCTGGGGGGGGGGGGGAGCTGATAGGGGGGCTGCCGGTGGGTGCTCATCACCCATCATTTTTTTCCTGTGGGTGCTCCAGCCCCGGAGCACCCACGGAGTTGGCCCCTATGTGCCCAGGCTCCCTATCCAATCAGGGCCGGCTTCAGGCACCAGCGGAGGAACCACGTGCCTGGGGCGGCATTCCGTCCATTCTTGGGGTGGCACAGTCCAGGCGGCTTTTTTTTTTTTTTGCTTGGGGCGGCAAAAATGGTAGAGCCTGCCCTGTATCCAATGCATGGGGAGAGATGGGTGCCTAAGAATGGGTTTTGCAAAAGCCAGGAAATGCCAGTAGGAAATGTCAAGGAGAAGGGTGTGCCTTAAGCCCCACCTTGTTCTTATCAGTTTTCTCTCTTATCCTCGCTGAGTCAGTGGTCTCTGACATGGTGGCATCTCTGCTGCTAGCATAGAAATCCCGGGGCTGCTGCTTTCACTCTGACTTAAGTTATAACTCTTACTTGTGTGAGACGGAGTCTGACTGAAGTAGCTTTGATAATTTGGTGCCTCTTCTGCCTATAACTAAGGCTACAATTTCATCATGGGTATTTTTAGTAAAAGTCATGGACAGATCGGGCAAAAAACAAAAAATCATGGCCCCGTGACCTGTCCATGTCTTTTACTAAAAATACTCATGATTGAATTGGGGGCGAGGGGAGGAAGCCCACAGCCGCTCCTGCCGCTGCCAGGATGAGGGAGGCGCAGCACCAGCTGCATTGGTAGCTGCTCAGGTGGTCCCCGGGGCCAGCTGCTGGGGCTGCCAGAGCTGCGGCTGGTACGGCTGGCTGCAGAGTCGCTCTAGCAGCGGCCGGTGTGGCTGATCCCAGGGCTGTCTGAGCAGCTGGCTCCAGGGCCAGCTGCTTGGACGGCCTTGGGGTCAGCCACACTGGCTGCTGCAGAAGTCACGGAGGTCACAGGAAGTCATGGAATCCGTGACTTCCGTTACTTTCGTGACAGACACGGAGCCCTACCTATGTCTATCCAGTTCCTTTTTAGTTCTTTTTAAAGGGCTCATATCAGCAAGACTGTCAGAATAAAGGTCTCTGTGTTTTCCCCTTGTTCCTGGTACGTCCTATTAAATTTGGCCCTTTCTCATTGTCAGGGTTCCCTCCCCACTCTAAACTCTAGGGTACAGACGTGGGGACCCACATGAAAGACCCCTTAAGCTTATTTCTACCAGCTTAGGTTAAAAACTCCCAAAGGCACAAATTCTCCCTTGTACCTTGGATTAGGTAAATGCTGCCACCACCAAGTGATTAGACAAAACTCAGGGAAAGGACCACTTGGAGTTCCTACTCCCCTCCTAATATCCCCCCAAGCCCTACACCCCCTTTCCTGGGGAGGCTTGAGAATAAACAAGATGAGCACAGACCAACCTTGGGTTTTTTTAGGACACTAAAAAAAACAATCAGATTCTAAAAAAAACAGAACTTTATTAGAAAGAAAAAAGGTAAAAGAAGCACCTCTGTAAAATTAGAATGGAAGATAATCTCACAGGGCAATCAGATTCAAAACACAGAGGATTTCCCTCTGGGCAAAACTTTAAAGTTCTAAAAAGAAAACCAGGAATACACCTCCCTCTCAGCACAGAGAAAATCACAAGCCAAAATAAAAATAAGCTAACGCATTCCCTTGCTAGTACTTACTAATTCTAATAGAGTTGGATTGCTTGTTTTTTGGATGTCCCCCGCGAACGCCCCAAAAAAAGAAACAAAAAACCCCCCCCCCCCCCCCCCCCCCCGGATTTGAAAGTATCTTGTCCCCTTATTGGTCCTTCTTAACTCTTTACAGGCAGGGCCGGCTCCAAGCACCAGCGCAGCAAGCAGGTGCTTGGGGCGGCAAACGGAAAGGTGCGGCATGTCCGGCTCTTCGGCGGCAATTCGGCGGTGGGTCCCTCAATCCCTCTCGGAGGGAAGGACCTGCCGCCGAATTGCCGTCGAAGAATGAAGCAGCCGTGGTAGAAGTGCCAATCATGGCTTTTTTTTCTTCCCCCCTCCCCTTTTTTTTCTTGCCACTTGGGGCGGCAAAAACGCTGGAGCCAGCCCTGTTTACAGGTAAAAGGATTTTGTGCCTCTGGCCAGGAGGGATTTATAGTACTGTATACAGGAAGGTTGTTACCCTTCCCTTTATATTTATGACACTCGTATATAAAGTCCGTATATAAAGCGAACATCAAATGCCTCTTTCCCTTAGTGCAGTCTTTCTTCACCCCACCAGTGAACTGTAATGCACAGAGAATGCTGTTGGCAGCAATATCACACATAGCTTCAGAGATTCCAAGGCTGGAAGGGACAAATGATCATCTAGTCTGACCTCCTGTACAACACAGGCCAGAGCCCTGCCTCCCACTAATTCAGGGGATTTACTGCTAGCCTTGTGGTTTGTGAATTGGACCAGAGCTTGCTCTCAAATCTTTGGATCCAATTAACACAGCTGCCTGAGTTTCTGAAAGCCACCGTCTCTAGCAGAATTCTTGGGATCGCGGACTCCATCGCGGACCGCAACTTACTTTGAAGCACCGGCAATCTCTGTGCTGTTAATGCTGCTGCTGCTGCCTTGTGTGGAGTTAGATCTCACGCCTGCCTTTCAGCCAGTCATGGGGCTCTGTTTATTTCTCTCTTCAGGTTCCTTTTTCAATCTTTAGCTTTGACCAGACTCTCCCGCCCTACGGCTTCCCATAGCCAGGGGTCTCTCTCTCCTCCTCTTACAGTTCTCTTATGTTCTTTCTTGATGCACTAGCTCCTCCGCCTGACACTCTGTACCTCAAAGTAGCACCCTGGAACCCCCATATTCAGCACACTCCTTTGATTATGATGTGCTTTGCACAAAGTATGTCTTGTCAGGTATCATTTAAGAAGTTTTGATTTGTTGAACATTAATATTCTTTTGGATTGTATGTACTGTCATTGCATGCTAAGTTATGTATATTGCTATATGTGGTACTGAAATATGTTGTGAGGTTGGGAGACGTCCACAGCTGGCCTTTCAGTAACAACAAAGAAGCAACTATCACTGGCCAGACTTGTGCTGATGGCCCATCATAGAAGATTAGGGTTGGAAGAGACCTCAGGAGGTCATCTAGTCCAACCCCCTGCTCAAAGCAGGACCAACCGCAACTAAATCATCCCAGCCAGGGCTTTGTCAACAAGAAGAATCCACTCTCCCAGAAACTCCTTGGAAAGGGCACATATGTAATGAGGGCTGCCTAACCCCCATGTCACAGAAAGGATCTTTCTAGCAGCTGCAAGAAAGTATAGAAGAGGGGCAGTGACATCATCACTTGGCCTCTCTCTTCCCCATCTCAACACCTGGAAGATCATCTGGAAGACATAGACTGTGAACTGAGGAGATTGGTCCCAGACGGGGAAGGGAATTCAGTCTGTATATTGAGAACTGTGAGCTGCCTCTAACATCTGTTAGGGTGAGAGACTGCTTGATTCAAATCTTGCTTAGGGCTTGTCTACACCATGCTGCTTTTAGTGACAAGGCTGTGTTGACACAGCCATGTCGCTAAAAGCCAGCGTGTGTAAACGCTCTTTTTCGGTACTTTGTCGGCACTTTTGCTGACAAACTACTTCCAGCCCCGTGAGCGGCATTAGCTTTGTCGGCAGGAGAGCACTCCTGCCGACAAAGCCGCGTTCACGCTGCCACTTGCATTGGCAAAACTTTTGTCTTTCGTTTGGCTTTTTTAAGTACCCGTGAAAGACAAAAGTTTTGTCGACAACTTCGCAGTGTAGACTAGCCCTAAGTCTGTTAAAGTTAGAATAGAGGCCTTGTCTACACTGCAGTTTTGTCAGAAAAAGGCAGCTTTTGGCAGCAAAAGAGTGGAGGTGTACACACTGCAATGTCACTTTTGGTGACAAAACGCTTCAGTTTGGCAACAAAATAAAACCACCTCGACGAGAGACAGAGGGCTTTTTGCGGCAAAGTTAAAACAACAAAGCTTCAGGGTAGATGCTGCTGTTTATATTGCCAGAATGGGCCTCTCCCAGTATCCCACAATGCCCGCCGTGAGTGCTTTGCTCACTGTTTTGATCTTGACTGTCCTACAGGCATGTGCCCCTCCCCTTTCAAAGCTCTGGGAAGTTCTGACAGCAGAGCATTCCGCTCCCCTCCCGCAGCAAAGAGCAAATCGTTAATGTGGAATGCTGCTATCTCTATGAACACAGAAGCAGGCAGGGAGGGGCGTGTGTGTGTGAGTGAGTGAGAGAAAGAGAGAGAGTGATTGCTGTGCAGAGTCAGGGAGGGGGCAGGGGCTGATGTCAGGGTGTCCCCTTTCCCCTCTTTCAGGACTGGTTGCTTTTGGCGGCTGTCTGAACTTAAAGAGACAGCAGGCCAACACATTCTCCCCACCCTCCCACCACCACACACTTCAGTTAAAAAGTGGCTGGCAATCTGGTAGGATGCCCATGGAAGGATGGGATTCAGAAACCTGCATCATGTGATGCTGTGCCTGCCCCATGAGGCACTGCAAACCCTTCCCATAGCACCCTGTGGCCAGTTGCATGGTGGGATAGCTACCCACAGTGCACTGCTCTCAGTGTCGATGCAAGAGCTGCTAGTGTGAATGCGCTCTGCTGACACGAGGAACATGGTGTGGACATGCAACAGCGGTTTAATTAAAGCGCTTTAATGAAAGTGGCATAATTTTTATTGACAAAACTCTTCATTGTAGACATGGCCTTAGACTGCGATTCTATTTTTATTTCTTAGGTAACCAATTTTGAGGTCCATGCCTGCTGCTGATAATCACATAAAATTTACCTTGCTGTAGTTAGTTAATCAATCTGTTTTATATTTTACCCAGAACTGTGTTTTTGGTTGAAGTGCACATCACAGCCTCACACACCCATCCGGAGGCAGCCCAGTTTCTCCCTTGGATTCCCAGGCAGGTGCTGCTTCCCTTTGCCCTGACTTCAGGGAGCCCTGCATTAAGGGACATCAAAACTGTATACAAAACTAGGAAACTGACAAATAAAATTTATATTTAGTGGCTGCTAAGGTTGCAGCAGGACACACTCTCATCAACCTAAGACCTCAGTGACCTCAGCAGCGTTAAGGGAAAATAAGTCCCCAAATGCTTGGAACATGTGACAGTCAGGGGTGCTGCTCTGTCACTATTGTTACACTGGGCAATCACCGCTTCATTGAAGCTGTTGGGTGTGATTGCCACCTTCCATTCCAGATAAACAAGGGCACAGGCGCTGACTTTTCATTGTGCCAGGGGGTGCTCAACTGCTGGCTCTGCCCCAGGCCCCGCCCTCCACTCCACCCCTTCCCTCAATGCCACAACCTGCCCCACCCCACCTCTTCCCACCCCATTCCGCCCTCTCCCCCAAGCGCGCTGCTGCCTCGCTCCTCCCCCCTCAGCCTCCTGCACGCCGTGAAACAGCTGATTGCGGCGGGTGGGAGGCGAGGGGAGGGAGGGAGAGGTGCTGATTGGTGGCTGGTGGGGCCTGCTGGCAGGCAGGAGGTACTGGGGGTAGGGGGAGGTGCTGATGGTGGGTATTCAGTACCCATAACTTTTTCCTCATGGGTGCTCCAACCTCAGAGCTCCCACATAGTCGGCACCTATGCATGAGGGAACAAGCAAATGCCCCTTTGTTCAGCAACAGCTGAAATAATGGAACCCACCACCCAAAGGCTAGATCAGGGCTTCTCAAACCATGGGTCGGGACCCAACATTGGGTCACCAGAATGTTTCAAAGGGTCGCATGGCAGCTCCTGTGACTCCTGTCCCATAGGGCAGGCTGGGCTCGCCTCCCTGCTCCAGGCACTGCAACCTCTGGGGTCCCAGTGCCATTCACATTTGACCCAGCTGTCATGATAACGGGAGCCTGGGTAGCCCAAATTTAAATGAGTGGCACTGCAACCCCACGATCCAGGTCACAGCTCCACTCACACAAATTTGGTCCAGTTAGGGGGGGCGGGGCCAAATCTGAGAAGCACTGCAACCTCAGAGGATGCAAAACCTGGTACCGAGAGCCAAGCCCAGCCAGCCCCACAGCACAGGAGCTGCAGGACCCACCACTTTGTGGTGAGTGCTGGGCAGGACCCAACCCTCCCGGGGTCAGGATCCAACTGAAACCACCCGAGGGCCTCCACCCCCAGACTATTTACTGGGTCATGATAGGCCATAAACATTTACAGATGGGTCCTGAGCCCAAAAAGGTTGAGAACCCACCGGACTAGACCACATGCAAGCTTGGACAGTATCTGGGCGATGTGGTCTAAGGGGTTTCCTGAGAGTCTGACAACAAATGCAGGAGTGGGTGATTCATCTGATTGCAGCTGTGTGTGTGAGAGAAAGAGAGAGAAGCAGCAGATGCATCACAGAAGCACAGAGAAGGCACCAAGGAAGTATGACAGAGAGAACCCTTTGTGACCCTCAGAAAAAGTTGAGCGAGAGCTTTTGAGTAGAGTACTCGCTGAAAGAGGCTTGGAATTGTGAGCAAAGACACTGACTCCTGCTGTTTGATCCCTACTTCATTCAGGAAACAGGCCTTTGTACATTCTTTGTAAATAAACAGGATTGCATCAAAGTAATACCTGACTCCATCATCAATTTCCCCTCCTAACAGAAACAACCTGCAAAACCCGAAAACTCGGCTAACCATTCAGGACAAAAGGGCTAGCAACACAATTGCTATAAAAGCATATGAAGGTTTTGCATTATAGTGCAAGTTTAGTGAAGTTGGGGTACATACTGCATTTGGGTGAAGGTCTAAGGGAGCACTGGAGTGTTCTATCCACGGTGTTACACGCAACATGGAAATAAATGTGCACGTCTGTCCCCTTGGCTTCTTATTTCCATGCTTTTAAGGGTTTGGGTGGCTGGAGTGTGTCCTGCTGCACCCATACCTGCCACTAAACGTAGCTGTTGTTTGCTAATATATGTACAGTGCCGTGCACACATATAGTGATATAGTGACCACCAAAAATAATATCATAATTATTAATGTGGCTTTAATACTAATTAAGTAATATGTATAACAAAGCCTCACCCTGCCAAGGCACTACACAAAGACTTCTGCTGTAATAATCAACATTAATCATTAAATTATAATCAATACAAAAAAACATAAGTGAAATAAGATGGAGATAGAAGGCAAACTGCTGTTAATCACTCCTGTGCCTCATTTTTTAATTAGTTCAAATCTCTTATGTTAGGAGAATGTACAGTCCTGTTGCATTTTTCCCATTTGTCAACGCAAGCTTAATTTGGATTAACTGTATTTCATCAATCTGAAAATAAAAATCCTGCAGCCCATAAGCAGTGAGGTCCCCAAGGACTTTTACTGCCATGGGAAGAGGCAAACGTTTGCTATGCTAACAAGTATATTAGCTAATGAAAACAGTACTTAAAATAATCACAATATTTCTTTATTTGCATATAAAGATGACATAATAAAAGATAACTAGCAGCATGTGAAGCAGTTCTACTACTCAATTTTCTCAGTTTAGATAATTAATTATCTTAGTAAAATGCATCATTATGGCTAATTTTAGAAAATCTAGCAGCTGCAAGGTCATGGTGGGAACCATTTCAATTTGTAATTGGAAGAAACATGAAAGCAAGTCAGATAATCTTTTATTAGATAATAATGAATCACAGAGGCACATATATTAAGCACTTTAAGAGGCAGAAAATGCACTGAATCATTTAATAATGTCATCAAATGAGCTTCAATCATGGGCTGTCAGGGGAGCTCGCTGAGATGGAAGTACTCGCTTCCTGCCCTGTTCCTCTTGCTGGAAAACAGAAGGGAATCTTTTCCTTTTTCTTGCCAGTCTCGGTGAGTTTAGTACTGGCAAAATGTGTAGGGCTTGTGATCTGAGCATAGGACGAGGAGCCAGGAACTCCTGCATTCTAATCCTGTCTATGATGCTGATTCCCTCCGTGACCTTGGCCAAGATTCCCAGCCCCCTGCCTCAATGTCCTCATCTGCAAAATGGAGAAAATACCTGCTTACTTCAGAGCTGTTGGGAGGATTGGACAATTAATCTTTGAAAAGTGTTATGTAAAACCACCGTAGCTCTATTTACTTTGGTCACATAAGTAATTTAATCCAGGCAGCCTAAGTAGCGGTGCCAACAGTTGAGGTTGCCTGACACTTCCTATTATAAAGCCTGCTTTAAATTGCTTATAACTTTGCCTGATGTAAACCATTCAGGCTGAAATTTTCCTTGCTGGGTGTCTGCCTTAGGCTGATTTTATTTATTTATTTATTTATTTTATTCATGTTTCAGCTAAATTGATTGAGCCCTTTCAGAGAATGGGGCTAGGGAGCAATACACTGTTTTGCCTTGCACCAGCATGCTTTAAAGCAAGGACTTGAAATTTGACAGAGAGATCGTCCTGGTGTCAGGGATGTGCCTTTTGCTGACCCCATGAAAATACATCCAAAGTTGGCAAAGTTATAAACCTCTGAAAAATCTCAGTTTGCACATGCTCAGTAGAGACTTGTTAGAGTTTGGCAGCGAAATTCTCTGAAGATTCTGTCTCCACTGAACATGTTCCATTGCCTCAGAGTTCCTAAATGCTGACCAGACTGTACATGTGCCATCCTCACAGAGTAACTGAGCATGCTCTATCCTGAGGCTGCAGTGGCTGTGCACGACTTTCTCTGCAATTGCTCATGCCACAGTCAGGGGCCACCTAAAGCTCCACTTACAAAGAGATATCCTGTTGATGTTGAGCTTAGCTTAAACCAGTAACTAAAATGATTGGCCTTTACCTTTAGACGTTGCCTTTAATGCATCATGGAGTTACCTTACAACTGAGATACACTATGCTATCCATGGTGTCTCACTGGCCGCAGACCAGCTCACAAGAGGTGGGTCTGATTATAGTCCTGGTGGAAGAACTAGAGGGTTTAGTGCTTGATGTCAGAAGTATAATGGTACCAACAGGTGTCGGGTGAGTACAATGGTGCTGTCCCCAGTACTTTTTAGATAAGTGTGATCTGAGTGGTGAGAAGGAACTTCAGCCTGACATGCCTGAAGCCTGGACAACTTTAGGTGCCCTGACACCTGGTGGACTTCACGGCCCTGAGTTAGGCACCCAGGCTCCCTACATGATGCATGGGGAGAGTTAGACACCTAAGAATGGGATCCTCAGAAACCAGCACGCTGAGTAGGGAACTGCTTATGAACAGAGCATTTGATGCCTAGCTGCAGGGCTGAGGGAGGTGCCTATCCCTGTTTGGGATTCACAGGCATGAACCCTCTCCTGGAGCTAAGCACCTAAGCCAGGTCAGCCCTTTTGTTGGGGGGTTAATTTGGGAAACTGAGGCACAAGTCTGCCCAATTTAGGGTTAATCAATTTTTGCCTTTATTATACCATTTCAGATAGAATTATGGTCACTTATGTGTCTTAATGTACATTTATTCTAGACAATAACAACAGAACAGAATTGATAGGGGCCCAAGTTAGCACATTCCAGGGCACCGAGGAGTCCTTCCACCTGCCATGATAACCATTGCTTCCCCTGATATCCTGCTGTGGTCCTTCAGTTCCAACCTTCAGTTTCTGGTCTGGTGTTTCTTAGACTTGGGCCTTGTTCACTTAGGTCTTTTATACGTGCCCACACTCCAGATTACTTAACCTTCATCCAACTGGCTTTTAACACGTCAACCTTTATTTTGTATGTAACTTGTACATTATGTATGCACAAGCTTCAGCTGTCCAGCTTCTGCATTTTTCATGCTGATTTTGCAGTTTCTGGATCAGGTCGTTCTGTGTCACCTTGTTTCTGTGTCTTCCCAGAAAAGGGGGGGGGGAGGGTTATATATCATTACATAACTGTGTACTTCTAACTTACATCTCCCAACACAACACAGTACTTAGCTTGCCAGCAATAATATCGTTTAAAACAAATTAGCAATTTTATATCAAAGAAGGATTGGCAAAAACACTCCTTCCAGGCAAGGCCTTGGCCTAGTTATTACCTTAGCTGTACTCATTCACAGGCCATAATTATACATCATTAAAATACAGCTATCAAAGCTTTTACCCTAACCATTTAGCAATACAGTACTTCATTTTTGTATTTCAATGTTATAATTCCATATGCGTGTATTATCCTATTCTGCCCTTTAATCTACTGTGTGTTGGGGGAGGAGGGAGTTATGGAAAACATGGTGATTCTTTAATGTCAACATTTCTCATTTTCTTTAAACATGGGTTTTCAGAACCCTTCATTCAAGGTCCAGTTCTGTTTGTGAATCATTACAAAAAAAGTCAGACATTTTCCTGCATTTTGAGGCTTGTCTCAATTTTAGGGCCTTGATATGTAGTTGTTTAAATGACACCCCAACATTTCCCTGCAAAAAATGAAGAGGAGGAGGACCTACTACCGCTCTTATACCCCCTCGTTAGAACACTCCTACAGGATGTGAGAGCGCGGAGTTCAAATCCCCCCTTTGCCTCATTTGAAGCAGCAACTTGAACTCAGGCTTCCACCTCTGTGTTCATAGACTCATAGGAGTGGAAGGGACCTCGAGAGGTCATCTAGTCCAGTCCCGAGTTGAAGTTGTTCCACTTTGTTTAACTAAACTGTTAGTGGCCAGACAGTGAGAATGACTTTCTAGTCTAGTGGTTAGGGCTGCCAGTCCACACTCCAATGAATCTTTTAAGCGCTATACAAAACTGAACAGCTCCAACAGGAGAGTTTGTGAATGGCCCACCACAGACTACCCTAGATCCCAGGAATTAGGGCACTTTCCTGCGATGTGGGAGTCCCTGCTCTGAACTGGACAGAGTGGGGTTTTAAACCTGCGTCTCCCATATCCCAGGTGAGTTAGAGCATTGCACCCTTGGGTACAAGGGCAGAGGCAGCAGCACGAAGTTAGGTGTGGGGTCTGGTCCGGTAGGTGTGCTGTGAGAATGCCTGTTGGATCAGGCCCCACAGGAGACACAGAAGGGGTGGGGGCAGTCTAAGTCATGAATCCTGCTGGGGCATAAATGCCAAGCAGCTCAGCACCATCAAGACTTAGATGAATTTTCAAATGTCCCCTGGCAGAAATTTAGAGACTTCAGGCACCTATAGGGTTAGGTGGCAGCTGAGGATCTAAATTTTGGACTTAGGTGTCTAAGGAGCAGTTTGATGTTTACATCCCTTCCTGGTTCTAGCCCAAAACTGCTAGACCAAGGGAAAACATCTGACCAACCCCTGGAGACACAACTTCAGTGACAGAGCTTGCAAATGGCTAGGGGTTCTTTAATGGTGCATCAAGTTTGGATGATAAATGCATGATATTTTAAATACATTTCCTAAATATTCATAGTCACATGTTTTCATGGCAAACCGCATATTTTCCTTAGTGGCAGCATTGCAGATAAATAGCACATAAAGTCTTTACATCTTACAGGGAGGTTTTGATGTCTCAAATGATGATAAATTTAATTTCAAACAAAAAGAAGACTGGAGGAACACAATAAAAGGTGCTTGTATCTAGCACCACCACATTTTCCTAGCAACAACAGTTAATATTTATGGCACACTGCAAGCACAGCAATGAACATTGTCAACCACGTAGATTTTCCAGGAAGTGACATCATTGTTATCTCCTAGAGCTTGTTTTTTTATTTTTCCACATCCAGGGTGGAAGTATTGGAAAGATACCGCAGTATTGAGCCAGCCACTTGCACCACATAAAAAGATACAGTAGCAAAGCTTGGAGACTTTAGATGTGACCAGTTAATATGTGTATTCATGCAGAACCAATATGGTCACACTCAAGGATGGTGACAAAGACCAGAAAATCCCCAGTCAATCATCTAAGATTCACAAGAAATCCAGTTTTATAACTGATGTGCGTTGTTATATACATCTAGCCTCAATCAAGAAGGAGTCCACTCAACCATTCGCATGTCAGGTGGGATAAATGCCATGAATGTGCTCAAGAGTGGTTGGACTTCCATGGTGATAATGATACATTGCTGAATCATTTCAACAACTCCTGTCAAAAGATTTTGATGACTGTCAGTGATATAAGGTTCCACTCCACCTGCTATAGGCGTTTTATAGACAAAACGCACCTAGAGAGTGCAAGAAAATGTTGTGCTCAGCAATCAATATTACAGGGGAAATAGGATGATAGACAGTCTCTCTTTCCAGCACCAGTTCTACACCTTTGCCCAGACTCAGGAAGGTACTTCCATCGAGATCCGACTTTCCTGTTCATGCACCTTTACCAGTCCTTCCATGGGCAGCACAAGAACCCCCACCCTTTGGGAGGGGGCCATTGGGTTGTGACACTATCCCCCACCCCCGCCCCCACCCCTTCTGCCCAAGGCCCCGCCCATACCTCACCTCTTCTGCTCCCCCTTGCTCACTGGAGCCCCAAGCCCTGCACCATGGCCTGAGGAGCCCTGGCTGAGCCAACCCGAGCACCGGCCAGCCCACCCTAGCCTCCCTGAGTCCTGGGCTGCTGGCCAGCCCAAGCTAGCCTGACCCCTGGGCTGTCAGCCAGCCCGAGCACCTGCCTTTCTGCTGCAGACATTCTGAGTTCCAGGCCGCCGGTCAGCCTACCCCGGCCATCCCGAGCACCGACTGGCCCACCTCACTTGTCCAGAGTCCTGATCCTCACAGTGTTCCCTCTAATTTTTTCCACCCATGTGCGGAATGAATTTTGTTATGTGCCCCAATATGAAGGTGATGTGTCACACATCACGTCTATATTGGGGCACATAACAAAATTCATGTGGTGGGGGTGGGCCGAGGGGTTCAGAGTGTGGGAGGGGGCTCAGGGCTGGGGTGCAAGGGTGTGAGGGTTCTGGCTGGGGGTGCAGGCTCTGGGGTGGGACCGGGGATGAGGGGTTTGGAGTGCAGGAGCATGCCCCAGGGCTATGGCAGGGAGAGAGGACTCCCCCAGCTCTCTCTCTCCCCCAGCACCACCTGGGCTTGGGGGAGAAGCGCTTCTCCCCGCCGTGCAGCTCCGGGGCTGGGTCTGCAGGATAGGCCCCCTTCCCCAGCAGGTCCAGGCCGGGGCTGGGTCTGGGCCAGCTGCGGCTGTATCTGGGCCTGGCTGGGCCCAGCAGTGGTGCAGGGCCCGCGGCGCTACAGGGCTGGCAATCCCGCGAGCCAGATCCAAAGCCCTGTTAGCTAGGCAGTTTGCATGGACATCATGCCTTAAAGAGACGCAACCATTTTCTATCATTATGTCTGAGCTACAGTTCTCCTGCTATTCCCCTACCAATTTCTGCACCCACAAGGCCTCAGATGCACTAGAGCTTGCTAAGAAATCACATGACAAATCCAAAGTGTCTATGGGTTTATTCATAAGGCTGCTGTGCAGTGTAAAACCAGGAATCTAGCCTCTTTCTTCAACCTGAGATACACACTGTTCACTGTCAATATTAGCTAAGGAAGCCTCCTTTAAGCTATTCACACTAGATTTTTTCCAAAGCAAATTCAGTGGATTCATTTTCATTTGAAAGACCTTGGCCGTTAGGCACCAGCACACTTTCCTCAGAAGAGAGACTGCTTACTATCAACAATGGCCCCTTAAGAGTCAATGGAAACAATTCCTTTTCACAGACTTGAAAGATGTCACCAAGAAATTCCTTTCCTTCTGGAATATCCTGCACTGCAAACAGATTCTTTCTGAGCTTTATTTATGTCCAGAACCGACTTTGGCACAACAGACAAATCACCAAACTCCTTCTGGGTTTCACTTACATTCAGAATCACCTCTAGTCCATCAGGAGGATTTTCACACAACTCCCTTTCAGGTAAACTGCTAGATGTCAGTCAAAAGAATAGAAGCATTCTCTTCCTTGTTTCAAGTTTCCAAACTGTCTGTGAGTAACATAGTCAAATTACCTTCATGCTTTCCTTGTGCCCTGGCTACGCTATCACCCTGATCAGACAAGGTTGTCATATCTTTACCCAGCAACACACTAGCAACAAGAAAAATAGAAGCACCAGAATCGCTTGGTCTCCGGGAGCTATTTATGTCATTAACTGGATGCAACCTAGTTACAATGTCATTACCCCAGTAGACACAAATTTAGGACCACTTCCTTCCTGGGCTTTAGCTGTATCCAGAATCAACTCTGAGTCAACTGATACATTTTTAACCATCATAGACGGATAGGCTTCTTTTGTCTGCTTTACAGACAGAAAAGAGCTGGGGAAACATTCCCCTTTAACAGACAAACAGCTTATCCCCTTTAATAGACAAACAACTTGGGATATCATTTCCCTTGTCCCAGCACACATGGCTGTTCACGGACAATTGCTTGGAAAGTGGTACAGCTTCCTTAACAGGCAAGTTGCCACTCCCAACAGATAAACTATTCTCCACATTATACTGAGCTACTTTAAACAAATCATTTTTACATTGGTTAGGCACACTTTTATAAGCTTTACTAGCCAACAATCCATCACTCACCAAGACTGTACCTCTTTCTTTCTCAGTTAGGGTTTTAACCTGATCACTAACTTTAATCTGCTCTAGAGAAACATTTCCCTGAGACTTATCTAATGCCAGATTCACTTCTGAGATACCAGACAGACATTCAGAAATTTCTTCCACATATGCACTGCCTTTTTGTATGGATAAACATCTATCTTCCTTATACGAACATTTGGAGAAACCCTCCATAGGCAAGTCCTTGCCCCTAATAGATACAGGTTTAGGATTATTTCTTTCCTGTGACTGGTTTATGTTGTCAACTTGACTGAACAAAGCTTTAATATCATCCCCAATCAAAAGATCCTTAGGCAATAACTTCCTTACACCAGCTATAACTTAGGGTTACCATATTTGGAGCCTCCTAAAGGAGGACACTCCACGGGGCCCCGGCCCTGCCCCCAGCCCCGCCCACGCCCCTGCCCCAACTCCGCCCCTTCCCCAAAGTCCCCGCCCCAACTCCGCCCCCCCCCCTGCTTCCCGCGAACATTTGATTCGCGGGAAGCAGGAAGCAGGTAAGCTGGGGGGGTGGGGGGAGGAGGCGGCCCCGGCCCCCGGCCCAGCGCGCCTCTGGCCCGGCGCACCCCCCGGCGGCCCGGCGCACCCCCCGGCCGCCCAGCACCAGCGGCGCTGGATTTTGCCGGACATGTCCGGCTTTTTGGGATTTCCCCCCGGACGGGGATTTGAGTCCCAAAAAGCCGGACATGTCCGGGAAAATCCGGACGTATGGTAACCCTATATAACTTCATGTTTAACATCATTCCATTCAAGATGGATTCTGGCGAAAGGCACACTTACAGTAAACTCATAGAGGATTACAATATTTACACTCTGATCTGGTAAGTAATCTTCCTCTTTGACAAAATCTGCTTTAACAAGAGTGATGTTAGAAGCTGTAATTTGCCCTAAACAGCTTTTACCGTTGACTTTTACAGTCTCTGCACAAGTTATGGGGTTACCTTCACCCGAGCTCACAGTAAAAGCATTTACATAAAAGGTGGCAGTGTTGGATTATATTTGGTTACGCACAGACAATTGCTTAGAGTCAAACATACCAACATTGTTACAAACTGGATAGACTCTATCTCCAACTTTGCTGTTGAGAGGAGCTGGCTTTTGAGGATGATACAATTCCTGTTGTTCCTTTATTCTTTTGAGCTGGAGCTTAAGCCTGTTCACTTCTGCCTTATCTTCTAGTTCCTGCAATCGAATGTATGCCATTCTTTGTTCATGTTCAAAACACAGGCATTCTCTTTCCATATCAGTTATTTTTTGCTTTTCCAGCCATTCTTTGTTCAAACTGCTGCTGGTTTCTCACTGCAAGCATTTTCGCTGGATCTGCTTCCTTATCACTGGCAATTAACAGATTTTTAAGTTCCTGCTCTGGGTTTTTTTTCTTAATAGATAATCCCCTCTGTGAGCACAATTCTTCCAGGCTTTTTCTGTCAGGATCTTCATCATGGGTCACTCACGGTAACTGATTTTTAACCCTTAAACTCTCCAATATCGAAATTAATTTTTTGACAAGCGTGTGGTTCTGATCCAAAAACCCAATTAACCTGTGGTAATGTGTATCCAAGGACGACTACGCCACTGTTACTGGGGTCCCAGTGGGGCCAGCTGTAATCACTGAATTAGGGTGAACTGCAAAGAATGGGGCAGCCAACCCCCCAAAAAGCTGGTGGATACTCCAGTACTTAGATTTACCAAGCCAGAACAAAACAGTTTCTATAATATCTCACTGATTACCTAGAAGTCAAAACACCACAATTCCCTTAAAGTGATCCAGCCTCAGGCCTCCATCCAGGTTCCTAAGTCAAATATGATGATTTCTGAATATCTTATTTCATCATATAAAATAAAAGGTTTTACCAATCCTGAAGGATTGGACACATTACCTCCCAGGTTAATGACCATTTCAGATCTTACCCAAATATACACTACAGCCAATTCTTATTAACTAAACTAAAATTTATTAAAAAACAAAAGAGAGAATATGGTTAAAATATCAATATACATACAGACATGAGTTCAATTCATTCAGGTTCCTATTCATAGCAGAGATGACGAGCTTTGTAGTTGCAAAGCGTTCTTTCAGAAATAGTTCATAGGTTATAGAACAATGTCCAAATATCATATTCAGGGCGTACCAGCATAACTGGGACCTTAGTCTTGTGACTCAAACTTCCCCCAATGAAGCTTAAGCAGATCTGAGATGACAGAATCAGGATCCAAGGATCTTTTATACAATTTCATGTCTTTTGACAAGTTGGAGTTCCTCAGGGAACAAAAGGTAATTTAGGATGACTTTGAAGGAGGTCCTTCACCAGTACTTAGCTATAGGATTAACATAAGGCATTTTGTTTGTTCCTCCACCATTCACAATACATTTCAAAGAGAGATGAATACAGAGATATCCCATGTTTACAATTCATTTAAATGTTAGGATGTTCTTTTGATCTCTGAATGATCAGAATACAGCATAGATAGGGACTGTTGATTACATTACATTACCCTACTCATACATATGTAAACCCACAAAAACACAAACATTATCTTCCCACATATCTTTTGAAGGTTATTTATTTTGCAGGATGTTTAACCCTTTCTCGCCATGCATCACAGAGGCACTCTGTGGTTAAAAGGGTAAATGCTCCATCCCCTGTCGGCCAGGAATGGCATTTAGAAAACAAGGAGCTTGCCCTCACCTGGATGACAAGGAATCCAGCTCCAGATCATATGTTGCAGGCCGTGCAGTGTGCCTGCAACCATGTGAAATGTCAAACAGGGCAGAGTTCCCGGCTTGCTGCTGGGTTTCCTGCACACACTGTGGAATGTCAGGAGCGCGAAAACATTGACAAAAAGCTGCTGGACCCATCAATCCCACTGACAATGTGTCTGAGGAGAGTGACTTTGATGAGCAGGATACCGTGATTATTAGCCTGGGAAATAAAAATGTATTTTACTCGGGAAATAAGCCCTCTGTGCCAACAGCAATACACAATTCAAAACCAACACTGGATTTGAACAAGAAAATAAAATGTTGGTTTATACCAATAATTACATTAATTCATACTAATCCAGGTAAATAAATGTCACATACAAGGGGATTCCAGTAGAAATGTTTGTACTTTCTTCAGTGCTGTTGCTGAGGAAAATATGCTGGTTGTCAAGGAAAATAGTAATATTTAGGTATTTATACAGAAAAATGCATCATATATATTAAATTTATCATGTCACACAGTTAGGCTGGTGTTCAAAGTCTTATCTTCAGGGTAAATGGTAACATAGTCCAGCCTACAGATCAAGGCAAATATTACCAAGAAAAACAAATTATGAGGCTGGGGTTATATCTTGACCTATACTTACAAACAAAAGATAATCTGTTGAACATTATTTTTTAGACTAATGGTTATAGAAAATATTGATGCAGAAAACATCCCAGTGGGATAAGAATTTTGAGTTCTTTAGCACATTTTATTTATGAAAAATTAAGATTTTTCACACAAACTTGCTATTTGCAATATTTTTTTTTGTGTGTGACTTTTACGTTCCTCAGTTCATTCAGTCTGGCCTTTAATATACTTCCAAATCCATTTCAATCATTTTCAGCCAATTTGGGCCTCTACAGGGCAAATATTAATGAAGTTGTGACAGTGTACCCCATAAGGCTTTATGGGGGGGTGTGCTTATAAATGTATGTATGATATAACTAGAATAGGGTTTTGCTAAAGGGTTAGCACTTTGAAGTTTAACAAAGACAAATGCAAAGTGCTCCACTTAGGAAGGAAAAATCAGTTTCACACATACAGAATGGGAAGAGACTGTCTAGGAAGGAGTACGGCAGAAAAGGATCTAGGGGTTATAGTGGACCACAAGCTAAATATGAGTCAGTGTGATGCTGTTGCAAAAAAAGCAAACATGATTCTGGGATGCATTAACAGGTGTGTTGTGAGCAAGACACGAGAAGTCATTCTTCCACTCTACTCTGCGCTGGTTAGGCCTCAACTAGAGTATTGTGTCCAGTTCTGGGCACCGCATTTCAAGAAAGATGTGGAGAAATTGGAGAGGGTCCAGAGAAGAGCAACAAGAATGATTGAGAATATGACCTATGAAGAAAGGCTGAAAGAATTGGGTTTGTTTAGTTTGGAAAAGAGAAGACTGAGAGGGGACATGATAGCAGTTTTCAGGTATCTAAAAGGGTGTCATAAGGAGGAGGGAGAAAACTTTTTCACCTTAGCCTCTAAGGATAGAACAAGAAGCAATGGGCTTAAACTGCAGCAAGGGAGGTTTAGGATGGACATTAGGAAAAAGTTCCTAACTGTCAGGGTGGTTAAACACTGGAATAAATTGCCTAAGGAGGTTGTGAAATCTCCATCGCTGGAGATATTTAAGAGTAGGTTAGATAAATGTCTATCAGGGATGGTCTAGACAGTATTTGGTCCTGCCATGCAGGCAGGGGACTGGACTCGATGACCTCTCGAGGTCCCTTCTAGTCCTAGAATCTATGAATCTACATATGCCATGTAACATATCTATGTAAAGGTTATGATCTACTGGTTATGTTCATCCTAGTTGTATGCAGGCATCATTTGTGTGTTCAAAGTTATGAACATTGGCTGTATAATTGCTTGATTTCTAAGTAGCCTTAGTTAGAACATTTGGTCACTTCTTGGGAAAGGAATGTGCAAATTAGGTGCTCAGTCAGGAAGCACTTAACAGACAAGAGAGCTTGGAAGACTCCAATCCACATAAGAAGTCTACCTGAGGACGTTCAAGGTAGCATGTGAGTAATAGCTACTACCTGCAAGTCAAGTATCAGAGGGGTAGCTGTGTTAGTCTGGATCTGTAAAAAGCAACAGAGAGTCCTGTGGCACCTTTAAGACTAACAGATATATTGGAACATAAGCTTTCGTGGGTGAATGCCCACTTCGTCGGATGCATGTCCTGCAAGTCCTGAGTCATGCATGGGCATGTGATTTGCCCATGTGATTCTGAATCTCCATTTTGTGACTGGATTCTACACAGGGTGAGGAGGGAGTCTCCACCCACAAGAGAAAGTCTATTTAAACCGCTGGGAGACCCCTCCATTTTGTCTTCAGCTGGCTAAAGAGAGAGCCTCCCCACCCCCCAGAATACTTGGAAAAAACTGGAACAAATGGGTGTGAGTGATTGCTGGACCCAGGCTAAAAGGAGATTAGTCTGTAAAAGGGAGCATTCTGGAACTGGTGAGGATCTTATCTGTATTCAGTGTTTGATTAGACATAGATTTGCGCATTTTATTTTATTTTGTTTGGTGACTTACTTTGTTCTGTCTGTTACTACTTGGAACCACTAAAATCCTACTTTCTGTATTTAATAAAATTACTTTTTACTTATTAATTAACTCAGAGTATGTATTAATACCTGGGGGAACAAACAACTGTGCATATCTCTCTATCAGTGTTCTAGAGGGCGAACAATTTATGAGTTTACCCTGCATAAGCTTTATACAGGGTAAAACGGATTTATTTGGGTTTAGACCCCATTGGGAGTTGGGCATCTGAGTGCTAAAGACAAGCACACTTCTGTGGGCTGTTTTCAGGTAAACCTGCAGCTTTGGGGCAAGTAATTCAGACCCTGGGTCTTTGTTGGAGCAGACGGGAGTGTCTAGATCAGCAAGACAGGGTGCTGGAGTCCTGAGCTGGCAGGGAAAACAGGGATAGAAGTAGTCTTGGCACATTGGGTGGCAGCTCCCAAGGGGGGTTTCTGTGATCCAACCTGTCACAGAAGTTATGGACAAGAACCCTTGGTCGGTATGGTGTCAAAATTGATAATGTTGGATGTGCCATGACAGCAAATTGCAGGGTTTCTTGTAGAGAACTTTTAACACAAAGTCTCGCAGGTTATGTGCTATATAAATCTGCAGAGAGTCAGTAATGCCCCTGTTGCCAGAACAAAAATCATTGTATATGCACAATCATGGGCCTCACCACACAGCCTACAATGTTGCAAAAGATGCTATCTTGGCCAGCTATGCCAGACTCTTATTAAACTGAAGGCAAAGAGAGAAAAAGAGGAAAGAAGAAATAAGGTGGGGAAGCAAAAGCACGTGAGGGAAAGGAGTCACAGCTCTAGCTGAGCATCTCCTCTTAGCATAGGCACTGACTTTCTAATGTGCCAGGGTGTGTATGTGCGCTCCCCGTGGCTCTGCCCCAGGCCCTGCCCTCACTTCACCCTTTTCCCCAAGCCCCCAACTCTGCTCTGCCTCTTCCCGCCCTTGCTCCACCCCAGTCCCCAAGCACACTCCACCCTAGCTCCTCGCCCTCCCCACCAGCGCCTCCTGCACACCACGAAACAGCTGATCCGTGGTGGGTGGGAGGGGAGACGCTAATTGGTGTGGCTGCTGGTAGGTAGGAGGTGCTGGGGGGAGGAGGAGGTGCTAACAGGAGGCTGCCGGTGGGTGCTGAGCACCCACGGAGTTGGTGCCTATGCTTCTTAGCCACTCACTAGACTAGTATGAGGGGATCCAGCTGCTGAATCCCTCGGTGTTTTAAGCTGCCAGAGTCTGAACAGAGACCAGGCACTGCCGCTGGTTTAGTGCTTCTAGGCATACTCCCAGGGTACAGCTCTTCTATCCGGCACCCCTTTCTGAGAACTATAATGAGGTGGCTCCCAGCCCAGCTGACCCCTCACATATCCCCCATAACATGCCCTCTGCCAGACCTCCAGCTGGGTGGGTATTCTGGGCCCACAGTGTAACACATGAAGTGCAGACACTTTGCACAGGATTCTAAAATACTATTGCTCTTAAAGAGCATAAGAAATACACAGATTTATACAAAATTCTATATTCTGCGCTCATTGCTGTGCCTCAGTTTTCTCACTACTCCAAAGCATTCTTTGGCAGCTGTCCAGTGTCCTCCTGCTGCAGTGCATGGCTTGGCTTCTCAAATATGCAGCCTTTTCCCACAGCTCGTCTCCTCTGACCTTGGCCAGTCTGTCCCCTCCCCTTTCCTGCCCCATACCTCCTGTGTAGGGGAAACACTGAGAGGCATGAGTCCTTTTATAACCTCTCAGTTCCTTGGGCAGAGCCTTTCTGGGTGACTTCATTGCTAGGCAACCTCCTCTGTGGTAAACCGGTTCTGCTGGGTAGGAGCCAGCCTATTGCTTAAAGCAATGCCATTTCAGTGGGAGAGCATCTAAGTCAATGACCTTCTATTGTCAGTCCTTTGCTACCAGCCTTTTAAATTCCAGTCCAACATGGAGGTAACAGGGCTACAGAGAAGGCAAAGAACCCACATCCAAAATGGAGTCTGCAGTCGGACATTGATTATATATATATATATATATATATAATCAAAGAGCCCCCAATATCAAACAGAATTCAGAGATTACACATACATATTCCTCAAGTCATCACAGAGGGTGAGGTGATAGCAGGATCCCAGGTGTTCCCTCTCTCCAGCCTGGTCTGATCAGGATGCCATTCAGGAACAGGAAGATAAAAGCACAGTAGTCATGGTGGATCTTGGGGTCTCAGTAGACAGTGGGGGTAGCAGCCAGGATGGTAAAGCTCACTCCTTCCAGTTCTGGCCTGGCATCATGATCCCCTTGCCAAAGTTTTTTTAGAGAGGTGATGGGTAGAATAGCCCATCCCCTCAGTGCTTTTTCCATCAGTTAGATCTAATTTCCACCATACCAATTCTGATCCGTTAATTTCCAATTCTATTCTCCTATTCTACCAGTCTGTATTACAGCCCTGGAGTGAGACCTTTGGGCTAATCCAGCCTGTCTATGAGCAATGTTATGTAACAGGCAGAGTTGGACTTTTGCTACCTTGAACAATTTAGAGCAGGCCTGCACAACTCGTAAAGCGGCGAGGGCCATATTACTCCAAAGAAAATAGCTGAGGGCCGAAACTCCCTGGCCGTGCTGAAACACGCCCCCCCCCCCCAGCGCCACCCAGCCCCGCCGAACCCCGTCCCCCCCCCACAGCGCCACCCAGCCCCCGTGTAAGCAAGCAGGACTCACCCCGGCGGCGCCTCCTGCTGGTCTTCTCGGGAATTAGCTCATCCAGCCGTTGGAGCGACCTCTGCAGGCCGGTGTCCCACTGCCGCTGGCTCTGTGTCCCTCCTGGACCCCGGTGCCCTTTGATCTGGGATGCTGCCCCCTGGCAATACCCCCACACTCTGGCTCTTGGTCTCCTCTCTCTGGGGAACCCCCAATCCTCTAATCTCCACCTCACCTCAGTATAAGGCTACTGCCAGTCACTAACTAGCCCCCGCACCCTGGGGTAGACTGCAGTATATCAGCCACTCATCACAGGCAAGGTTGGGTTTGGACCTGCTGCCTCCCTCTATAGCTGGGCTGCCCCTCTGCAGCCCTGGTACTGGTCTTAGGCCCTTAGCTAGGGCCTCAGCTTGGGGGTTTTCCAGGCTGGAGTTCCCCAGCTCCTCTAGCCTTCCCCCAGCCCTGCTCCACTCCCAGTACCCTGCTCAGCTCCCTAGCAGCCAGACCCTTCTCTCTCTACAAGCAGAGAGAGACTTCCTCTGGGCCTCTGGCTCACAACCTTTTTATACAGGCCAGCTGGGGCCTGATTGGGGCATGGCCCAGCTGCAGCGGCTTCCCCAATCAGCTCAGCTTTTCCCCTGCCACAGCCCTCCCCCAAGGCTATTTTAAGCCCTTCAGGGCAGGAGCGGGGTAAGCACCCTGCTACACCCCCCGAAATACATCCCCCACCCCAGCGCTGCCCGCACCGCGGAAACAAACCCTCCTTCCCCAGCGCCGCCCCGCCGAAACAGCTGTGGGCCGAAAAGGAAGGGGTTTTTTTGGGGGGGGGTGTGGAAGAGAGGGTGTGATACTTTATTAAGAATTTTTCAATTAAAGCAAACAATTTTTTAAATTTTAATTTTTTTTATGAATCATGGAAAAATGAAAAACACCTGTTCCGTTGAAAGAAAACATTTGTACTTTTCATAATTATCTTGCAAATTTAATGAGAGATATTACATCTCTTTTCGGCAACAAGCTTGTCATATTCAGGGGTCATATTTGAAGTGGATATTTTCATAATGTCTTCCAAATGGTCGTCAGTCAGAGAAGAAGGTTGCTTGTTTTTATTCATGTTCATGATGGAAAATGTTTGTTCACATATGTAAGTGCTTCCAAAAATGCTGAATGTTTTCAGTACAACTTCAATAAGATTCTTGTATTTTTCATCGTCCAGACTTTTGTAGAAGTCCCACAGGCTGCTTTCTCTGTGCTTATTTCGGTAAACTGCCGAACACTGAAGTTCAATAACCTCCAACTGCAAATCTTGTGGCACTTCCTCTGGATCCACAGAAAAGGGATCTTCAATCAGCTTCAACTGGATGTCATCATCCTTAGACAAAGTAAGTCTTCTGTCAAATTCTTCAATCAAAAGAATGATGTGCTTTGCGTATTTTTCTCCTAACTCGGCGTGTTTGTGCTGAGGGATACGCTGTGCACAAGTGGGAAAGTGACACATTTCACCTTTTGACAGCTGACTTCTGAAAAGTTTCAAATTTCATTTTGAAAGCTTTCACTGCTGCACACATTTGAAATATAAGTTGATTTTTTCCCTGAAGTTGAATGTTGAGATCATTCAGGTGTGCTGTAATGTCACAAAAGAAAAAGAGTTCTTCTTCGAGAGATGTCCCTGTGGGTGCTCCACTCCAGGTGTTGGTGCGTCCCTGTGCCTTCGCTCGGAGATTTTTCGTAGCAGTACTCGTACTGGCCACGCATGCGCAGAGGCTGCCCCCCGCTGTGAGTCTAGGATAATAGTACGCATGCGTGGCCAAACTCCTCAGTTCCTTCTCTACCGTCCCCGGCCTGAGACGGAGCTCAGCAGACTCGTTAGGAAATCCCTCACTCTTGTTACAATTACCTATTCTAGTAGTTAGTTTGTTGTCAGTTCTTGTTAGTGTAGTTCATTAGTTCTTTTAACTGTAAAAAAAAAAAAATTCTCTCTCAGCCGCAGCTGCTTCTACCATGCCTGGCTCCACAGGCTTTAAGCGCTGCTCTACGTGTAAGGACGCTATCCCGCTCTCTGATGTATAAAGTGCTTGGGGGAAAACACACATTCCCCAAAAATGTGCCCACTGTAGCAAACTCAGTTCCAGGGCACGGAAGGACAGGGAGCTTAAACTGAAACTGCTCCTCCTGCAAAAGTCTATCGGGTCAGTTTCAGACCCAGGCGCCGACTCCGGCTCCGCTACCCGCCACAGCCCCCCTGCTTCAAAAAAACTGAAGAAATCTACAAAAAAGGGGTAGTCCTCTCCAACAAAGAAGTTGGTGAGGCACAAGAGTTCTTCAGGCAGGTCAACAGTTTCCCTGGCTGTGTTTCCTCGCCTCAGCACTTTTGAAGAGCCGGGCTCCTCAGGCACTGCACGAAAGCCGCCTCAGGCTGTGGCGGCGGCGTGAAGCTCCGGTGCCGAGGCTTCAGGCTTTCAGTTGCCTGCCTCGTTTATGGCACCGTTCGGCACGGCGACGGACGCGGTGCCGACATTTCCCGCCCTGGCTGACCCTCTGCGGGCTGATGTTGCCCCCCCGGCACCTACCACGGCACCGGCAACCGCGGCACAGGCTGACAGGGAGATCAAAGGCAAAACCCCTGCTCAGAGGAATGTTCCCTCACGGCAACCTCCTCTTCCACAGTTTTCACCTCACGCAGGAGCCTCACCTTTTCAATTCACTCAGACAGCAGATCTATTGGTATCACCTATTCTGCAGTCTCCCCTGATAAATGCCTGTTTTTCTCCAATGCCTGAGTCAGGATCAGAACAACCTTCCTCCAGTGAGGAGGAAGCTGATCCACAGGCAGTTTTTTCTCCATATCAAGACTCCCAGACCCCAATCAACAGAAGTTACAAAAAAACTACCTCAGCCTGTTCTCAGGATCCTGCCCCATGGGGAGTGAACCCCTGGATGGCACGACCTATGCCCTACCCACCACCATGGCAATGTTGGGCATCATGGGCATCGTACCCTTGAGAACACGTGCGCTACGGCACTTCGACCAGGCGCAACACCGGTCTAGCACCGCCACCTGACGGACCTGCCAGTGACACAAGATACCAGGCAGCACCGTCAAAGTTTTCAACTGAGCAACTGAGTCCTGCTCCTATTCCAGCAGAGCCCGACGTAACGCCTGAGGAAGCCTTACTTTCCCTTCCTCCAACACCGTTGGATGACTATGCAAAATTCCAAGACCTCTTTAAAAGAGCTGCCGGTGACTTGAGAATTAACTTGGAGGAAGTCACTGAACAACAGCATGAGCTAACAGACATCTTACAGCCCTCTTCTTCCTCTAGAGTGGCATTACCAATCAACGTAGCCTTTTAGAACCCGCTAAATCCATCTGGCAGACTCCAGCCACAAGCCTACCTACCTGTAAACAAGCGGACAGGAAGTACTTCATCCCTTCAAAGGGCTCTGAATTCCTTTTTACCCATCCGGCGCCAAACTCATTGGTAGTGGATGCAGCGAACCAGAGGGCCAAACAACAGTACGCCCGCTCCACTCCAGCCAACAAGGACAGTAAACGCCTGGACCTCTTTGGCCGTAAAGTATATGCATCCTCGATGCTACAATTTCGCATAGCTAATTATACTGCAGTCCTTGCAAAATATGACCACAAAAACTATAATAAATTCATGGATTTTATTGATCACATCCCAGAGCAGAAGAAACAACAATTCACAGCTCTGGTTTCCGAGGGACAAACCATATCACGTACCGCTCTCCAAGCGGCCCTCGATGTAGCTAACACTGCAGCAAGGTCGACCGCCACAGCAGTGGTCATGCGACGGGGTTCATGGCTCTCCTCCTCCTTCTTTCCTTGAGAGGTCCAGAGCACCATTGAAGATCTTCCCTTTGACGGGGAAAAACTTTTTGCCTCCACCACAAACGACGTGCTTCATTCGATGAAGGACGCAAGGGCAACCCTCCGGTCCCTAGGCCTCCAGCCACCTGCGACCAGAAGACGACAATATAGATATCAACCTTATCAACGCCCATGCTACCCCGCATTTACACAACACTCCTATAGACCACAGGAGCAACAACAACGCCAAAGACCAAGATTCCAGCGTCGTCGTCCTAACTCTACAGGGGCGCCGCAACCCCCTCCAACTAATAGGCAGATTTGAAGCATTGGTCGAGGGTTTAGAAAACAGTGTTCCCACTTCAGCCGGCACACCTATCTTTGGACACGGCCTACGACCATTCTCTCATCAATGGCAGAAAATTACATCCGACAAATGGGTCATAGAGGTAGTTACAATTGGATACGCCATCCCCTTCCTCTCCCTCCCTCCCACCCACCCACCCTCCCCATCCCTCTTCAGGGACCCATCTCACGAGCGACTACTCTTCCAAGAAGTGCAGCATCTCCTTCAACTGGGAGCAGTAGAAACTGTGCCAGAACGACACAGAGGGAAGGGTTTTTACTCCCATTACACTGGTCTACAATTTTTGAGAAGTCGTCTGCTTCAGAGATAAAATGTGCTATTTATTATGTATTTTGATGTGCTGAATTCAAATATGACAAAACAACTGATTGGCTACTGTTTCTAAGATATTTAAGTTTTTACAT
>NW_020664584.1:11007730-11030388 GCF_002925995.2 Terrapene triunguis
GACTACATTTATTTCAGAAGCATTTTGGCTGTAGAGCAGTGTTATTTCTTAACAGAGAAGAAAAATGGGGGATGGCGACCAATCCTCAACCTCAGGCGGCTCAACAAATTTGTCAAAAAGCAAAAAGTTCAAGATGGTCACGCTCACCACTATAATCCCAGTGCTGGAGCAGGGCGACTGGTTTTCAGCCCTCGACCTACAGGACGCCTATTTTCATGTGACTATACACCCGTCCCACAGATGATTCCGACGTTTTACTCTCGGCTCCACACATTTCCAATACAGGGTTCTCCCCTTCGGACTGTCCACGGCCCCCCGTGTTTTTTCCAAGATCCTAGCCGTAGTTACAGCCTACCTCAGAAAACAAGGGGTCGTAATATTTCCTTACCTAGACGATTGCCTCCTCAAAGCTTCAACGTTCGACGAAGCTCTCCGATCCATACGACTTACCATCGATTGTTTCCTATCTTTAGGCCTGCAAATAAACAAAAACAAATCCACATTATACCCCACCCAGCATCTGGAGTTCATAGGGGTATACCTCGACTCCCGGACGGGGTTGGCATCTCTCCCACCAGACTGCTTCAACTCTATAAGCCGACTGGCCACAAGGATTCGCAACAGTCCCCAGGTGACTGTCCGAGACTGCCTACAAATACTAGGTCACATGGCCTCGTGCACCTCTGTCGTCCAAAATGCACGCCTATACATGAGGTGCTTCCAAGCGTGGTTGGCCACGGTGTACAGACCGAATGTGCACCCTCTAAACAAGACTCTCTCCATACCTGTCCGAGTCAAAGATTCCCTACAGTGGTGGACAATTCACTCCAACCTCTGCTCTGGAGTCCCCTTTCTTCAGCAGGCTCCATCCCTCATACGGATGACCAATGCATCTCTGACAGGCTGGGGTGCACACGTCTCACCACACAGCCCAGGGACTTTGGTCTTCAACCGAGACCTCTCTCCATATAAATGTCCTAGAACTTCGAGCCATTCGCAATGCGTGCCGTCAATTCCTGCCACTAATCAAGAATCAATACGTACGCATAATGACAGACAATATTGCATGCATGTTCTATGTGAACAGGTAGGGAGGAGCTCGATCCCAGTTGCTGTGCACAGAGACTATGAAACTCTGGAACTGGTGCATTGCGAACAACATCCGGGTATCAGCGGCCTATCTTCCCGGAGTGATGAATACCACAGCGGACGAACTAAGCAGACGTTTCCCTTGGGATCACGAATGGGAAATAAACGAGCACACCATTCACAACGTATTCCGCATTTGGGGCTACCCAGCAATAGACCTCTTTGCAACTGCAAAAAACAAGAAATGTCCCAATTTTTGCTCCAGAGCAGGACTAGGCAAACATTCCCTGGTAGACGCATTCATGATCCCATGGCACCAAAACTTACTCTATGCGTTTCCCCCGATACCGGTTCTCAACAGGGTCCTGATAAAAATACGAACAGATGGGGCCAAGGTGATCCTAATTGCCCCATCATGGCCCAGACAGCCCTGGTTTCCGTTTCTCACCAAAATGTCGATTCGACCACCAATCCCCTTGCCTCTCATCCCGAACCTCCTATCACAACAACACGGCCGTTTTCTCCACCCCAACCTATCCATGCTTCACCTCAAAGCATGGTTCCTACATGGTTCTCCCAAAGCGAACTAGATTGCTCTGAACAAGTTCAAAGAGTGCTCCTACATAGCAGAACACAATCTACTCGCACCACCTATCTACGTAAGTGGAAACAATTCACACACTGGTGTTCAGCTAAACAACTTGGTCCCACGTCAGCATCTCTTCCGCTTATACTTGACTACCTATTGGACCTTAAGCAATCCGGCCTTTCTTTCAGCTCCATCAGGGTCCATTTTTCATGACAAAATTGATGATACTTCTGTATTTGCTCATCCTATCACCAAGCGCTTCCTCAAGGGACTCCAAACCCTATACCCAGACATTAAACCACCTACCACTCCGTGGGACCTTCATCTAGTTCTATCTTGCCTAACTCAGCAACCATTTGAACCCCTAGCCACGTGCTCCCTTTTACACCTTTCGATGAAAACAGCATTTTTAGTGGCAATTACCTCCGCCAGGCGGGCAGGAGAAATAGCAGCTCTTATGGCAGACCCACCATATACGCTATTTTTCAAAGACAAGGTTACCCTCAGGTTACACCCCAATTTTCTTCCTAAGGTACACTCGTCATTCCACATTAATGAGCCGATACACTTACCGACCTTTTTCCCGAAGCCACATGCGAACTCATTCGAAGCCTCAATGCATACACTAGATGTACGCAGGGCCTTGTCCTTCTATTTGGATAGAACCAAACCTTTTAGAAATTCTTCCAGACTTTTTGTCTCCATCGCGGAGCGCTCCAAAGGTACGCCTATTTCTACTCAGAGACTTTCTAACTGGATTTCTCAGTGCATCCGGTTGTGCTATCAGATGAAGAAAGTTACACCTCCAGACGGCATCAGAACACACTCCACTAGATCTCTGGCTGCCTCTGTAGCATTCTTACGCAAAGTTCCCCTGGCTGATATCTGTAAAGCAGCCACCTGGTCCTCTGAGCACACATTTGTTAAACACTATGCCCTTACTCAAGGCCCTCTATCTGATATACGTTTGGGCAGGGCTGTACTATCAACGGCGTTCCTATCAGATCCGTAGTCCCTACCTCCTTAAGATACACGGGTTTTAAGTCACCTGGAGTGGAGCACCCACAGGGACATCTCTCGAAGAAGAAGAGGAGGTTACTCACCCTGTGCAGTAACTGACGTTCTTCGAGATGAGTGTCCCTGTGGGTGCTCCACTACCCACCCTCCTCCCCTCTACTTCGGAGTTGGGGTAGCCTCCGTTGTAGAGAAGGAACTGAGGAGATCGGCCACGCATGCGTACTATTATCCTAGACTCACAACGGGGGGCAGCCTCTGCACATGCGTGGCCAGTACGAGTACTGCTACGAAAAATCTCCGAGTGAAGGCGCAGGGACGCACCAACACCTGGAGTGGAGCACCCACAGGGACACTCATCTCGAAGAACGTCAGTTACTGCACAGGGTGAGTAACCTCCTCATCTTGATTCCAGGACTCATTTTCAAACCCCAGGAATTTTATTGGCCCATTTTCTAGGAATTTTGCTATCTCCTCTTTCAAAGCAACGAAACGCTGGAGCACTCTTCCTCGACTCAATCACCTCACTTCCGTATGGTAGATTAAGTCGCTGCACTCGGCCTCTTGCCCTTCAAGAAAGGCTCGAAATGTCCTATGTTTTAGTCCTCTAGAACGGATGAGGTTTACAATGGAAACTACCACTGACATTACATGCTCAAATTTTAAGACTTTGCTACACAAAACCTGCTGATGTATAATGCAGTGATGTTTGGTTATTTGTCTCCCGATAAATTCTTCAAGAAGAGTAACTGCTCCAACATTTTTTCCACACATAGCTGGAACACCATCAGTACAAATGGCCACCAAGTTTGTGAAATCTACTCCCAACTTATCATTCATGCACTTTATCACTTCACTGGAGATTTCTTTTCCAGTTGTGCGACCCATCATGGAGCACATGCCAACAAGTTCTTCAGTAATTTCAAAGTTTTTATCAATACCTCTAATAAAAATAAGAAGTTGGGCGGTGTCTTTTAAATCGGTGCTTTCATCATAGCTAGGGAGTAAAAGCAGAATTCACTGACTCTCTGCTTTAACTGATCACTTAGATTAGTAGAATTGTCAGCTATTCTTCTCTGTACAGTCATGCGTGATAGACTGACATTCTCAAATATTCCCCTCTTTTCTGGACATAACTCAGATACAGCAATCAACATACACTTTTTTAAAAACTCGCCTTCTGTGAAGCATTTCCCAACAGCAGCAATTTCCTTAGAAATTTGAAAGCTTACTTTAGTAACTATCATTCTCAGTGCTCACTTTCTTGAAAATTTGCTGTTCTCCACTAAGGTTTTTCACTAAACTGGCTGCTTTAATTATTTTTTCATTTGGGTTCAATTTGACGAGATTGGGATGTTTAGTTTCAAAGTGCAGCCGAAGGTTGTATTCTTTCGGAACGGCTAACGTTTCGCGACACACAAGGCACAGTATTTTGTCTTTGGAAACAGTACATAAGTATTTATTTGTCTATTCAGTGTTGAAAACTCTGTGCTCTGATTCTATTTTTCTCTTTTTCTTTTCACTCATGGTAGCCATTATGAAGCTCAAGATTTTGTTGAATAAATTCACACACAAAGAGAAGAGATATCTCACGGCGCGTGGCACACTAGCAAGGCACTGACAGTGTGTGGAAGCCTGTAGAGGGGGAAAGAAACGGCGCGCATAGGGTAACCAGATCACAGCAGTAAAATAGGACCCGCCCCCTCCCTGCTCGGCCCCACCATTACACCCCTCTTTAACCCCCAGGGGTCACTATATTACTGCACACAGCAGTACCAAAAATTAAAATACTGAAAATGGATGCCTGCTTCCAGCCACCGACTCGCCGCTCGCCTCCCCCCAAGTATAAAGCCTCGCCGTCACTACCTGCCCACCCGCCCGCTCGGTTCGTCATCCCCCCATGAAATAAGGGGAGGGGAAAAGGGGGACAGTTTGAAGGGATTTTCTGGGGGTATGAACTAAGCCGGGGAGGGGGAAGGGGAGCAGTGTGAAGGGATTGGATGTGACTGTCCCACACACAAACACAGGGGCCGCAGGGAGCCCTGGGGGTGGGGGCAGTGTGATAGGGGCTGGGGAGGGATAAGGTCCCTGGACCAGGGAAGGGGGCAGCAGTCAGGGCAGGGCAGGGCAGGTGCAAAACACACACACACACACACACACACACACACACAGGGCCGGCTTTAGGAAGTGCGGGGCCCCAGCAGGGATGACTAAAAGAAAAAAAACATGTAAAAAAAAAAAAAGCCTCTAATTTCTTCCATGTATTATTTACTTTCCATAACTATATAAATAATAAAATTATATATTATGTACATTGTGTTATATATGCTGTTGATCGGTTATTAATGAGCTCCATTTCACATGTGTGGGTCCCCGCCACTCCCTGGGGGTGTCCTAGGGTGACCAGATGTCCCGATTTTATAGGGACAGTCCGAATTTTTGGGTCTTTTTCTTATAGAGGCTCCTATTACCCCCCACCCCTGTTCTGGTTTTTCACACTTGCTGTCTGGTCACCCCAGTGGTGTGCACATGTGTGGGTCCCAGCTGCTCCCTGCCCCCCTCATTGAAGCAGGTGTGCAGGGTTCCTGCCCTGGGAACTGCAGGGCACCAGTGGACATGGGGCTGGTTGGAGGCAGGGCAGGGGCTGACTGGAGGTAGGGTCTGGCTGCAGGCAGGGCAAGGGGTGCCGGGCTGGCTGGAGACAGGGGGGTATGGGGCAGGCTGGCTGGCTTCAGGCAGGGCCACAGGGGGGTTCGGCGGGGTTGGCTGGGCTGGAGACAGAGGAGTGCGGGACTGGCTGGCTTCAGGCAGGGGGGTGCGGCAGGGGTTTGCTGGAGACAGGGCAGGGGGTGCAGGGCTGGGGCGGGGAGGGGTGTGTGTGGGGCTGGCTGGCTTCGGGCAGGGCCGCAGGGGGGTGCGGCAGGGGTTGGCTGGAGACAGGGGGTGCGGCAGGGGCTGGCTGCGGGCAGGGCAGGGGGTGCGGGGCTGGCTGGAGACGGGCTGGTGGCAGGGCAGGGGGTGGAGCAGGGGCTGGCTGCAGGCAGGGGGTGTGGGGCTGGCTGGAGACAGGGGCTGGCTGCGGGCAGGGCAGGGGGTGCAGGGCTGGGGCATGTGTGGGGCTGGCTGGCTGCGGGCAGGGCAGGGGGTGCGGGGTGGTGTGGGCAGGGGGTGCAGTAGAGGCAGCTGGAGCCCCAGCCCTTTAAATAGCCCCTGAGCCCCCCGCTATCCCAGGGCTCTGGAGCCCCAGGCCCTTTAAATTGCCCCCTGGGGAAGCCGGGCCACCCCGGTACGCTGTACCGGGGCTTGGGCGTGGGCCCCGATTCAGGGGACTCAGTTGAATCGGCCTAAAGCCGACCCTGCACACGCACGCGCACACGCGCACACACACACTCTCTCTCTCTCTCTCTGTCTGTCTCCCTCCTCCCCCCCCCCCCCGGTTTTCCCCCGCTCCCCCCACAGTTCAAGCCCCCCCCCCCCCACCCAGAGGGCCCCGTGGGGACCAACCGCGGCGGCCCCCCCCCCCCCCCCCCCCCGGAGGGGGGGTTGGGGGGGGGGGGGGGGTCTCGGCCCAGTCCCCTCCAGCTGTGGCTCGAGCCTAGGCCGGGCGCCCCTCCCCTCGCTTGCACTTACCGGCTCTGCCTCGTGCCCAGCGCTTCCCACCTCAGCAGGCCCCGGAAGTGACGCACCTGCTGTACGCCAGGCGGGGGGAGCGGGAGATGGAGATACGTGCACGCGTGTGCGCGCTTCTGGCCGTTTGGGCAATTGGAGCGCGGTGCGCGCGGGCTCCCGGCAGCCGCGCTTCTGACCATCCGGGCGGTCGGAGCGCGGCACGTGCATGCGGGGCTGTGAGGTTGCCCCCCCCCCCCCCCCCAGCAGGGGGCGAACCTGGCAGCCGCGCTTCTCGCCAGCCAGCCGGTCGGAGCGCGGTGCGCACGCGCAGGGCTGTGAGGTCGGCCCCCTCCCCTCCCCCCGGCAGGGGGCAAACCTGGCAGCCGCGCTTCTCAGTGGCCGGAGCGCAGTACGTGCGGGCGGGGCTGTGAGGTTGGCTCTGCCCCCAGGCAGGGGGTGAAGCCGGCAGCTCCCCCCGCCACTTGCCCGCAGGCCACACAGTGAGCCCCCGCGGGCCGCATGTTGTGCAGGCCTGATTTAGAGCATAGTCCAGTGACTTCAATGGGATTCTAGTGGAGTAAGAGGATCAACCCCACACAGATCCCAGTGCAGGACTGGGGCATATGGGAGTGAATCTGGGTGCTCATGTCATTGCTAAAAGTTCCCAGCCATCATTATCCAAGAATTTGCCGTGTGTTGGAAGCGTTATCTGAAGAGAAAGTAATTCTCCCTGGCTTTCATCAGCCGAATGAGGGGCTGGTAACCTGGAGACAGTGTGGCTTACACTAGCTGTACCAAGTCCAAGGTGCTGTGGAAGCGATAGGAAAGTAAAGCTAAGGGAGACAGATTCCTTCCAGCCCAGAGCCAGGCCCAGAGTTTCCTGCCTTTCAGAGAAAGCTCACTACCACCACCTTGCCGGGCTGCAGGGACAAATACAGTGCCATGAGACTTGAGTCCCCTGCCAGAATCTCACTGTCTGTAACAGGAAATGCCACACACAGGGCTTTCCCACACATCCACTGGATCTTCTTAAAAACCCTACAGACAGCAAAAGCTATTTTTAGACTTTGTGCAACCAGCAAAGTGAATAGAAAAAGCTCAGAGTAGCTCCCTCGGCACTGAGGAGAGAGCCGTCTCAAATGGGCACATCAGTGTGTGGGAAGAAGGCCTTATTTTCAGGGGTTCAGTACCAGAGCCCAGGTGTGTGATTCTCAGGCAGACATTCTTCTCCAAAGCCCTCAATAATCTTTTAGCAACAGGCTGACTAGTCATGGCAGTGCTGCAAGTGTGAGCACATCTGCCAATGGGCCTGAGATAGCTAGGCATAGGCACCGACTCAGTGGGTGCTCCAGATCTGGAGCACCCACAGAAAAAAATTAGTGGGTGCTTAGCACCCACCGGCAACCAGCTGCCCCCCTTACCCAAGCACCTCCTGCCCACCGGCAGCCCAGCCAATCAACTCCTCCGCCTCCCTGTCAGTGCCTACTGCCCACTGTGATCAGCTATTCCACGGCATGCAGGAGGCACTGGGAGGGAGGGGGAGGAGCAGGGACGGGGCACTCTCAGGGGAGGGGGCTGAACTGGGTGGGAAGAGTCAGGATGAGGTGGGGGAGGAGCCTGGGGCAAACATGGGGGGATTGAGCACCCCGGGTTCTGGAGGAAGCTGGCACTTGTGTAGCTAGGATGTGTGCCCCCAAAAGTGCAAGAGAAAAGGGAAGGGAGCATGTGAGGAGCAAGGGAGCTATATAGAAGCCTTGTGGACAGGGGGAAGCGGTAGATGTGGTAGATCTAGACTTTAGTAAGGCTTTTGATACTGTCCTGCATGACCTTCTCATAAACAAACTAGGGAAATATGACCTAGATGGAGCTGCTAGAAGGTGGGTGCATATAGAGATGTGGGACTCACCCCTGCGGCGCCTCCTGCTGGTCTCTCATGGAATTAGCTCATCCAGCCTCCGGAGCACCCTCTGCAGGCCGGTGTCCCGCTTGCCGCCGGCCCCATGTCCCTCCCAGACCCCGGTGCCCTTTTACCTGGGGTGCTGACCCCTGGCAATACCCCCACCAGTCTCTATGGTTCTCCCCTCTCTGGGGAACCTCCAACCCTCTAATCCCCACCTTGCCTCAGTCTGAGCTACTGCCAGTCATAAAATCATAGAATATCAGGGTTGGAAGGGAACTCAGGAGGTCATCTAGTTCAACCCCCTGCTCAAAGCAGGACCAATTCCCAACTAAATCATCCCAGCCAGGGCTTTGTCAAGCTTGAACTTAAAAACCTCTAAGGAAGGAATTCCACCACCTCCCTAGGTAACCCATTCCAGTGCTTCACCACCCTCCTAGTGAAAAAGTTTTTCCTAATATCCAACCTAAACCTCCCCCACTGCAACTTGAGACCATTACTCCTTGTTCTGTCATCAGGTATCACTGAGAACAGTCTAGATCCATCCTCTTTGGAACCCCCTTTCAGGTAGTTGAAAGCAGCTATCAAATCCCCCTCATTCTTCTCTTCTGCAAACTAAATAATTCCAGATCCCTCAGCCTCTCCTCATAAGTCATGTGCTCCAGCCCCCTAATCATTTTTGTTGCCTTCCGCTGGACTCTTTCCAATTTTTCCACATCCTTCTTGTAGTGTGGGGCCCAAAACTGGACACAGTACTCCAGATGAGGCCTCACCAATGTCGAATAGAGGGGAATGATCACATCCCTCGATCTGCTGGCAATGCCCCTACTTATACAGCCCAAAATGCCGTTAGCCTTCTTGGCAACAAGGGCACACTATTGACTCATATCCAGCTTCTCGTCCACTGTAACCCCTAGGCAGGGCCGGTGCAAGGAAGTTTCGCGCCCTAAGCGAAACTTCCACCTTGCGCGCCCCGCCCCCCAGCCCTGCGGCAGCTCCCCGCCCCCCCCACCCTGAGGCGCCCCCCCCGGGGAGCCGTGCGGCAGCTCCCCACCCCAGCTCATCTCTGCTCCGCCTCCTCCCCGAGCACGCCGCCCCTGCTCTAATTCTCCTCCCCTCCCAGGCTCGCGGAGCCAATCTGCTGTTTGGTGCTGCAAGCCTGGGAGGCGAAAGAAGTGGAGCGGCGACCGCGCGCTCGGGGAGGGGGCATAGGAACGCTGTAAAAAAAATTGGGGGCACCACTTTTTGGCGCCCCCAAATCTTGGCACCCTAGGCAACTGCCTAGCTTGCCTAAATTGGAGCACCGGCCCTGCCCCTAGGTCCTTTTCTGCAGAACTGCTTCCTAGCCATTCGGTCCCTAGTCTGTAACAGTGAATGGGATTCTTCCATCCTAAGTACAGGACTCTGCATTTGTCTTTGTTGAACCTCATCAGGTTTCTTTTGGCCCAATCCTCTAATTTGTCTAGGTCCCTCTGTATCCTATCCCTACCCTCCAGCGTATCTACCACTCCTCCCAGTTTAGTGTCATCTGCAAACTTGCTGAGAGTGCAAGCCACGCCATCCTCCAGATCATTAATGAAGATATTGAACAAAACCGGCCCCAGGACCGACCCTTGGGGCACTCCGCTTGATACTGGCTGCCAACTAAACATGGAGCCATTGATCACTACCCATTGAGCCCAATGATCTAGCCAGCTTTCTATCCACCTTACAGTCCATTCATCCAGCCCATACTTCTTTAACTTGCTGGCAAGAATACTGTGGGAGACTGTATCAAAAGCTTTGCTAAAGTCAAGGAATAACATCCACTGCTAATCCACAGACCCAGTTATCTCCTCATAGAAGGCAATTAGGTTAGTCAGGCATGACTTGCCCTTGGTGAATCCATGCTGACTGTTCCTGATCACTTTCCTCTCCTCTAAGTGCTTCAGAATTGATTCCTTGAGGACCTGCTCCTTGATTTTTCCAGGACTGAGGTTAGGCTGACTGGCCTGTAGTTCCCCGGATCCTCCTCCTTACCTTTTTTTTTTTTTTTCCTGCTCCCTGGGGCAGACTGCAGTGTAAAAGCCACTCATCATAGGCAAGGGGGTTCGGACCTGCTGCCTTCCTCTGCAACCCAGTTCCTCTACGGGGCCTTGGACAAGGCCCTGCAGCCTGGGGAGTTGCCAGCCTGGAGCTCCCTAGCCCCTCTGACCTTTCCCCAGCCCTGCCTCATTCTAGGCACCCTGAGCTTCCCAGCAGCCAGGCCCCCCTCTCTCTCTGAAGGCAGAGAGAGTCTGCTGAGCTCCTGGCTCCCAGTCTCTTATATAGGGCCAGCTGAGGCCTGATTGGGGCGTGGCCCAGCTGCGGCTGCTTCCCCAATCAGCCCTGCTTTTCCTGCCCCAGCCCTCTCCCAGGGCTGATTTCGAGCCTTTCCAGGCAGGAGCGGGGTGACCACCCCGCTACAGTGCAAAACTTGTTGGAAAACTCTTCCCAGAGAGTAGTTATCAGTGTTTCACACTCAAGCTGGAAGGGTATATAGAGTAGGGTCCCACAGGGATCAGTACTGGGTCCGGTTCTGTTCAATATCTTCATCAGTGATTTAGATATTGGTGTACACTTATAAAGTTTGTGGACGATACCAAGCTGGGAGAGTTGCAAGTGCTTTGGAGGATAGGATTAAAATTCAAAATGATCTGGACAAACTGGAGAAACAGTCTGAAGTAAATAGGATGAAATTCAATAAGGACAAATGTAAAGTATTCCACTTAGGAAGGAACAATCAGTTGCACACATACAAAATGGGAAATGACTGCCTAGGAAGGAGTACTGCGGAAAGGGATCTGGGGGTCAAAGTGGATCAAAGCTAAATATGAGTCAACAGTGTAACCCTGTTGCGAAAAAAGCAAACATCATTCTTGTTACCCGAAATTGGGCCAGCTAGTAAGCTTAGGGAGGACTAATGACCCACCAGAGTTTGGCAGAAAGCAGCACATTTATTATACTGATAGCTAAGCTCAAAAGAAAGGGGAGGGGGGTTGCACTCACACTCGCATACTCACGCTCCCAGGACAGGCATGGCATTGGAGATGTCAGGATCCTTCAAGGTAAGTGTCCCACAGCACAGTGATGGATGGTGCGATAAAGATAAGTCTTCCTGAGGCACGATGGAATGCAATGCGGCGAACCACTGGCCAGGCGGTCCGGGTGAAGGGCCTTCACGGGAGGTACAAGCTTGTGAGTGCACTGCTGAGGACATGGCCCCTTCCCCTTTTAAGGACCTGCTCCTCATGGCCTGCGACTAGAGATGACTTGGCCGCATCTGGTTGGTCACACTCCACCTTGGGCAGTGTCCATGCATTGGGTGTGTGAGTGCTGCCTAATTAGAGTCCCAGACACCTTGTCTACCTGGAAGCTCTTCTGATCTTCCAGCTGTTCAACCAACCCATTCATCCCACAAGCATTCCAGGAGGGAAGGGGAGGGGGAAAGCCACTTCAGAGGTATTCAAAGAGGGAGAGGAGACAAGGGGGGGAGGGGGGGATTGTAACAGACCTTTTGAGCATACAAGTTATACATAGCATACAGATCACTGGTGCGCCTACAACACTCTGCCCCTTGATCTATGATCATTACAGTAGTTGTTGTAGGGCACAGGTGATCTGTTGCAAACAAACCAAACAATCATAACCAGGTGAATATAACTAAAACCCTGGTCCTGCCCACCTGCTCCCAGAACACCCCCACTTGGCAAGGAGGGACAGCGGTGCCATGAGAACCAGCTCTGTCAACTCTGTGCCACTCAGAGGTTTTCCTGTGCCAGGGGAAGGCCAAGATGGTAAGTTATGTCAGCTCTCCAACCCCTTAGCACCACAGGAGAAGCACTGAGGATCTGGCCTCAGTACTTTAAACAGCCAGCATCATCAGGGCAATCGCTTTATGCCAGTGACTTACATTAACTCCATGCTGTCAGTGAAGAGCTAGGGCAATGCTATTGCAAAGGCAGCCCTCTCTGAATGGTTCCGACTGCAGTGCTCTTATGCTGTAGCTGGGATGTCAAACCAACATTGTTGAATGTCTGGTCTCAGTTCAGCTGCTGTGCAACTTCCCAGGTTTTCAGGACTGGACATGCAGGAAATGTTAAGTAGTTTTCTTGCCAGAAAATTGCATATCAGCTACAGAAAACAGAAGGGCTGTTGTTCTGACAGGGGCTTGCCTCTGAAGAGCTTTGGAGGCTATGGGTTCCCTCAGATGTTGTTTTCCTGAGTCAAAATTGTTTCATAATAATAAAAGCTTTTTTTCAGGTGCATCTCTGTCTCCGTGGCTGACTCTTTGCCAGGGTTTATGCACCATAAGCAGCTTAACTTTCTCTAGATTGTGTTTTAAATGTTTTGCAAAGAGGGGGGAAGCGTTTTGTCCTCTCTTGCTTCTTTGTGATGTGTAATGGAGGCCCGCAAGGTTTCAAAAAAGCCTCTGCTGCCTTTTGTTGCAGAAGAACTGACGTAGGAACTTTCTTAGCCCTGAAGTGATAAATGGGGGGATGCTGACTCTAACAAAGAGAGATTTACTCCTAGCTCTTTGTTAACAAAAGCAAACACCCCCTACCCCAGAATTCTAAACCTGTCATAGTCCTGCCAGTTCTCCCATCTTCTAATCTACAACAGCCTCCAGTTTCAGGCCCTGCTACACTTCAGGGGCCCAGAATGAAAGTGTCAGGGCTTGTAGAAAGCCCCACAAACAAGGGATGAAGCAAATATTTCCCTCCCAGCTACAGCCTGAATTCTCAGGAGGGAAAGTGAGAAAGCAGGAACTGTTGGGAAATATTTCATGCAAAAGTGACCAGGTGGCAGCACCATCTTTACTTGTGGTTTGTATCTATACTTACACTGTTCAGGGGAAAGACTTGTTACCTTAGCAGCTGCCCCTACAGGCAGCGGAAAAGCCAGCTTTCCCCTTTGTGTTTGTCCCTAGCAGGAGTTGCCTTCGGCTCCTGAGCGAAGGTTGGGCAAATAAGCTGAACCTGTTTTTTCCTCCCCTCCAAGTTGGGAGAGATCGTGAAGGGTTAGATAGGCTCCTTTTGCTGCAACTGTATTTAAAGGAGCATATGAAGAGGGACTTGGCATGGAGAAGCTGGAAAAATGGTATTTTCTGCCCCGATCTCAGGTCTAAGGAGGCCCATTACAGTGCAGTGCAGGCCGGGGGGGGGGGGGGGGGGGGGGGGGGGGGGGGAGGAGGAGGAGGAGGAGAAGAGACAGTTCACTGGCCCATGATTCAAACTGCCATTATAGCCATTCCAGGGCTAGTGGGGTGGGAGGAACTGACCCCCTCTACAGAAATGTTTGCCAAGGGGACATCAGCCCCTCTAAACTTCGCCTAAGATGGAAGAAACCAGCCAAACCAGAGCAGAGCAGCAGGTCACCTTCAGGCCTCTTAGCAACTAGGGACAGAAAGCCCGGGGTGAAGAGTGACTCTGACGGAAAAAGAACAGGAGTACTTGTGGCACCTTAGAGACTAACAAATTTATTAGAGCATAAGCTTTTGTGGGCTACAGCCCACTTCTTCGGATGCATATAGAATGGAACATATATTGAGGAGATTTTATATATATATATATATATATATATATATATATATATATACATACACACACACACACACACACACACACACACACACACACAGAGCATGAACAGGTGAGAGTTGTCTTACCAACTCTGAGAGGCCAATTAAGTAAGAGAAAAATTTTTTTGAAGTGATAATCAAGATAGCCCAGTACAGACAGTTTGATAAGAAGTGTGAGAATACTTACAAGGGGAAATAGATTCAATGTTTGTAATGGCTCAGCCATTCCCAGTCCTTATTCAATCCTAAATTGATTGTATCTAGTTTGCATATCAATTCCAGCTCAGCAGTCTCTCATTGGCCATGTACATTGGCCAAACCGGACAGTCTCTACGCAAAAGAATTAATGGACACAAATCTGACATCAGGAATCATAATACTCAAAAACCAGTGGGAGAACACTTTAACCTATCTGGTCATTCAATGACAGACCTGCAGGTGGTTATTTTACAACAGAAAAACTTCAAAAACCGACTCCAACGAGAGACTGCTGAGCTGGAATTGATATGCAAACTAGATACAATCAGCTTAGGATTCAATAAGGACTGGGAATGGCTGAGCCATTACAAACATTGAATCTATCTCACCTTGTAAGTATTCTCACACTTCTTATCAAACTGTCTGTACTGGGTTATCTTGATTATCACTTCAAGAGGTTTTTTTCCCCTCTTACTTAATTGGCCTCTCAGAGTTGGTAAGACAACTCCCACCTGTTCATGCTCTCTGTATGTATGTATTGTGACAAAGTTCCTCCTCTATCTTGGTGGGTCCTGCGCTTATTGGCAGATTTTCTTGCCTCAGAGATTCACCATGTGGGTTGGGGAACAGCCCAGAGACCTTCCCATCTGGAAGAACCTACAGTCCAGGTCAATTGGGAGGTTTGGGGGGAACCCGGGCCCACCCTCTACTCTGGGTTCCAGCCCAGGGCCCTGTGGACTGCAGCTGTCTATAGTGCCTCCTGTAACAGCTGCATGACAGCTACAACTCCCTGGGCTACTTCCCCATGGCCTCCTCCAAACACCTTCTTTATTCTCACCACAGGACCTTCCTCCTGGTGTCTGATAACACTTGTGCTCCTCAGTGCTCCAGCAGCACACCCTCTCACTCTCAGCTCCTTGCACCTCTTGCTCCCAGCTCCTCACACTCCCACCACAAACTGAAGTGAGCTCCATTTAAAACCCAGGTGCCCTGATTAGCCTGCCTTAATTGATTCTAGCAGCTTCTTCTTAATTGGCTCCAGGTGCCTACCTTAACTGGTTCTAGCAGGTTTCTGATTACTCTAGTGCAGCCCCTGCTCTGGTCACTCAGGGAACAGAAAACTACTCAACCAGTGACCAGTATATTTGCCCTCTACCAGACTCCTGTACCCCACTGGTCTGGGTCTGTCACAGTATATATATCTCCTCAATATATATTCCATTCTATATGCATCCGAAGAAGTGGGCTGTAGCCCACAAAAGCTTATGCTCTAATAAATTTGTTAGTCTCTAAGGTGCCACAAGTACTCCTGTTCTTTTTGCGAATACAGACTAACATGGCTGCTACTCTGAAATCTGACGGAAAAGTACATTGCTTGCCAGGAGCCATGAACACAAAGTCAGGACACCAAGGCTGACGAAAGCCAACAGGGCACCCTGTAGGGACACCTGCTTGTTTCCTGTGGAGGCTTGGAAACCTCTACAGCAGTGGTCCCCAAACTCTGGGGTGCACCCCCTAGGGGGGCATGGAGGAACGTTTGGGGGGGCATGCAGCAGGGCCCAGGCCAGCCCCCATGTGGGGCAGGGAGGGAGTGCCACCCAGGCCCGCTTGGCCTCCAGCCCAGCTCAGATCCCAGTCCCAGCTCCACTCTGGCCCCTGCTCCAACCCCAGATGCAGCTCCACTTAGCCCCCAGCATCAGCTCCACTCCATCCCCAGCCCAGCTCTGCCTTCATTCCCTCTCTGCCCCCAGGCCAGCTCCTCTCTGCCCCCAGACCAGCTCCACCTCTAGCCCCAGCTCCTCTGCCATCCCCAATTCTGCCCCCAGCTCTGCCTGAAGCCCAAACTCCTCTGCTGAGGAAGCCTTGGCGGTGCAGTAATGGAGGGGCGGCATGGACAGATTCCATTACTGGTAAGAGGGGGCACAACAGGAAAAGTTTGGGCACTGCTGCTCTACAGCTTCCTGGCTTAGAAAAACAATCCAACCCAGCAGATTTCAGCAACGGCCACCTGCCATTTTGGGAAGAAAACCAGCCAAGGGGAAGAACAATGCACCCTCAGGGCTGGGGCCAGTTCTAGCATGAGCCACCAGGGCTAACACCCAAAGGCCAGGGTTTGACCTCCTGTTATGGCCACCAATGAGACCATCCCCTTCCCTCAGATACCGCCCGCTTATCACACTGCCACAGGAAGAGTACGAAAGAGGAAACATCAGCTTCCTTCCCACTTCTGAATGTGAACAAAACAGGCAGGACTGGCTGCACAGGGCAGGGGCTTCTGGCTTATGTGTTCTGGGGGAACAGAGGAAATGGTGAGATTCTGGAGCAAGAAGGATCCTGGTCACACACCTGAATCCTACTCAGGCTGTGGGTGAGACGCTGCTATGTGGATTGGTGCCATGTAGTAGGTATCACGTTGGCCTTCTCAAATGTGCTGCTTTTACCCATTCCTCAGGGCATGGCCAGAACTTTATCTTTGGGCATTGTCATGTTGCATTTTGCTGGCTCTTCACTTGAGCCATGGAAAATGTGGGACCTCCGTTCCCATTCTTCCACTAGCACTGGCTTTCTGGCTTCATTTCTCCCAGGCATCTAACTCAGCAAAGAACACTCAAGCCTTCTCTGAACCTGCTTTCTGTGATATAGACAAAAATCTTTGCAAAAGGCCCTGATTCTAGATCTGGCAGGAACACAACCTTTCAATCCTGCTCTACGCAGCCTACATTTTTCTTTCCCTTCCAAGTCACATGAATACAAATGAGGTCATTTTTAGCTGAGTGAAATGGGGGGCCAGGGTAGGGTGACCAGATTTCCTGATTTTATAGGGACAGTCCCGAGTTTGGGGTCTTTTTCTCATATAGGCTCCTATTACCCCCCACCCTCTGTCCTGATTTTTCACACTTGCTGTCTGGTCGCCCTAGGCCAGGGTCTTGACATCAATACATAGAGTCATAGCGTTTAAGGCAGTGGCCCTAAAGAGGAGCCACAGCTCTGGCCCTGGCTCCCAGCTCCTGGCCCTGGCTCCTGACTGTAGCTCCATTCCCAGCCCTGGTTCCCGACCACGGGTCCTGGGGGGAGGCACGGACAGGTCCCACTACGGGTAAGGGGGACACCATGGAAAAAGTTTGGGGATCACTGGTTTAAGGCCAGAAGGGAGCACCAGATCATCTTGTCAGATCTCCTGTATGTCATAGGCCACCATCACCCCCCAACACCTGCACACTCAACCCAACAACCAAAATTAGTCTTGAGCTGGTTTATCAGTTATTTGCCAAGAGGGACCCTAGATATATGGATCCCGGCTCTTTTTGCTGCTGTTAACTCCCTGACAGAAGCATTACATGTATGTAAGTTGGGTCTGAATGAGCTCTTCTCTGCCATCTAGTGATGAATTGGGGAGACGATCTCCAGAGCAGACTGAAAGACACCTATTTTCCCTAGGTGATCAGCACCCATACCTGCTTTACCAAAGTGATCAGTTTTGGTTGTTTGGGGTTAAAATTCACTTTACTATTGAATACAGGTTAATGAAATCTCATTATTCTTATTGTATGGATAAAGGGCAGGAGAACTGTAATTGGCATGTCCTGATTGAGGTGGGTTTGACCCTAAGCACCCCTGCATTCACACCCACACACTTTGTGAGGTATCATTTGAAAACAAATAACTCACTGGTCATTAATATTCCTGCATGATGTATGTTTGTGATGTGTACTAGGAGTTTTGGCTGTGTACTAGAATTGTGAATAAAGTGTGTTTAAACCAAGCATGTCAGGGGGAGTTGATAAACAGGCCTGCCCTAGGTAAAGGAATGTGTTTGCTTCACTGACCAGTGGCCTGCTCATCAGGCAGAGACAATGCAGGTCCAGTTATATATCAAGTGAACAAAGCTATCAAGCTAACAAGTGGGGGAGACAGCATGGCGTCTACACCCAGCAAGAGAGAGAAGCTTGGTCTGGGTTTTACTTTTCAAAGGTTTACTGGTCTATAAGGACGGGGCGCTGAACCTCCAGCTATAAGGAATTGAATCAACTGACTGTATACAACGTTACTGTATTATGAAAGTGGATAGAGTTAGGTCTTTTCTGAAAGCTAACAACACACAAGTGATTAATATTGTGAAGGGTCTGTAGTAACACTGTACGAAAAAGCATGGAAACTTAATGATATTATGATTTAAAGTCTGTGACCAAACAGGGAGAAACAGGTTCCCTCCCAGAGAGGAGAGAAGGCAGCTATCTACCTGTCTCCAATGAGATTAATCAAGGTGTGACAAAAAATGATGGAAGCCCCATTTACATAGAAATCAGCAAGTGGATGGGAAGGCCACAGGAAGGGAAGAACAGCATGAGGTCATCCTGCCTCTTGAAACAAAGTCATTGAACTCTGAAAAATATAAGCAAAAACAGCAGCCATCTTTGGCATCCATTACTAGACAGACACAAGGGAACAGAGCTCTTGCAAGCTGAGAAAGATGGGTCCTTCAATCAAAGGGGGGATGGGAGGATAAAAGTCTCTGGGAACTGAATATAGGCGAGAAAAAACATCTTGAACAAAGCCTATACCTTGCTAGATTAAGTTTTAAACTTTTAGATGTATGTTTTCACTTTTGTTTGGTTCTAACCCTTTCTAACTTTATTCCTTTTACTTGGCATCCCTTAACCTACTGTCCTGTTGTTAATAAATTTGTTTTATTTTTACTATAAACCAGCTCAGTGCTGTGTTTGCAGGGACAGGTGTATTCACCCCAGTTAAGTGAATAATCTGTAATGTGCTTTTGTGTTTTTAGAGAACCAAACAAACCTTATTATTTCTCTGAACTGTCCAGGAGAGGGCTGGACATTGCAGAGTTCACAGTTCTGGGAAAATGCAGGACCAGGAGTGTGTTGGGGTCATCTTGCTGGTTGTAACCAAGGCTGGTGGAAGCCAGAGTGGGGCTGTATGTGCGGGTCAGACGTACTGACCCAGGGCTGTCTAGCACACAGACACTCAGAGTGTGACCTGCAGGCTTGTGGGCTGATTGGAAACATCCCACATGGGGAGCTACAACAACAAAACACTGTGAGGCACCCAGGGTTGCAGGGCAACTGGCAGAACAACCCCTCACTGGTCTGGATTGCACCTTGAACTCCATGACAGGGAGTCACCCAAAATTGAGCCTCACTCGCGAAGCAGGAGGTAGTGACATCAAATCAAAGTGAAAGTCAGAGGGGTTGAGGATAGGTTTTCCTAGGTGGTGCTATGGCCCTGTTTAAATGGCCCTACAAGCCATTTGATGCTATATAAGAATGGACATACCGGGTCAGACCAATGATCCAGCTATCCCAGTATCCTGTCTCTGACACCAGCCAGTGCTAGATCCTTTAGAAGGAATGAATAGAATAGGGCAGTTATCAAGTGATCCATCCCTGTTGTCCAGTCCTAGCTTCTGGCAGTTGGAGGCTTAGGAATGCCCAGAGCATGGGGTTGCATCCCTGACCAGCTTGGCTAATAGCCATTGAAGGATCTGTCCTCCATGAACTTACCTAATTCTTTTTGAACCCAGTTATACCGTGGCCTTCACAGCATTCCCTGGTCACAAGTTCCACAGGCTGACTGAGCGCTGTGTGAAGTAGTACTTCCTTTCGTTTGTTTTAAACCTGCTGCCTATTAATTTCATTGGGTGATCTCTGGTTCTTGTAGGGTGACCAGATGAGAGATGTGAAATATCGGGATGCGGGGGTGGGGGGGTGAGGGGGTACAAAAAAACCCAAAAAAAACCCCAAGAGCCAGCGGCAGAGGAAAAAACAAAAACAAAAGCAAAAAGCAAAAAAACAAAAAAAACCCAAACAAGAGCCACCGGAGCATAGGAAAAATTGGTGGGGGCTGAGCACCCACCGGCAGCTCCATGCCCCGCCCCCTCGCACCAGCTCGCCTCCGCTCCGCCTCCACCTCCCCTGAGCTGGGTGCCGTGTCCTGCTTCTCCCCCCTCCCTCCAGCGCTTGCGCCGCCATACAGCTGATTAGCGCAAGCCTGGGAGGGAGGGGTGAGGAGGAGGAATGCGGCGTGCTTGGGGAAGAGGTGGGTCCAGGGCGGGGATTTGGGGAGGGATCCAATGGGGCAGTGACGGGGCGGGGCTGGAGGCGGGGCAAGGGCGGGAAGGTGGGAAGGGATCCAATGGGGGGAGGGAGGGGGCAGGGGCGGGGCCGGGGTGGAGTTGGGGCGGGGGGGCACGAGCCCCCTCCGCCTGTGCGCCGGAGGGCAAAATATCGGGACAATTCGCATCCCGACCGAACATCAGTCGGGACGCGGGACAAACAAGTAAATATTGGGATAATTCACGTCCCGACCGAACATCAGTCGGGACGCGGGACAAACAAGTAAATATCGGGACAGTCCTGATAAAATCAGGACGTCTGGTCACCCTAGGTTCTTGTGTTATGTGAAGGAGTAAATAAAACTCCCCCATTCACTGTCTCCACACCAATCATGATTTTATAGACCTCTATCCTATCGCCTCTTAGTCATCTCTTTTCCAAGCTGAACAGCCCCAGTCTTTTTAATCCCTCTTCATTTAGAAGCTTTTCCTTTCCCTTCATCACTTTTGTTGCCCTTCTCTGTACATTTTCCAGTTCCGATGTATCTTTTTTGAGATGGGGTGACCAGAACTGCACACAGTGTACAAGGTGTGGGCGCACCATGGATTTATATAGGGGTATTATGGTAGTTTCTGACCCTTCCTCTCTAGCATTTAACAACATTGCTGACTTGATTCAATTGAGTGTCCTGTTTTTTTATCAGTGATCACTGAGCTGAGCTCATTGATAAGCTGATTGAAGGGGGCTGAACCTTAGACATGGCCTGGTGGTGAAAAGACAATGCACACAAGTGAGCAGCAGAGAGGTTCCCTATTAACACGTGAAATCACTTGTGCACTGAAATCGCTGAGAACTGGGCTACATGTTGGAACCTCGGAACACAGCATTGCAGGAAGAGGCAGCAGTGATGGGGGCAGCTTAGGCCAGCGATGACAGCAGCAGAGACGCAACGACATTGATGAGCAAAGGCCAGAGGCCTCACCCAGCCACTCTCTTTCCATGGGAGCAGGAGGTGAACCCTCACTGAAATGCACCCCTGGACTCTGGGGACATCGCTGACCTCAGCCAAGAAACCGTGAGCAGGGTGCAGTGGAGGGAAAGGGGAGAAAAGTGTTAAAGAGACATTTGTCTGTTGGACTTTCACACCCCAAGGTGGGGAAACCGAGAAAAAGGACGCTGGCCAATGTACCGAGGGATGGTGTTTTACTGGTTGGTTGTGTTCATTCGTGTCAGTGCTGCAGTGTTTCCCCAAATTTATACTGGGTTTTCTTCTTGAATAAAAGTTTTCTTCTATTGTACACTGCAGTGCTTGCGTGGGGATATATTGCTTCTTAGAGGCACCAGGAGTGGTGTTTCGTTTTCCCAGATTACTGGATGGGGGACTCAAGCTGGTTCTGTATTGTATTGTTCAGAGGAACCCTATATATTGGATCCGGCTCTTGTCTCTGCCGAAACCACCTGGTAGATGGGTTACATATGCAAAGTAATGCACCATAGGAGGAAAAAAATAAACTATGCATATACCTTATAAGGTTCTAAATTAACTGTATCGACTCAGGAAAGGGGCCTAGGATGTGCAAGGAATGGTATAGCGAATACTACCGAGAATATTAGAATACCTTTATATAAATCAATGGTGCAGCTCAGTGTACAGTACTGGTCTCCCCATCTCAAAAAGAATATTACAGAATTAGAAAGGGTTCAGAGAAGGGCAATGAGAATGATCACATACCCTTTTTATAAAAAAAAAAAAAAAACTTCAAAAGGTCTCAGTTTCATCCCGATGCAGAATGGGAAAAGTTTCAAAATGGGAAAACTGTCACAAGCCACTTTCCAGCCAGCTCTAGCTCAGACTAAAGGAGCATCTTGGATCATATGTTTTCAGGGTTTTTGTGATGAACCAAGAGTCTGTAATTAACACAGATGAATTAGAACCCTAGGCTGGGCCTTGAGAGGAGGAATTCACTAATAGTTGCCATCGCTTTTCTCCTTGAAGTGCCGTATGGCTAATCAAACAGTCCGGTGACACCGGTAAGGCAGTTTAAATGCAACTGCCTGTGGTGGTGTGTGCAATGCACTATGCTGCTACAGCAACACAGCCTATTTCAGCACCCACTTAGTGGCACATAAGAAGAATTCAAATTCTAAGATTTCACTTAATCTAGAATAGCAAAATCAGAATGACATCTGTGCCAGTTGGAGAACTACAGACATATCAGCTTCCCTAGCCCACAAACAAAAACACATTGCATCCTATCTTAGAGGTGACTTACTAGCAGCCACATACCTCCTGCAATTTTATACATGGCCAGGCAAGGTCTACGACAAGGGCCAAAATATTGCACGACAATAGACCTCCCTTAGAAGAAGCTGGAGTCTGGTGATATGCTGCTGGAGATTGCCACCTGTATTTATGGTAGTGCATTCAAAATCATAACATAAGAACGGCTATACTGGGCAGATCAAAGGTCAGTCTAGCCCAATATCCTGTCTTCCGACAGTGGCCAATGCCAGGTGCCTCAGAGAGAATGAACAGAACAGGTAACACTGCTCTACAGCCAAAATGCTTCTGAAATAAATGTAGTCAAA
>NW_020664584.1:11030788-11034304 GCF_002925995.2 Terrapene triunguis
TTATCTCTGAAGCAGACGACTTCTCAAAAATTGTAGACCAGTGTAATCATCCAGTGATCCATCCCCTGTCGCCCATTCCCAGCTTCTGGCAAACAGAGGTACAGACACCATCCCTGCCCATCCTAGCTAATAGCCATTGACGGACCTATCCTCCATGAATTTATTTTGTTCTTTTTTGAACCCTGTTATAGTTTTGGCCTTCACAACATCCTCTGGCAAGGAGTTCCACAGATTGACTGTGCGTTGTGTGAAAAAATACTTTCTTTTGTTTGTTTTAAATCTGCTGCCTATTAATTTCATTTGGTGGCCCCTAGTTCTTGTGTTATGAGAAGTAAATAACACTTCCTTATGTACTTTCTCCACACAAGTCATGATTTTATAGACCACTAGCATATTCCCCCTTAGTTGTCTTTTTTCCTAGCTGAAAAGTCTCAGACTTATTAATCTCTCCTCATACAGCAGCTGTTCCATACCCATAATCATTTTTGTTGCCCTTTTCTGAACCTTTTCCAATTCCAATACATCTTTTTTGAGATGGGGCGACCACATCTACACACAGTATTCAAGATGTGGGCGTACCATGGATTTATATAGAGACAATATGATATTTTCTGTCTTATTATCTATCCCTTTCTTAATGATTCCAAACATTCTGTTTGCTTTTTTGACTGCCGCTGCACATTGAGTGGATGTTTTCAGAGAACTATCCACAATGACTCCAAGATCTCTTTCTTGAGTGGTAACAGCTAATTTAGACCCTATCATTTTATATGTATAGTTGGGATTATGTTTTCCAATGTGCATTACTTAGCATTTATCAACATTGAATTTCATCTGCCATTTTGTTGCCCAGTCACCCCGTTTTGTGAGATTCCTTTGTAGCACTTCGCAGTCTGCTTTGGACTTAACTATCTTGAGTAGTTTTGTATCATCTGCAAATTTTGCCACCTCACTGTTTACACCTTTTCCCAGATCATTTTTCCAATTACTAAGCACCTTCCTTGTGTGCAGACCATAGGAAAGCAGGTTGGTCACAGAGCTCACAGAACTGATCTGCATCTTTTTCCATCAGTTCCAGGATGACTTTCCCCTTCTTTTACCCTGCAACATCTCCTTCTTTAAAGAACTCGTCCAGTACCCATTACAAGGTCAATGGGAAAGTGATGTAGAAAACACTCGAAGTCCCATTTAGGGAAGAATCTGGTTGGATACACTCACATTGGTAGAGAGCGGAATCCATCTAAAATGGGTAGTGTTGGCCCGGGAGAATCAGGATTATCACCGAATCATGGAATCATAGAAGATTAAGGTTGGAAGAGACCTCAGGAGGTCATCTAGTTCAACCCCCTGCTCAAAGCAGGACCAATCCCCAACTAAATCATGCCAGCCAGGGCTTTGTCAAGCTGGGCCTTAAAAACCTCTAATGATGGAGATTCCACCACCTTCCTAGGTAACGCATTCCAGTGCTTCACCACCCTCCTAGTGAAATAGTTTTTTCTCATATCCAACCTAATCCTCCCCCACTGCAACTTGAGACCATTGCTCCTCGTTCTGTCATCTGCCACCACTGAGAACAGTCTAGCTCCATCCTCTTTGGTGGTGATGCAATTACTCAGGTGGGGAACATGCTTCTGGGGAAATTAGGGACTCTATACTCGAGAAAACTGGTCACATTAGCAAGCATACACTAACTCATTTTGGAATTGGGCCAGTATGTGATATGAATACATGAATATGAATAATATTTATCTAAAAAGCATCTAATAATATCAACAGATTTAACAGCACTGGATCAATACCTGCATATATTTTATACAGTCACAAAGCTGGTGATGCTATTCATGTGATATTTATGTCAAAATGCAGAGAAGCAATAAAATGCATTTATCTTTTAGCTTTGACCACCACCACTGCACTCTGTCCACTAATCCACCTGCACTAGGACTGCATCTAAGAACCCAACCCTCCCAGCAGCTACAAACAACTGCAATTTTAAAAACTGCCAGAGAAATCTTTCCTTCTCCTCCCCCCTCATTCCCACCGTTGAAGAATTTCCCCTGAGACTCCATTGCCAAGAGGTCTGAATCAGTGACAGGTTCACAATCCATAATTCACAAACGATCTAGGAGCTGTATCTGAATGGACAGCCAGAAACCTGCCTTTTCAGTGGAATAAGGCCCATATTTTCAAAGTATGTTCTGATTCTGGCGCCTCACCTTTCGGTGTCTCAAGTTGGGCAGCCAGGCAGCGCAGATTAGAAACCACTTCTGAATTTGTTTGGTTCTAGTCCTGGTATCATGAGAGATTTTGGACTTTAAACCTGGGACATTTCTATGCATGGAAAAACTATTTCAGGTCATTGTTAGAAGCTTCTCTACCATATTAGTTATCATTTTCCTCTCCAGCCAAGACCCATACAATTCTATCAGTTCTCTCTGTCTCGTTATTACATATCACCTTGGTATCTAAGCAATGACATTGATTTCTAAGGGCAAATGACATTTACATTTTCACTCAAACTACTGTCACACCTTGCTTTTCTGCTCGAGGGATATGAAACATAGACCCCATTAAATGTTTATAAACTCTCAACCAAAGCATATGTTGGTGTGCCAGGGCTTACATGGGTATTGATGTTTGTTTGTCAATACCTGTATAACTAATTCATGGCCATTTGTGAGTAATGCAGCCACTCCAAACCCATGCCAATAACACCTTTATATCATCATGCAAACTGCACCAAGTACCTGAATATCCCACTGTACTCCTAGATAACTGCCTGTGTTCTTTGCATATATGATTACTTGTAAATATCCTTAAAAAGCACAAATGACGTTTCAAAGCTAATCAGAAATAGTTCCTTAAACCCCTAGTGAAAAGTTTTATAAATTGTATAGAAAATGGTCGATTAGACTTTTGAATAATCATATACGATTAAATAGAGAATGATAGTTATAGAAACTACTACAGGGCAGTTCCGCAATCTATCAACAGCAAGGAGCTCTTTCGCTATTAGATTCTATAGACTTTTAGACATTTCTGTACAACCCTTTTGAATTCAACACAACAGATATGTGGTAGCTGATTTCTCTGCATTTAAAAGAAAAGAATTGTGTGAAGAGAATTTCCCATGAGAATTTTCTGAATAAAAATAAGCAACAACAACCATAAAAATACAAACAAAAGCAAGTGAGTGGAGAGGAAGTTCAGACAGCTATTACATGATGATTGTTGCTAAGCGACAACTTTCTTGGGTTCCATGTGTTGCTCTCATATGGTTATTGTTGCTAAGGAAACTACTCCCTTGATATCCATGTGCTCAGCATGTCTATTCCACTTTGCTGCTGGCTCTTGGAAAGGGAAAGTCTGTGATGGAGCATGTGAGCATCAGGGGAAATTGGAGACTGTGGAAGAGCAATTAGTATATTACAAACCATGTACATTTATAGGGTTTATCTAGGTTCCCTTTGTTGTACTGTGGGGACTAGGGTGCCCAGAGGATAGCCTGCCTGCCTG
>NW_020664584.1:11034314-11035676 GCF_002925995.2 Terrapene triunguis
GTGTGTGTGTGTGTGTGTGTGTGTGTGTGTGTGTGTGTGTGTTGCTCTTCTCTGTGCAGCCAGAGTAGCAAATATAGGACAAGCACACTATAATTTATTTGAGTTTGGGAGGAGCTAGTGCTGCCCTGGCCCATGATGCTGAGTGGATGGAGCCTTGGGGTTTGGAAGGTTCAGGGAGTTGCTTGGGAGTCATGTGACTTTACCCACTGCTCTCTCCTAATTGCTTCTAGCTGGTTTTGGTCACCAGAATATCGCAACTGATTCTGTCATTCTCTTGCTCTTTATTTTGGCAGCACATCAGTGAAACCACAAAGAAGGCAAAGTAGTCAGAGGGAAAAGAGGGGCACCAAGTGAGGTGTCAAAGGGACATTTCTCTGCCAGGTATTCACACCAGTACCTGGGGAAACCAAGGCAAGCAATGCTCAACCTATGGGCTGGGAAAGAGAGTGTTATTTCCACATTTAACTCCTAGGGGTGTCTACCTGCGAGGTGATGGAAGGCAGAGAAGTAGATGACTAGGAGAGATCTTGGAGTGCTTCTTTTCATAGGGTGAGACGCACAGGGCTGCTGGGGCTAACATTGCTTTGGCTAGTGAGGTGACCCATCCCCAGGGTTCTCAGCCAGAGGCATTAATCAATGACCACTGTGATTGGGGGAAAGGGGTTTGCCTGGAGGCAGCCCCTTGTTTCAGAGGCTGAGAGAAGTGACTGAGTGCACCTGATTGCTCCCCAAGATTGCTACACTCTGCAGGTTCTCCTCCTTCCAGCTGCAGGCTATGTGATGCAGTATTTACTGGTAGGGTTGTCAGGTGTCTGGTTTTCAACCAGAAAGGCCAGTCAAAAAGGGAACCTGGCAGATGTATTGACTGGACACTAAAAATCCAGTTACGGCGGGCGTGGATGGAGGAAGTAGTAGCCTGTTGCCTGGCCCTGAAGTGGCGGCTTCTGCGGCAGCAAGCATGCCCTGGCTTAGGCCGTGGGCAGCCCCTTTGAGGAGCATGGTTTGCAGGGCTGCAGCGGAGGACAGTGGGTGGGGGCTCATGGCGAGCGGGGTAAGGGACTCCCAGCAGGCATGGAATGTTCCCCAGGAGGGAAGGAACACGAGTTGTCCCACCGGCCGGTACTTTCGCTAGCCACACTCTCAGGCAGCTCCGGGGCGGGGAGGGCTCTAGTGGGCAGGGAAGGGAGCTACTGGACAGGCAGCACAGAGGGAGGCAGGAGGCTGCCGTGCAGGAGGGCCGCATCCTAGCTCACCAGCAGAGCTGCCTGGCTCCTCCCATGCAGCCACAGTGCTCTTCTGACCTGCACTTGCAGGCGGCCTGCTGGAGCTGGGGTTGAGGGAGAGCAGCAAGTGATGGGAGGT
>NW_020664584.1:11035686-11062310 GCF_002925995.2 Terrapene triunguis
GGGGGGTCCAATTTTCAGACATGAGAAAGTTAGCCATCCTATTTACTGGTAGGGATGTGAAGGAACCCCCTGGTGGTAGTGCAGGGAAATGAGATTCCATGCAGGTGCTTGACCAGTCAGCAGATGCTCCTCAAATGATTTAGTGCTCAGCTCCCAGGATCCCAAAGCAGGAAAAAGCACTCAAGAGAAATCCTATGTGAGCAAAGTGCATCAAGTCTCCCCAGAGAGACTGTGCTACAATGAGAGCCCAGCTTCCACGCCTGTGCACAGCACACACTGTCGCTCAGTGTGATTCAGTCTGCAGACACTGCAGGCTGGCAGGGCTCTTTCTTTAGCCGGGAGAGGGAACTGGCCAACTCTGTAGGAAATCTACTCATTGCCTAATGCCTGGAGTCATTTGTCCCCCTTTCACATATACTGTAGCACCCATATTTGACACTGAATTAACAGTGCCTTTTGGAGCCAGCCTTTCTGAAACAGCAAAAGAGAAAATATCCTCCTGTGCTTGGGGTAGTAGGAAGAGGGCCTGAAACATAAGCCCATGTATCAGAGACCTGGTATGAGGCGTGAGGCCTGGACTAAAGTAGCCAAAACTTTGCTGATGTAAAGCAAAGTTAAGTTGTGAGCAAGAGGCAGGCCCTGCCCACAGAATTTGGCAAGCACAGGGCTGGTATTGCAAAAACACATATTCCTAAGAGGTGCTAGGCACAAAACACTCACGCAAGCACATTCCAGAAGGGTGGTACCAGGACGCCCCTATAAACACAGTCCCCAAAGATAACAGGAACATTCTGACCCATCTTAAGGATAAAGTCAGGATGACAGCATGATAAATAGAGATGTTTTGATCGAAACTACAGGTACAAGGCAATGGGTGGTGTCCTAATACGTCAGAGGATGGCACCCTGATACATCAAGGGTGATACATAACTTGTTTGTATTGGTGTATACAGATGTATCTGAGAGGGAGTGTCTTTGTCCAGCTGAGGAGGCAGTGTAAAGTCTCACCACTGACTGAGCTGCATCCATTGTCATGAGCATACATGTGCTAGTGTAACGGTAGACACTGATACAGGAATTAGGACTGTGCTTTGCTGACAATAAACCTGACCAAGCGCCTTCACACCTTAATGGATTTTGTGGTCATTGGGCAGTTCGCTTGAGATCTGCTAAGCCAGCTATCTACGCAGAGCTGGGACAGCACACAGGGAGAATATACATGCAGCCGAACATCTGACGACAGATGGGGCCCCTTTAAGAGGCAGATGGAATGATGCAGCCCAAAGATTCTGTGTCTTTTGGGGAGTGTAGCAACCTGCCTGGAACGTGGAGGGAGTAACACAAGTTGCAGTGGAGAAGAGTCTGAAGAAGCAGCAGGAAGTCAGTCTGTGTGCACATGGCTAGAATCTTCTGCTGTAAGGATAGGTTCCTGGGTCAGTGTTTTTGTTCAGTGATGTGTGGTTGCTGGTGAGTATTTGCTTTAGGTTGGGGGATGGCTAGAATCGTAACTGCAGTTGCAGCACCTCCATAAATGAACTCTTAATAAAGAGCCAGTCTAGTTTTAGAAACATGGCGTCTTCTCATGGTGTTACCCAGTACATGAAGCATGATGATAGTTGTCAGTCTTCTGAGAGCTACAGCAAGGAAGAGAGTCTGATTAACAGGCCAGCAAAGCAGCACTTAGAAACAGAGCAAACAGGCAGAGCTGGATTTCCAGACAGAAGACCTTGCCCAAGCATGGAAGCCATGGAAATCAGAATTGAGACTGTGTACAGAGCTAACCATGAGGGATAACAATGAGAAAATGAAGGTAAAGCTTATTTACTATCTCATTGGGAAGAGGAGTTTTGGGGGGCGGGGAGGAAGGACAAGAAGTGAGTGAGACACTGCTGCCAAGAATAATGCCCAAAACACTGAAACAACTGAAAAAGGTGTTGATGAGTGCTGTGACCCCAGACAGAATGAGACTTGAGAGAGACTGGGTTTTTTACTGAAACCAAGAAGCAGAAGAGGGAATAGATACATACATTACACAGCTGAGAGCTCTGTCCTCCTCATGTAATGTTGGAGATATTAAAGATTTCTTAACTAAAGACACAATCCTTTGTGGAACACATGGTTTCAGTTTATAGGTTCCAGCTGGATTGTGGTGCCAGCTGCAAAGTAATCCCAGCACCACTGCTAAGCAGCAATATTAGACTAGAGAAATGTGACCGAACACTGGTGATGAACAATAAAACCATGTTGAGGCCAGTGGGCAAATGCAGGCTGTCAATAAGAAACCCGTGAAACAAGAGACATTATTGCCTAGAGTTTCTAGTAGTTGACACACAGGAGAACACTGCTGGGTAGCAGGGCAGTACAAGTCATGGATTTGATCTCAGTACAATATCAGAATATCCTTAAGGTCAGAGAGGCAGGAGAACAGTCACCATGGGCCCTACCCAGCATTCTAACCGGATATAAGGACATACTTCAAGGAGAGGGACACCTAGAAGGCAACCTGAAGTTAGAAGCAGACCCCATGTGGAGCCCTTGACACTGCTGAAACTCAGAGTTCCTATAGCCCTGAGAAGGAACTGACAAGCCTGCAAAGAAGAGGCATCATTACACTTGTTAAAACAAGCACAGAGTGGATCAGCAGCCTAGTAGTGGTAAGAAAAACTTCAGGTAAACTGAGGATCTGCATTAACCCCAAGCCACTGTACAGAGCATTGACAAGAAGTCACTATTCACTTACCAGCAATGGAGGACACCCTACCTGATCTATCCAGGACAAAAGTATTCACTGTCTATGATGTCATGAATGAGTTCTGGCACTTTGAGCGAGATGAGCCGTCCAGGCACCTGAGAACCTTTTGACAGGTACCACTGGGTACGAATGCCTACAGACACCACCCCAGCCCCAGAGGTGTTCCAATGTAAATTGAACTAGGCAATAGAGGGACTCCCAGGCATCAAGACTGTAGCAGATGACATTCTTACTATAGGAGGAGATGTCAAGGAAGAGGCCATGAAGGTCAACTGAGGGACTCTGGCTGAACCCTGAGAAACAGCCATTAAGGAAATGCCCAGACTGAAGGAAGTTCAGCAATTTATAGGGATAGCCAACTAGCCAGATTCTGCACACACCTATCGGATGCCTGTAAGCCCTTAAGACAGTGCACAATGATAATACCTTATTCCTCATGGTCACAATCCTGAGCCCATCCTAGCCCTAGACCAGCCCAAAGGCCAAGGCGACAACACCAGATGAAGAGCTGTTCTTGCTCTGCTGCTGCCCTGAACAGGAGCCAGAAACCCTGCATGTCTGGTGAGGAGACTGGTTTCCGTGAGTCCTCCAGCTCAGCTCTGCTGTCCCTGTTTCCAGTCATTTCTGGATGAGATTGGGGTGGGCACAGAAATGACCAAGGCACAGTATCTGACAACTGCTGCTGAAGGAGGCGTCACCCTTGGTGATTTGTAGCAGCGCTAGGGGAGACTAGGTGCATCTGAGGGTGTTGCCCTTTTGTGACAGATATTGAGCTGCTGCAACTGAGAGTTATATTGCATGCAAGAAAACCAGGGGCTCAATCCTGCTCCCACTGAAATCACTGGGAGTTTTCAGATGGACTTCAATGGAAGCAGGACTGGGCCCTATGCTACTACAATTATACAGTTAAGTTGGATAATCACATAGAAGTCCAGAGATTCAGAGTTGCAGGTTTGCACAGTAACCTTAGGTCTGTCCCACCTCGTGCTTATGCATCATGATAGTGTTGTCTACCTGACTTTTGCCCAATTGAATTCTCATAATTACTTGCTCCATGACAGTACTTTGCCTCTCACACCATGACTACTTAGTTTCTTTAGTAACCCCTTGTGAGGGACATTGTTAAAGGCCTTTTGAAAGTCCAAATGACTGTCACATGCTTCTTCTTTGTCCACTGTTTTATTGACATGTTCAAAGAATTCTAATAGATTAGTGAGGTGCAATTTTCCTTTGCAGACGCCATGCTGGTTAGACCCCATCATATAATCTTCCACACTCTTGTCTACACTACAGAGTTTTTTCAATAAAAGCTATGTTGATGATCAAAAAGTGCTATAATATCATAGCTATTACGTGTTCACATTATGGTCCCTCAGTTGGCAGAGTGCATGTGGCACTCTATCATCAAGGGTACGTCTATACTTACCTCTGGGTCCGGCGGTAAGCAATCGATCTTCTGGGATCAATTTATCGCATCTTGTCTAGACGCAATAAATTGATTCCGGAAGTGCTCGCCATCGACGCCGGTACTCCTGCTCTGTGAGAGGAGTACGTGCAGTCGACGGGGGAGCCTGCCTGCCACATCTGGACCCGCGGTAAGTTCGAACTAAGGTACTTCGACTTCAGCTACGTTATTCACGTAACTGAAGTTGCGTATCTTAGTTCAAAGTGGGGGGTTAGTGTGGACCAGCCCCAACAGTGAGAGCAGTGCACTGTGGGTACCTATCCCAGTGTGCTACTTGCCATCTTCTGCAGCTAGGACTTGTGGGAAGGCAGAATGGATCGCAGCACATCATGGGTGCTGGCTCAACATCCAATGATGCATTATTTTCTGTCCCAGCATTCCATGGGCTTCTGACTGCAATTCACAGCATTTTTCAACAGCCCCCGTTTACTGTGTACCTGTCATCTCCGTCTGAAAGGATGGATCCCCCACTGCTCTCTACTGTTGTGGTAACTGCTATTAACACATCACGGATGGTAATGCAGTTAATCCTGACCTACCATTCTGAACAGGAGTCAGACTTGCCTAACCTGCTGTGTGCCATGGAAAGAAGCAATACCAGATTACTTTTGGCATTCACAGAGCAGCTGCACATTTTGGACCATCACTTTTGGATGTGGAAAGCCACCTTCCTGGAACTGAATGCGGAACTTGCCCCAGCCCTGCAGGGCATGGACACCAAAATGAGAGCTGCCCTCTCAGTAGAGAAGCATGTAGCTGTGTGGAAGCTGGCAACCCCAGACTCCTACCGGTCGGTTGCGAATCAGTTTGGCCTCGGGAAATTGACCGTGCGGGGCTGTGTTAACACAAGTGTGCAGGGCCACTAATCACATCCTGCTATGAAGGACTGTGAATCTTGGCAATGTGCCTGAAATAGTGGATGGCTTTGCAGAAATGGGCTTCCCTAACTGCAGAGGGGCGATAGACGGCACACATATTCCAATTTTGGCCCCAGACCATTTTGCAATGGAGTACATCAATAGAAAGGGCTACTTCTTCATGGTATTGCAGGCACTTGTTGATCACCATGGGCATTTCACTGACATCAACGTAGGGTGTTCCAGGCAGGTGCATGACGCATGCATCTTCAGGAACACCAGCCTATACAGAAAGCTGCAAGCAGGGACTTTCTTTCCAGACCAAAAGATTCCAATGGGGGATGTTGAAATGCCCATAGTGATCATGGGAGACCCAACGTACCCTTTACTGCCGTGGCTCATGAAGCCTTACATGGGAAACCTGGGTGGCATCAAGAAGCACTTCAACAATAGGCTGAGTAGGTGCAGAATGTGGAATGTGTCCTTGGAAGATTAAAAGCACGCTGGTGATGCCTTTATGTCAGGTTAGATCTAAGTGAGGAAAGGATTCCAATGATGCCTGCTGCACGCTCCATAATCGTTGTGAAGCTAAGGGTGAAAACTTTGCTCAGGAATGGAGCACTGAGGCTGATTGCCTGGGTGCTGATTTTGAGCAGCCAGATACAAGGGCTATTAGAAGGGCACAATGGGGGGCAATTTGAATCAGGGAGGCTTTGAGCCAACGTTTTGATAATGAGCATCAGTAATCTGTTTTTCTATACAGCAATTTGCCATGCATCATTAAGCTCAGTTATCTTATTTGGTCTAGCACTTGTGATGATTCCTGACTGGGATTTGTAGTAAGCAAATGATTAGAATGCATTTATATGTTGCTAGCAACAGCAATCATTATGTATAGAAGATTGGTTATCTTTCACAGCGTTTGTTTTTATTAAACACCAATTAACATACAAAAGGCTTAGTGGGAACGGAGGTAACAGTGCTGGACAGTGAAGACTCTCATAGCTGTGCCTAAGTCCAGCTATCATTTTGGAAGGCATCTGAAGGGGTGGAGTGAATGGGATACTGAGACGTTCCAGGAAGTTGCAAGGAATGGGTGGGAGGAGTTTGGGGAGGGCATGGAAAACAGTTCTCTATCAGGTGGGGGGGCGGGGGGGGGGGGGGAGCATGCATCTGTTCTGCCTGGAGCATGATTAGGGACTTCAACATCTCTGTTTGCTCCTCCATCACTTTTATCATCCACATATGGGCCTTTAGAATGTGCTCCTCACTGCCCTTTCTGTCCCATCCTTCCATTTCTCTCAGCTCCATGCGTTCTCTTTTTTCTGACTCAGATGATGGAGCACCTGTCTGAACAAGTTCTCCTTGCTCCGCCGTGATTGCATCTTTATCTGGCGGAGGCGCTCCACTGATGTGTAAGGGGTTCCCCTGAAGGCCACATCTGCAGAAGCACAAGAAACAATACACAAGAACACAATTTTTAGTTCACGCGCAGCATTGAATCATTACAGTAAAATACACCTCTTTTAACATACCAGTCACTTTCTCACTGTCCCTTGGCAAGCACACATCTCAATGAACACCCTAAACATGTTGAGTTTGGCCTTGTTCGGGGGTGGGCATTCAAAATGGGGCAAAGGGTGTTGATAGTGCTTTCAGGGGATCAGGGGTGACTGGGGACAATATTGTAAATTCTGCCAGTTTTCCACAGGTGGGGGTCATTGAAGCTGATACCTTAAGAACATAAGAATGGCCATACGGGGTCAGACCAAAGGTCCATCTAGCCCAGTATCCTGTCTACCGACAGTGGCCAATGCCAGGTGCCCAAGAGGGAGTGGACCTAACAGGCAATGATCAAATGATCTCTCTCCTGCCATCCATCTCTATCCTCTGACAAACAGAGGCTAGGGACACCATTCCTTACCCATCCTGGCTAATAGCCATTAATGGACTTAACCACCATGAATTTATCCAGTTCTCTTTTAAACGCTGTTATAGTCCTAGCCTTCACAACCTCCTCAGGTAAGGAGTTCCACAAGTTGACTGTGCGCTGCGTGAAGAAGAACTTCCTTGTATTTGTTTTAAACCTGCTGCCTATTAATTTCATTTGGTGACCCCTCGTTCTTGTATTATGGGAATAAGTAAATAACTTTTCCTTATCCACTTTCTCCACATCACTCATGATTTTATATACCTCTATCATATCCCCCCTTAGTCTCCTCTTTTCCAAGCTGAAGAGTCCTAGCCTCTTTAATCTCTCCTCATATGGGACCCGTTCCAAACCCCTAATCATTTTACTTGCCCTTTTCTGAACCTTTTCTAGTGCCAGTATATCTTTTTTGAGATGAGGAGACCACATCTGTACGCAGTATTCGAGATGTGGGCGTACCATCGATTTATATAAGGGCAATAATATATTCTCAGTCTTATTCTCTATCCCCTTTTTAATGATTCCTAAGATCCTGAGGGTAAGCAAGGATGCATCTGCTGCACATGTCCGGATTCAGACCTGGTCCCTATGCTGCTAACCTGAGTCATAGGTGCTGAGTTTTACTTTTCCCCAGGAGTGCTCCACCCCTGCTCTGCCCTGAGGCCCTACTCCCACTCCACCCTCTCCCCTGAGGCCCCACCCTCGCTCTGCCTCTTCCCACCTCCCCTGCTCTCCGCCCTCCTCCAACCCCATCCCTGAGCCACCAAACAGTCGTTTCAGCACTTCCAATCAGCTGTTTGGCAGTAGCTCTGATTAGCTGATTGGGGGCACCATCAAACAGCTGATCAGCAGTGCCGCCCAACAGCTGTGGCTGGTGGGTGCTGAGCAAGGAGTCAGCAAGAAGCTGGTGACTATGGCCTTCCTACACAAGTGGTTGCCGAGTGGCATGGGATAGTTTCCTACAATGGGGGAAGGAACAAAGCAGCTCTGCCAAGGGATCTTCAGCAGTGGATTGCCGAGTACCTACAGGAAAGCTTCCTAGAGATCTCTCTGGAGGATTCCCGTGAAATCTCGGTGTGCATCAACCACAGCACTATTTAGCTGCACAGGGAAATGTGGAGCACACTGAAACACAGCTAGTCTTGCACATTTCTATGACTTCCTTCACCCACTTCTACAGTATCCAGAGCAAAGAATAGCTTTACGCCATGTAACCAAGCAGCATCAACTCAAAAAAATCACTTACCAGGGGTCTCTTCTTCTGCATCGTGTTCGCCAGAGATGTACTGCTGTGGGAGCTACACCCCTCCAGAGTGGAAAAGAGTTCCTGACTCACTGTGATACCGGATGACTCTGCCATGGGCTCCACAGTGTCTTCCAACTTCACTTCCTTGTCCACAGCTTCGTCCTTCAGGTTAGGTCCACTGTCCGCCACCTCCAGCCCCACCAAAGTGTCCATGAGGCTCTTTGCGGTGGAGGTGTGGTCACCAGCAAGGATGGCATCCAATTCCTTGTAGAAGTGGCAGCTTTTGGGCGCAGCACCAGAGCAATTGTTCGCCTCCCTTGTCTTCTGGTATGCCTGCCTCAGCTCCTTTATTTTCTCTCAGCACTTCACCGTGTCCCGATCTTAGTCTTTCTCACACAAGCCACGAGAAATCTGCCCATAGGTATCAAAGTTCCTATGGCTGGAGCAGAGCAGGGACTGGACGACCTCCACACCCCATATATTCAGCAGATCCACCAGCTCAGCAGTGGTCCAAGCAGGAGAGCATTTGCCATGTGGAGCCACCATTGTCAGCTGGGAAGATGTGATGTGAGCTGTCCACGCTGAACAAACAGGAAGTGGAATTTCAAAAATACCCAGGGCTTTAAAGGAGGAGGAGAAAATGCTTGTTTACCTGGCTGCAGGATGGGCATTGGGGGATATCTCCTGGAGGCCATTCGCAGTGACAAAACCAAGTGTGATGTCTACACTGACACTTTGTCGACAAAAATTTGCCGGAAGAAGCTCTATGTGTCTCGATGAGGTGGTTTTATTTTATCAGCAAAACAGGAGGCTTTTGTCACCAAAAGTAATACTATTGTAGTGTGTACACCCTCCACTGTTTTGTTGCCAAAGGTTGCCTTCTCTCGAAAAAACTCTTTAGTGTAGACAAGGGCTAAGTGTCTTAAAATTGTGTTTTTAATTATTGTTACAAGTTCCAATTCTTGTACAAATTCACTGTCGAATGAAAACAGATATTTGCGGAAAAAATGGCACAATTCCCTCAGCTTCACCCAAGAAAACTACTAAGAGTCCAAGCCTACCAATATATTGCATCATCAGAGTGGAACTTTGCACTCCCCCCCGTTACCTGAATTATTAAAGTATAGTATTCATAGATTATAGATTCCAAGGCCAGAAGGAACCACTGTGATCATCTAGTCTGACCTCCTGTGTAACACAGGCCAGAGACCTTCCCCAGAAAATGTCCTTAAGCAGATCCTTTAGAAAAACATCCAATCTTGAGTTAAAAATGATTGGTGATGGAGAATCCACCACGACCCTTGGTAAACTGTTTCAATGGTTCCTCACTCGCACTCTTAAAAACTTATATTTTATTTCCAGTCTGAATTTGTCAAGCATCAGCTTCCAGCAATTGGATCATGTTAGACCTTTGTTTGCTAGATTGAAGAGCCCATTATTAAATATTTGTTCCCCATGTAGGTACTTGTAGACTGTAATCAAGTCACCCTTTTACCTTTTCTGTGTTAAGCTAAATAGATTGCGCTCCTTGAGTCTCTGACTATAAGACATGTTTTTCAATCCTTTAAGTATTGTTGGTCCTCTCGGAACCCCCTCCAATTTAGCAACATACTTCTTGAATTGTGGACACCTGAACTGCACACAGTATTCCAACAATGGTCAAACCAGTGTCAAATACAGAGGTAAAATTATCTTTCTGCTCCCACTCAAGATTCCCCTGTTTATGCAAGGATCTCATTAACCCTTTTGACCACAGCATCGTTTAAATTCAGCTGATAATCCACCATGAGCCCCCCCAAAAAATGTCAGGGTCTTTGCTTCTCATAATAGAGTCCCTCATCCTGTATGTATGGCCTACATTCTTTGTCCCTAAATGTACACCTTTACGTTTAGCTATATTAAAACATATATTGTTTGATTGCACCTGATTTGCCAAGCAATCCAGATTGCTCCGAATCAGTGACCTGTCCTCTTCATTATTTACCACTCTGCCAATTTTTGTGTCATCTGCAGACTTTATCAGTGATGATTTTATGTTTTCTTCCAGGTCATTAATAAAAATATTAAGTAACATAGGGCCAAGAACTGATCCCTGCAGGCCCCCACCTCAAACACACCTGTTCAATGATGATTCCTTGTTTACAGATACATTTTGAGACCGCTCAGTTACCCGCTTTTAATTCATTTAATGTGTGCCATTAATGGGAGCTAGAGAACAGGAGCAGCAAACAGGATTTTTGCAAGGGAGTTCTCCAGGTGAAGGAGGAGCGACTATGTGACCCTTGGGGTGAATTTGTTGTCTGTTAGTTTATTGTTCTGTGCTTGCTGCTTGCCAAGGTGCCTGCTTGATTGACGTTTATAGTGTGGTCTGTTTTGGGGGCAGTGTACTGAGTCTGCTAGGCTCTTAGCCTGCCATCCCTTTGATCCCTAATCCCTTGAGGATCCCTTGACAATGGGACGGAGCTACTCAGGGAGAACGGAAGTTTAAAAAGCTCCAAAATAACTAGAGTTATTTAGTTTTAACAACAGGAGTTTTGCAAGGGAGTTCAGACAGGAAGTGTAGGAGCCAGATACACCTAACATTTTCTAAACTTAGACCAATAAACACCCCAAAACAAAACAAAACCTCTACAAAAGTAAAAAGAATGCAGGCAGAAGTCCAGCAGGAGAGGGGTGGGGGGCTATCCAGTTTATTGCACTGATTTCAGCATGTATGATGCTTTTATGTGCAGATGGCATACGTGTGCAAGCAGCTCATGGCCCTCAGAGACCGAGAGGCCCTCAGAGACCAGAATAGCTGAACTGGAGGAGCTAAGGGAGGCAGAGAAGTACATAGAGGAGACTTTCCAGGACACAGTAAAGTGGGTCCCACCCTCAGTCTAAGCCTCTGTGCTGTTGAGGAGGATGAAAGTCTCAGGGAAGGAGAACATCAGACTGGAGCGGAGAGAAACGATCCCATAGTTGGACCCTCCTTCCAGATGGTGTCATGGTAACCTCTCACATTGATGAGCAGGAGAGGTTTTAGTTGGGGGCTGTAGGTGAGGGCTAGTGGCGTTCTGTTACTTTCTTTGTTGGGCCTGTCTTGTAATACCCTTCTTGGTACCCTTCTGGCTCTGTCAATCTGTTTCTTCATTTCACGAGGTGGGTGAACAGCTATCAACCTATCCTGAAGGATGATCCCTCACTCTCAAAGACCTTGGGAGACAGGCCAGTCCTCGTTTACAGACAGCCCCACAACCTGAAGCAAATACTCACCAGCAACTACACACCACACATCAAAACCACCAACCCAGGAAACAAACCCTGCTACAAAGCCCGTTGCCAACTCTGTCCACATATCTATTCAAAGGACACCATCATAGGACCTAACCACATCAGCCACACCATCCGGGGCTTGTTCACCTGCACATCTACCAATGTGAGATATGCCATTATGTGCAAGCAATGCCCCTCTGCCATGTACGTTGGCCAAACCGGACAGTCTCTATGCAAAAGAATAAATGGACACAAATCTGACATCATAACATTCAAAAACCAGTAGGAGAACACTTCAATCTCTCTGGTCACTCAATAACAGACCTCAAAGTGGCAATTCTTCAACAAAAAAATTTCAAAAACAGACTCCAACGTGAAGCTGCAGAACTGGAATTAATTTGCAAACTAGATACCATCAGACTAGGCCTGAATAAAGACTGGATGTGGTTGGGTCATTACAAAACCTAAACTTAATTTCCCCAATACTAACTTCTCCCTACTGTTACTCACATCTTCTTGTCAACTGTCTGTAATGGGCCATTCTCCTACTACTTCAAAAGTTATTTTTCCTCCCTTTGTATCCTTCTGTTAATTGATTTATCTCGTTAGACTGACCTAACACTTGGTAAAGCACCCCCATCCTTTCATGTATTTATACTTCATACATCTGATTAAGTGGGTTCTAGCCCACGAAAGCTTATGCCCAAATACATTTGTTAGTCTCTAAGATGCCACAAGGACTCCTCAGTTTTTTTGCTGATACATACTCACACAGCTACCACTGAAACCTGACATAATGCACAGTCAACCCTGTGGAACTAGTTGCCAAGGGATGTTGTGAAGGCCAAAAGTATAACGGGATTCCAAAAACAATGAGATAAGTTCATGGAACATAGGTCCATCAATGACTATTAGCCAAGATGGTCAGGGATGCAACCCCTTGCTGTGGGTGTCCCTAAACCTGTGCATGGCAGAAGCCAGGACTGGATGACAGCAGATTGATCACTCAAAAAATGCCCTGTTCTATTCATTCCCCCTGAATCATCTGGCACCAGCTACTGTTGGATGGCAGAATACTGGGTAGATGGATCATTGATCTGACCCAGTATGGCCGTTCTTATGTTAACTTTATATATTTCTAGTTTTTTTAATCAAAATGGATTCAAAGTTTTTAATCAAAAAGAAAGGCGTGCCACAGAAAAGTATCTGGGGTTTATAGTGAATCACAAGCTAAATATGAGTCAACCGTGTAGTACTGATGCCAAAAGAGCAAACATCATTCTGGGATGTATTAGCAGGAGTGTTGTAAGCAAGACATGAGAAGTAATTCTTCCGCTCTGCTCAGCACTGATTAGGCCTCAGCTGTTGTATTGTGTCCAGTTCTGGGCACCAGATGTTGGGAATAATGTGGACAAATAGAAGAAAGTCCAGAGGAGAGCCTGAAAAATGATTAAAGGTCTAGAAAACATGACCTCTATGGAAAACTTGACAAAATTGGGTTGTTTAGACTAGGGAAGAGAAGACTGAGTGGGGACATGATAAGTCTTCAAGTACATAAAAGTTTGTTATAAAGAGGAGGGTGATAAATTGTTCACCTCATCCTCTGAGGATAGGACAAGAAGCAATGGGCTTAAATTGCAGCAAAGGAGGTTTAGGCTGGAAATTAGGAAAATCTTCCTAACTGTCAGGGTAGTTAAGCACTGGAACAAATTGCCTAGGGAGGTTGTAAAATCCCTGTCATTGCAGGTTTTATTAGAAGAGGTTAGACAAACACCTGTCAGGGATGGTCTAGATAATACTTAGTCCTGCCTCAGTGCTGAGGGCTGGTCTAGACCTATCAAGGTCTCTTCCAGTCCTACATTTCTGTGAGTTTATGTCATGCAGTACCAAGTCGAATGCCTTACAGAAGTCTAAGTATATTACATCAACACTATTACCTTTATCAACCAAACTTGGAATCTCATAAAAAAAAGATCAAGTTAGTTTCATGGGATCTAATTTACATAAACCCAATGTATTCTGGAAGGTTTTTTTTATCTCCTATTTCTGAAGCAGCAGGGATGGCCAAGGCTGGAGCTGGGCCATTGGGCAGGGTGAGCCAGGGCTCTGAGGCAGCACTGAGCATTCTCTCTCTCTCTCAGGTGCTTGGCTGGCTGGTTTTTGCTCACATGCTCAGGGTCTAAATGATCTCCATATATGGGGTCAGGAAGGAACTTTCCCCCAGATCAGACAGGCAGTGACATTGGCTCTTTTGCCTTCCTCTGCAGCGTGTGGGTGCCAGTTTTATTTAGGTAGATTTCACTTAATCATTTCCCTGTCATAGTGGGGGCCTTGGGCACTGATGCACCTCGGTTCCTCCTTTTCTCTTCCTGTGGCACATAATAGTCCAGTCTCCTGTGGGCTGTGACACTTTGGTCTCATTTGGGTTGTTGGGTTTAGCGTGCGGGTACTGGACGATGCTGGTGGCCTGTGCTATACCGGGAGGGGGGGGGGTCAGACTATATGTTCTAGTGGTTCCTTCTGGCCTTAAACTCTATGATTCTATATTAATTGGCATTAACTATATTACCCCCCCCTTTAATTCTTTTTTAATCAAGTCCTGTATCAGCCACTCCATTATCTTGCCTGAGATCGATGTCAGATTGGCAGGTGTATAATTACCCGGGTCATCCCATTTACCCTTTTAAAATATTGGCATGGCATTAGCTTTCTTCCAGTCTACTGGAACTTTCCAAGTTTTCCAAGACTTATTGAAAATCAGCATTAATAGTCCAGTTAGCACCTCAGCCAGCTCTTTTAAAACTCTTGTATGACAATTATCTGGACCTGCTGATTTAAAAATGTCTAACTTTAGTTTCTGCTATTTAAGATCCTCCAGAGACACTAGTGGAATGGAACAAGTGTTATCATAGGATATAAATACATCATCTGTTTCCCCCCTACTACAGAACAGAAATATTTATTGAACATTTCTGCCTTTTTGAGTTATTATTGATAATTTTACCATTTCCATCTAGTAATGGACCAATACAATTGTCAGGATTCTTTTTGTTCCTAATATACTTATAAAACTCCTTCTTATTATCCTTAACTCTGCTGGACATAGAGGTCTCCTGTGTCTCTTTTGCTTCCCTTATCAATTTTCCACAATTCATAGCTTCTGATTTATATTACTATCAATTTCCCCTGTCTTCCATTTCTTATATATTGTTTTTAATATTTTTATAGCTGCCTTCAGTTCTCTAAACCAGGTCAGTTTTTAACCAATACAGCCTTCTTATTCAATATAGGATTGTGGCTTTTGGGCATCTAGTAAGGTGTTCTTAAATGTTTCCCTATTATCATTCACATTTTTCTGATTAAATTCTTCATCTCAGCTGATTTGGCTCATAATTGGACATTGGCCCTATTGAAGCATCAAGTATATAAATTACTGGTCTGGACTTTATTCTGCTTGCACATTATAAATGTGACCAAATCATGATCACTTGTACCTAATCTACCATTAATTTTTATTTCTGTGATCAGTTCCTCTTTATCTGTTAGGACAACATCTAATATAGAGTTCCCCCATGTTGGATGCAACACTTTCTGAGTTAGGAAACTTTCATCTATCATAGGCGCCAACTTTTCCCGGCACCGGTGGGTGCTCAACCCCCCCACCTCCACCCCTGGCTCCGCCCCGCCTCCACACCTGCCCTGCCCACATTCCACCCCTTCCCCAAAGTCCCCGCTCCAACTCTGCTCCCTCCCTGCCCCTATTGGACCCCTTCCCCAAATCCCCGCCCCAGCCCTGCCAGCTGTTTCGCGGCGGCAAGCTCTGGGAGCTAGGGGGAGAAGCGGAGCCGCGGCGCGCTCAGGGGAAGACGTGGAGCAGAGGTGGAGGTGAGCTGGGGTGGGGAGCTGCCAGTGGGTGCAGAGCACCCACCAATTTTTCCCCGTGGGTGCTCCAGCCCCGGAGCACCCACGGAGTTAGCGCCTATGTCATCTATAATATTCTGAAATTCCAGTGATGTTTTAGTACTGATGGCATGAGACCTCCGGTCTATGACATTAAAATTGAGCATGACATGATAGCACAGCTTTTTTCCCCTACACACTATAGATATGTACAAAAGGAGCTGGTCACCCTGTTCTCCAATGGGATTTGGGATCTGTAGCAGACACCAACTAAAACCCCATCTTGTGCTTTGTTTGTTAGGACATTCATCCATACACATTGAAGATCATTTTCTTACGAGTTATCAGTGACTCAGAAACAGGGCCTGTCATAACTATTAAGGGAAGGGTAACAGCTCTCTGTGTACAGAGACTCCAAATCCTTTTACCTGTAAAGGGTTAAGAAGCTCGGGTAACCTGGCTGACACCTGACCCCAAGGACCAATAAGGAGACAAGATACTTTCAAATCTTGGGGGGAGGGAAAGGCTTTTGTGTGTGCTCTTTGTTTTAAGGGGTGGTTCGCTCTTGGGACTGAGAGGGACCAGACATCAATCCAGGTTCTCCCCATCTTTCTAAACAAGTCTCTCCTATTTCAAACTAGTAAGTAAAAGACAGGCAAGGCGTCTTAGATTTACTTTGTTTTCTCAACTTGTAAATGTACCTTTTTACCAGAGTGTGTATCTTTGTTTGCTGTACTTTGAACCTAAGACAGAGGGGGGTCCTCTGAGCTCTTTAAGTTTGATTACCCTGTAAGCTATTTTCCATACTGATTTTACAGAGATGATTTTTACCTTTTTCTTTAATTAAAAGCCTTCTTTTTTTAAGAACCAGATTGATTTCTCCTTGTTTTAAGATCCAAGGGGGTTTGGATCTGTATTCACCAGGAGTTGGTGAAAGGAGGGTGGGAGGAAGGAGGGGGGATGGTTAATTTCTCCTTGTTTTAAGATCCAAGGGGGTTTGGGTCTGTGTTCACCAGGGAATTGGTGAAAGGTTTCTCAAGGCTTCCCAGGGAGGGAATTCTTGTGATGGTGGCAGCGGACCAAAGCTAAGCTGGTAGATAAGCTTAGAAGTTTTCATGCAGGCCCCTACATTTGAACCCTAAAGTTCAAAGTGGGGATACAGCCTTGACAGGGCCAAAGAAGGAAATTAGGTTGGTCTGCATGATTTGTTCTTGACAAATCCATATCGGCTATTCCTTATAACCCTATGGTTCTTTACGTGCTTACAATATACAAGGATACACGTTTTTTTCTCAATACAACATGTCTCAGTTTTAAGGAGCATACTAAAAAGTAATTTACTAATTTAAAGAATATGTTCATTATTATCTGACCAAGAAAAATACTATTTGGAAGTTACAACAGCTGTCGTTTTTACAAAGCCAAATCAAATGAATAGAATGTTATATTTTAAAATATTACTACTTTGATTCTTTTTGCTGACAAATCATTAGCGTACGATGTACTGTTGGTATTACTGAAACCTGCTGGGATGATTCCCATGACAGGAATGTTAAAATCAATGGTTATAACCTATTTAGGAAGGATTGAGTGGGCAAAGGGGAGGTGGAGTAGCGCTCTATGTCAAAAATGGCATTAACTGTTTCTGAGAACCGGCATGGCTCTAAAATCTACAGAAGAAGCTGCAGCGCAAGCAATAATTTCCTGTGCTGGAGCAAAGCACCGCATTCCACACGGAGCTGGGATTCTGCAAAGAAAGCTGCACAGTGACTCCCTAGGAATTCTTCAGCCCTGGGTGGTCTGCGAGTTTTCAGCATCAGGGCAGCGTGAGGCCTGCTGCATTGCTTAGGCAGCACAATGGACTCTTACCTCTGTCAGGACGGAGGAGTTTACTAGGTCACAGGAAGTCTCTTTTCACGTGTTAGTTTCATAATGAGCCTTGGCTTGCAAGGCCGGAGGTCTTGGATTAAAACCAGAGATCCCACTAGTCATTGTATTTTCTCTTTAATGGAATCTAGACAACATTGCGTAGGAAATAAGAACAGAAATCATGTGAGGAGGCATCATGTAGAACAACTGGGATCCTTCCATTTCCAGGGGAAATGAGGCATTGCAGGAACAAGCCCTCCGCTCCTGGCTGGAATTCTCAATTTTTAAAATCAGTTCAGTGATGGCGAAAGGCTTTGGATTGTCAGCCCTGGAGCCCTCGATTTATCCAAGAGCAGCGTGGCCAATGCTGAGCAAGGTTCCTCCACGCAGACCCTTGCTAATGTATCTCACGCCTGACTAAGAGGAGACTACACAGGACTTCAATCTTCATGGGCTAGTCACTCCTGCTGAGGCTGCTAATCACCAGGCGGCGAGTGGCTACTGGGACTATGGGATCTATGTTCAATTTTAGAAAATTGTTCACTAGGAAATGGGCTGATCCCACCAGACTCATGGCATTAGGCCACTGGCCATCACCAGACAACACTGCTACCTCCCCAGCTTCAGTTCAGGCCAGCCAGGGACCTAGAGGAGAAAGACCAATTTCCTATTCTAGCCCTGTGGAGCTGGTGAGTCCGTCCAAAAGGTTGGCTTTATTGTCAGCCACTATGTGTCTACACGCTAAAAACTTCCAAGAAATGTGGGCAGCTAATTTCAGTGCATGAGCTGGGGATATAATCGGGCCATTGCATTGTTCAGTGGTCTTGCTTGCTCAATTCCTGTGTACTCTTGCAACCCTATATAAATAACGAGGCATTAAATTATCTTGCATGTTTATACAAAGTAAAGAAGTAGAGACTAAAGGCTGGAGTTGCAGCTTCAGAGAGCAACTCTGCAGAGTAATTAATCCTCTTGATCAAACCTCAATAGCTGTGACATTCCAAGAGAGACACTTGTGGTACCCACTTTCCTACCTAAAGAGTCTATCCAGATTACTGATTGCTATTAAAATTAGCCCCCAGGGGATTAGGAAGGATTACACGTTGTTATTGTGGAGTATTATTGAATTAACTAACAAGCAAAGCACTTACATTTATACACAGTCAGCTGGAGATGCTGACTGGCTACAGCGGCTGCAGCAGTAATACCAGCTGTTCTGCCCTGCAGAGACTGCTCCGTGGTGGTGTGTCTGGCACAGGGTTTTGGGCACATTCCCATAGGGTTGGGCCATGAGAGGCTAGTGGTTGCATTGCTAAATCAATGTAACATGTAAAGTAAGTAATTGGCAAAGCTGCTTTGGCGTGATCTCCTGTCTGCTTTTCCTGCTGGTAACCATGGGAATGGAAATATTCCCATGTGGAAGGGACACTGGTCAGTTCTCTCCAGGGCCATCCTTTGGGCCAATGTGTATAGTACTGACAATGCAAAATGCCATTTTTTGTTTTGCCAGAATGGAGAGCTATTCACACACATAACACTTAGCTGTGGAACAGTGATGGCTGCCAGACACACAACATACCTGCCACAAAAGCAAGGAAATGCCACCTAATAGCACATATCTTCTCCTCCTCCCCGCACAGACACACACCTGATCACTGCCACAGCCATTCTACCCCACAGAACACACACCAGGGCCTCCTTCTGCCCCCTAGAGATGCCAGGCTTCCAGCATCCCTGGTACCAAACTACCCCCAACACCACTAAATATCCACAGCCAGTAGGATTGGGAGGGGGAGTTTGTTGGGAGAGGTGTGTAGGGGGTTTCCTGGCATGTTTGGGAAAGTGTAAGAGAGAGAGAGAGAGTGTGTTTTGCAGGGGGTGTGAAAACTCTCAAAGGTCTCGGGTTCATCCTGCTGCAGAATGGGACACATTCTGAAATCTCAAACATTTCATAGGATGGGGAAACATTTCCCATCGACTGCCACTGTCTGCTGCATCTCACTGTGCCCTGCCTGCAAGCATTCCCCTTCAAGAGGCTGTGGAGGTGAACAGGCTTGCCCAGAAATGGCTCCTCTCAGGCCTAGCCCACTGCCCAGGGGGTCAGAATGGGCCCTCGCCTGTCTAGTTGCTGTGTTTTCATCAGTCCTCTCCCTCATCTTATTCAGACTCTGCCTGGAAACTATGACACATCGCAGGCAGCAATGCTGGCAGAGGGGCAGCAGCCGCATAGGTTCTCCCTAACATCACACCAACTGCCCTTCTTGTGATCTCGCAAAGCCTGCTGGGATCAGCACCTGGGCAGAGCTGCTGACCCCAGGCATGACCGAGATGATGCGGATGGGAAAAGTTGCATGCAGCACAAACACAGTGGCCTGCCCACCCAGGAGTGGGTACCTGTGAGCACGGCCGCCTACCCATAGATGCTGGAACTAGAGGTGCAGTGGGTGCTGCAGCACCCCCTGGCTTGAAGTGGTTGCCATTATATGTAGGGTTTACAGATTGGTTCAATGGCTCTCAGCCCCCCTACTATACAAATTGTTCCAGCTCCCCTGCGCCTGCCCAATCAGGTGCAAGTGGGTACCTGCGAGTGCAGTGCTCCGGCAGGCCATCTCCCTCCAGGCTTATTCAGAGCCCTTCTCTGCATAGTCATGTCCCTCCATGTTCTGGCATAGACTGCCTGTAGAACTGCCTCTCCCCCTGCAGCCACTGCCTTTTGCAACAACTCAGCAACTGCTGTCACATCGTCACAGTCATGGGGATCTCAGCCTGCCTGGGGGAACCTGTGTGACTGGCTGCCTTCCCCACTGCCTTGCCTCCTGGGGAAAAGCAGCCAATCACAGCTTCTTCAGGATGTAGGCAGATCTCGCCCCACTCCCCCACCATGATCTAAGTGGGGTTTGGTGTAGGGGATTCAAATTCATAGGTTCATAGATTCCAAGGACAGAGGGGACCATTGTGATCATCTAGTCTGACCCCTGTCTCACAGAGGCCAGAAAACTTCCCAAAATAATCCTGGAGCAGATCTGTTAGAAAAACACCCAATCTTGAGTTAAAAATTGTCGGTGACGGAGAATCCACCTTTGGTAACTTGTTCCAGTGGTTAGTTACTCTGACTGTTGAAAATGTACGCCTTATTTCCAGTCTGAATTTGTCTAGCTTCAACTTCCAGCCATTGGGTCATGTTAGACCTTTCTCTGCTGGATTGCAGAGCCCATTATTAAATATTTGTTCCCCATGTAGGTACTTGTAGATTGTAATCAAGTCATGCCTTAACCTTCTCTTTGTTAAACTAAATAGATATTGCTCCTTGCGACTATCACTCTAAGGCAGGTTTTCTAAGCCTATAATCATTCTTGCTGGTCTTCTCTGAACCCTCTCCAATTTATCAACATCCTTCTTGAATTGTATATTTAGCTATATTACATTTAGCTATATTAAAATGATTATTGTTTGCTTGCACCCAGTTTACCAAGCGATCCAGATTACTCTGAATCAGTGACCATTGATTTACCATGCCCCCAATTTTTGTGTCATCTGCAATCTTTATCGATGACGATTTTATGTTTTCTTCCAGGGCATTAATAAAAATGTTAACTAGTGTAGGGCCAAGAATTGATACTTGCGGGCCCCCACTGCAAACACAGCTGTTAGCTGATGATTCCCTGTTTACAATTCCATTCTGAGACCTATCAGTTATCCCACTTTTAAGCCAGTTAATGTGTGTTGCAGACCTTGCTGGAGCCCTAGGCATAACTAACAGCATGAACCAAAGACTACGAACCAGAGCAGGTCTGGATTTGGCAGAACAACAACATGCTAGGTAATAGCTAACACCAAGTAAGCACATTTCTGACTGGAGAGGATGGTACAAATACACACAGATCTCTAAAGTAACTATGTGAACACATTCCTAAGAGATGGGACAGGGACACACCGATTCCTCATAAAGCTAAGGAGGGGACAACATGATAATGGATATGGATGTTTTGTTCGAACTAGTAGGTACAAGGATAAGGGTGGCAACGAACAACATCTGGAGTGTGATACCGAACTGGTTTGTATCAGTGTGTAAAAGGAGAAGTCAGAGGAGGGGCAACTTTTTACTTGCTCAGGGGACAGCATTCTGGTGTGCTGACTGAGCAGGTACCATTGTTGCGAGCATACATGTGTTAGTGTACCTGTAGCTCTGATAGGGGTGCTAGTACCATGCTTCGTTGACAATAAACCTGGCCGAGCGCCTTTGTCACCGAACTGAGCCTGTGGTCTTTCTTATGAACATCAAGGCCTGTGGAACGAACATGCTGCACTGTCTGCTGGTGCAGCTAACACAGGAGCTCCAACAACAGCAACACTGGCAGCAGTAACAACGCTGCAGCACCAACACCACTCTGCAGCACTAACATCATGTGCCATGTTAATTTTATATCATTCTAGGGTTTTTTTTTATCAAGTGGCATGTCTTACCAAGTCAAACACCTTACAGAAGTCTGAGCATATTACATGTGCACTATTGCTTTAATCAATTAAAGTTGTTAACCCATCAAAAAAAGATATCAAGTTAGTTTGACAAGCTCTATTTTCCATAAATTCATGTTGATTTGCATTACCCTCCTTTAAGTCTTTATTAATTGAGTCCCATATCAGCCGCTCCATTATCTTGCCCGGGATCAATGTCAAGCTGACAGGCCTATAATTACCCTGGTCACCCCCTTTATCCTTTTTAAAAATTGGGTGACAGAATACACCCGTGTTCACACCCTACACACTATTGTAATAATCTTTGTACAAGGCATGCCTTGTGAGGTATCATTTGAAAACTCATAACTTGCTGATCAGTAATATCATGGTGAAATTTATATAGCAGCATTATGTGTAAAATTATGCAATTCCCCTGTATAATGTTATTAGCCCATGTTCTAAACTCCCATTGCCCTGCCCAGCCAGAAGCTGTCAAAAAGGACTGTCTTGAACAAAGGAGTGTATGCTTGTCTTAATTTGCATTTAAGCAGTAAACAAAGTCTTTAAGCAGAAAGGGGGCAGAAGGAAAATGAAGGAAGCTCAAACAGGTAAAAAAAACCCAGCAGGGAACATCTTTCCACACATACTCTTTGTCTCCTGGTTCTCAGCTGAAAGTGCTTTCCAAGAGAGGGGCTGAAACTATAAAAAGAAGGGGCAAACACCCCTAGACACCCACCTCTCTCTTCCTGTCTGTCTCTGGCATCGCACCTAAGACATAGGAAACCTGCCATTGGACTCTGGGGGAGGGGGTCCTGACCCGAAGAGTTTGGTCAGTGGTGCAGCTGGAGGCATGTGGTGAGAAACTTTGCTTTGAATCTAATATAGTTTGTTAAGCTACACTAGAAAGCGTTTTTATCTTTATTTTCTTGTAATCATTTCTGACTTTTATGCCTCATTCATAGAATCATAGAATATCAGGGTTGGAAGTGACCTCAGGAGGTCATCTAGTCCAACCCCCTGCTCAAAGAAGGACCAATCCCCAAATAAATCATCCCAGCCAGGGCTTTGTCAAACCTGACCTTAAAAATCTCTAAGGATGGAGATTCCACTACCTCCCTAGATAACCCATTCCAGTGCTTCACCACCCTCCTAGGGAAAAAGTTTTTCCTAATATCCAACCTAGACCTCCCCCCACGCAACTTGAGACCATTACTCTTCGTTATGTCATCTGGTACCATTGAGAACAGTCTAGATCCATCCTCTTTGGAACCCCCTTTCAGGTAGTTGAAAGCAGCTATCTAATCCCCCCTCATTCTTCTCTTCTGCAGACTAAATAATCCCAGTTCCCTCAGCCTCTCCTCATAAATCATGTGCTCTAGCCCCCTAATCATTTTTGTTGCCCTTTGCTGGACTCTTCCCAATTTTTCCACATCCTTCTTGTAGTGTGGGGCCCAAAACTGGACACAGTACTCCAGATGAGGCCTCACCAATGCCGAATAGAGGGGAATGATCATGTCCCTTGATCTGCTGGTAATGCTCCTACTTATACAGCCCAAAATGCCGTTAGCCTTCTTGGCAACAAGGGCACACTGTCGACTCATATCCAGCTTCTCATCCACTGTAACCCCTAGGTCTTTTTCTGCAGAACTGCTGCCTAGCCACTCGGTCCCTAGTCTATAGCAGTGCATGGGATTCTTCCGTCCTAAGTGCAGGACTCTGCACTAGTCCTTGTTGAACTTCATCAGATTTCTTTTGGCCCAATCCTCTAATTTGTCTAGGTCCCTCTGTATCCTATCCCTACCCTCCAGCGTATCTACCACTCCTCCCAGTTTAGTGTCATCTGCAAACTTGCTGAGGGTGCAGTCCACGCCATCCTCTAGATCATTAATGAAGATATTAAACAAAACCGGCCCCAGGACCGACCCTTGGGGCACTCCGCTTGATACTGGCTGCCAGCTAGACATGGAGCCATTGATCACTACCCATTGAGCACAATGAGCTTGCCAGCTTTCTATCCAGCGTACAGTCCATTCATCCAGCTCATACTTCTCTAACTTGCCAGCAAGAATACAGTGGGAGACCGTATCAAAAGTTTTGCTAAAGTCAAGGAATAACACGTCCACTGCTTTCCCCTCATCCACAGAGCCAGTTAACTCGTCATAGAAGGCAATTAGGTTAGTCAGGCATGACTTGCCCTTGGTGAATCCATGCTGATGGTTTCTGATCACTTTCCTCTCCTCTAAGTGCTTCAGAATTGATTCCTTGAGGACCTGTTCCATGATTTTTCCAGGGACTGAGGTGAGGCTGGCCTGTAGTTCTCTGGATCCTCCTTCTTCCCTTTTTTAAAGATGGGCACTACATTAGCCTTTTTCCAGTCATCCGGAACCTCCCCCAATCACCATGAGTTTTCAAAGATAATGGCCAATGGCTCTGCAATCTCATCCGCCAACTCCTTTAGTACCCTCGGATGCAGTGCATCCGGCCCCATGGACTTGTGCTCGTCCAGTTTTTCTAAGTAGTCCTGAACCACTTCTTTCTCCACAGAGGGCTGGTCACCTCCTCCCCATACTGTGATGCCCAGTGCAGTAGTCTGGAGCTGACCTTGTTCGTGAAGACAGCGGCAAAAAAAGCATGGAGTACATTAGCTTTTTGCACATCCTCTGTCACTAGGTTGCCTTCCTCATTCAGTAAGGGGCCCACACTTTCCTTGACCTTCTTCTTGTTGCTAACATACCTGAAGAAATCCTTCTTGTTCCTCTTAACATCCCTTGCTAGCTGCAACTCCAAGTGTGATTTGGCCTTCCTGATTTCGCTTGTACTCACTTAAAATCTCTCTCTTTGTAGTTAATAAACATGTTTTATTGTTTTATCTATTCGAGTGTGTTTAAATTAAAGTGTCTGGGTAACTTTATTTAAGATAAAAAGCTAGTGTATATTATTCCCTTAAAGGAATAATGGACAATATATTTGTACTGTCCAAGAGAGGGCTGGGCCGTACAGGACATACATTTCTGGGGGAAATCTGGGCCCGGGAGTGTGTTGGGGTCACCGCCCAGTATAACTAAGGCTGGTGAGAGCCAGGGTGTGACTGGCAGGCTGCAGTAACACAAACAAATCAGAGAGTGACCTGCATGCTGACAAGCTGTTTGTGGGCAGTCCACAACGGGAGCTACAACAGTAAGGCATTGCAATGCCCCCAAGGTTGCAGGGCAGGGGTGACACAGCCCCCCACTGGTCTGAATTGCACACTGGTATGCCACACCCAGGTCATCCCTTTTAAAAACGGACACAACATTCGCTTTCTTCCAGTCTTCTGGAACTTCCCCAGTATCCCACGACCTATTAAAAATCAATATTAATGGTCCAGTGAGCTCCTCAGCCAGCTCTTGGAGGCAAGTTATCTGGACCTGCTGATTTAAAAATGACTAACTTTAGTACTTTCTATTTAACATTCTTAAATATTTCCTTATTTATCATTATCATTCACATTTTTCTGATTAAATTCTTCCTCCCAATTGATTTGGCTCATAATTGTTTTCACCTTTGGAAACTGGCCTTATTAAATCACAAGGTATATAAATTACAGGTCTGAACTTTATTCTTATTCCAATGATGTTTTAGTCATGGCAACATTAGACCTCCAGCATATATCACTCAAAAGTCCCCCATGATTACGCAGCTATTTCCCCCTACATGTTGTAGATAGGTGCGTAAGGAGCCAGGCATCCTGTTCCCCAGTGTGATTTTGGGGTCTATAGCAGCCATCAACTAATACCCCATCTTTATCTGTTAGGACATTGATCCATAACCTTTCAAGACCATTTTCTTCTGAGTATCAGTGGCTCAGAAGCAGGTAATGTCATTTTTGATACAGAGGGCCCTCCCCCTTTCTCCTACTCAGTCCTTCCTAAATAGGTTATAACCACTGATCTTTAACATTCCAGTCGTGTGAATCATCCACTAGGTTTCAGTAATACCAACTAGATAGAATCTATGCTCATAAATGAGCAGCTCCAGTTCCTCCTGTTTGTTACCCAGGCTCCTAGTATTGGTGCATAGGCAATTCAATAATTTATTCTCTTCATGTCCTTTGGTTCCTTGATTAATTTTGTTCTCAACATGTTGATTTTGTGGTAAGTGCTCATATCTTTCCTCTTTTTACCCTCCCCCTTTGCTATTAGTTTAACCCTCTCCTGGCTACTCTACCCATCCTGTCCCTGAGGAGATTGGTCCCCCTTCTACTGAGGTGGAGGCCATCCAAACAGCCTCCTCTCCCCATAGAAGTTGGACCGATGTTCCACAAAACCCAAATCCTCCACCGTACACAACTTACCAAGCCAGCGATTCACTTCCAGACTCTTCTGCCTTCTGTCTTCCTTTGTTCATGGAACAGGAAGGATCACAGAGATGATCGCTTGGACACTCTTCTGCTTCAGCGTGCTTCCGAGTTCCCTGACATCATCCACCGTCTGCGAGATACCCCACAATGCACTGTGATTAGTGCTGTATGAACCATCACCAATGGATCCTGGCCCACTTTGAGTGACGTCTTTGAGTGACGTCTCGTGTCTGGGCTCTGGGAAGGGTGCGTACTATCCTGTTGTCTGCCTGTCCCTCGCAGAACGTTCTTTTGATTCTTCTGAGTATTGAATCTCCAACCAGGATTGTCTGTCCACCTTGGATGGCAGGAGGAACAGACGGAGGGAGCAGAAAGAACCCAGGAGCTCATGGTGGCTCCATCTCCTCCTGCTTTCCCCCCTCCTGTGAGCAATGGATCACCCTGTTCCCTGCCCCCTCCCATCCTGCAAGCAATGAGTCAGTCCGCTCCCTGCCCCCATCCCCTCTTGTGAGCAATGGGTCAGTCTGCTCCCTGCCCCCTCCCCTCCTGTGAG
>NW_020664584.1:11062320-11064089 GCF_002925995.2 Terrapene triunguis
TCCCTGCCCCCTCCCCTCCTGTGAGCAATGGGTCAGTCTGCTCCCTGTCCCCCCCCACCCCAAGACCAGGTATGGGATGAGGCCATGGGGATCCCACTGCAGCTCCACCAGCCTGAGTGGGGTGAAGGGCCCTTGGAGCTGCAAGAGGAGCAATGGGGGGACAGGACGGATATGGGGAGCAGAACTGAGGAGGGCTGGCGGGGCACAGAGCTAGCTGATCATGAGGCTGGGGTGAAGCAGGCAGCTCTGTGCTCTCGGGCAGCAGTGAGTCCATAGCAGGGGCTGTTGGATGCCAACTTGTGGGTTTTGCCCTGCTGGGCATGGCTCAGACGTATAACAGTTGGTGCACATGGACTGCTGAGGAAAGCCCCACAGCAGCTAGCCAGTCTGCGGGGCAGGCCACACCCAAAGAGAGGCTAACATGCACAGGCCTGGCGGCATTCATGGCTAGATGAGACACAGCCAGTGGCCAGGTCCGTGGCAGACAGGAAGGATGTGGGGAGAGGCTGCCACTCTGCCATTGGGATGTTGAGGGGGGATGTGCTGTGTGGGGCCAAGCCTGTGGGTAGGGGCAGCAGAGGGCCCTGTGAGCACACCAGCCATTGAGTCTGGGTGAGCAGCAGCCGAAGGGCAGGCCTGTCCCTGCAGCAGCTCAGCATGAGCACAGCCGGGTTGGGAGCATTAGTACAGCTGCTCAGAGGGGCTGGCCAGGGAGCGCCAGTGCTGTCCCCGTCAGGCCGTCGAGCAGCAGCCGGCACACAAAGGAGGCACAGAGGAAGGGAGGCAGCAGCATAGGCAGGATTTGCAGTGCTAATGGAGGACAGCAGCTCAGTGCCCTGGTCTAGGTGATAATGGATTTCTGCTGCTCGTCATGCTGGTTGTGGCATGGTGGCAGCAGCAGGGTGCAGGCCTGTATCAGGAGGGAATGCTGAGCGGACAGGCTTCCCCAAACGGCACCATGGTGGTGAGGGGCAGGGCCGGGCCCCAGGCAGCTGCCAGCTGAACGTAAGCCATGCAAACAGCAACTCCCAGCGGAGATGAGTGTGGCACGGCACGGCACTGGCCAGCCAGAGGCTGTGCAGAGGATACTGGCATGGGCCTCTTGCTGTCTGGCCTCATCAATAGAAGCCAAATGTGCCCTGTCGATGGAGCTGAAATGGGATCCCAGACAAGAGGGAGGAAAGGCAAGTGGGGTCATCATCCCCCTGGGCCTGGAACACCCAGGACCAGACCTTCTGGGGAGCAGCTGTATTGGCTGAGGAGAGCTGGGTGTAAGAGAGACCTGCAACTCAGCGCCTGCGTTGGCATCTGCATTTCTCAGTGCTTGGAGTCTCTCCTGTCCATCTCTGGCTGTCCTGCTCTGCCCAAGACACTTTGCATCCAGCCAGGATTTTAATTAGCTGTGCACTTTTCCACTTAATTTACATCATTTCCTTAGAAGCTGCAATAGTAACGTGGTGTGTTTTGCTCACACCATGGGAAGATACGGACAACTGCTGTGGATGGATGAGAAATTAGATCTTGGCCCAGAGACCTGCAAGGCAGGAAAGGAGACACGCTGTCAAGGCTGGATCCCCACTTTGAACTTTAGGGTTCAAATGTAGGGGCCTGCATGAAAACTTCTAAGCTTATCTACCAGCTTAGCTTTGGTCCGCTGCCACCATCACAAGAATTCCCTCCCTGGGAAGCCTTGAGAAACCTTTCACCAATTCCCTGGTGAACACAGATCCAAACCCCCTTGGATCTTAAAACAAGGAGAAGTTAACCAT
>NW_020664584.1:11064099-11124443 GCF_002925995.2 Terrapene triunguis
CTGGTGAATACAGATCCAAACCCCCTTGGATCTTAAAACAAGGAGAAATCAATCTGGTTCTTAAAAAAGAAGGCTTTTAATTAAAGAAAAAGGTAAAAATCATCTCTGTAAAATCAGTATGGAGAATACTTTACAGGGTAATCAAACTTAAAGAGCTCAGAGGACCCCCCTCTGTCTTAGGTTCAAAGTACAGCAAACAAAGATACACACTCTGGTAAAAAGGTACATTTACAAGTTGAGAAAACAAAGTAAATCTAAGACGCCTTGCTGTCTTTTTACTTACTAGTTTGAAAATAGGAGAGACTTGTTTAGAAAGATGGGGAGAACCTGGATTGATGTCTGGTCCCTCTCAGTCCCAAGAGCGAACCACCCCTTAAAACAAAGAGCACACACAAAAGCCTTTCCCCCCCCAAGATTTGAAAGTATCTTGTCTCCTTATTGGTCCTTGGGTCAGGTGTCAGCCAGGTTACCCGAGCTTCTTAACCCTTTACAGGTAAAAGGATTTGGAGTCTCTGTACACAGAGAGCTGTTACCCTTCCCTTCATAGTTATGACACACGCCCTCAACTCTCATGGAGCGCTGTAGTTCTGATTTCATCTCCGCTTCTCCTCCAGGGGCACTATTGTGTAAAGATGTGCATGGGAGACAGGCAAACCAGACCATTGCGCAAAGGGGAGGTGTGCACTGGAAAGCTGATCTGAGTCACTGAAATTCCAGTTTTGCAGTAAGCAGGGTTGGCATGAGCTCTCCCTGGATAGTTAGTAGGAACTAGGGGGAAAGACTTCATGAGCAGATGATATTTGCAAGGACACACCTATTCTGCCTAGGTGTTCAGCAGTCAGAGCTGCTTTGCTTAAGTGATCAATTTTGACTGGTTTGGGGTAACAAATCACTAATATTGAATGCATGGGAAATCAAATGTTATCCTTATTGTCTGAGTAAAGGGCAGCAGAACTGTACTTAGCCCGTCCTGACTGAGTGGGTCACGGTAAATTGAGCCCTCTTAGAGGTGCTCAGGGCTGGTGTTTAGTTTTCCCAGATTACTGGGTGGGGGCTCGAGCAGGTTCTGTTTTGAATTGAGGAACCCCTAGATATTGAACCCGACTCTTGTTGCTGTTGCCTCCACCTGGCAAAAGGGTTACAATTATTTTGGCAATTTCCTCCCCCTTTCATCAGTGATCTGAGAGCCTCCATTCTGTCCTACTTAGCCACAAGGACTAGAAGGAACGCCTCACAACCAAGCCGTGTCACTGCAGCATGGCATGCTTCTGTTTCCCTACCTTTACCTGAAGAGCGAAGTACCATCTGCTCCGCAGGGAGACAAAGCAGCAGGAAGGAAAGCAGATGGGCAGTAGCCAAGGTAGAAAATTGCCTAGGGCAACTCTCTAGACAGTTTAAAGGGAGACACACAGCTGAATGAGGCCAATACAGCTCAACCCCTCCCACTGCATGTTCCCTGTGCATTTGTATAGGGGCAGGGCTGGATTTAGGGGCAAGCAACCACCTGGGGTGCTGGGCTTGGGGGGCACCAGGCTCAGGGTGCTGTTTTTGTTGTTAGCAACAAAAGGGAAAATAGAATGTTTGAAGTAAAATGTTTCAGGTATTCTGTAAGTGGATTCATTTTTCACTCACTTCTTAGAATGTTCTGGACCTTTGTAGAATCTTGTAGAACCTTCCAGACTTTCTGAGAACTACATTTTCCTTGAACCTCTTAGAATGTTGTCAGCTGTGTCCTTGCGGGTCTATCAGCAGTGGGACATTGCCAGTCAGTCAGTGAGATATAAAAATGAAGTGATAGCCCAGCTGCGATATTGTGAACTTTGTTTTATTGTGTAATTGTGAAAGTGTACTTGTGTTTTAAGACTGGAAAAGTGGAAGTAGCGATTAATAAAGGACATATTTAATGAAATGCCAGAGATATCTATTGAACCCCCATCTATGCAACAATATAAAAGAAAAACTGTTACTTCTTTTGCCATGTTTAACACGTAATGTTTGATGACTTTCTAAGACTGTGGAACATAGACTTTTGCTCTCCCCAATATTGTCTGTTTTCCTCCATAGAAAATAAAAGATGCCCCCAAAGAAGCCTTCAGGAGCTCAGAATAGGAAGCGAAAAGCTCAGTTGCAATCTAGTTTGCAGCAAGTGGCAAATTTGATGGGAAAATATCTAAAACAGAACAACATAGACCAGGCTTTAGGCAGTGATCATCCCACTGCAGAAAAAATTGAGGAGTGAAGTGTAAATGATGGAAGTCCTATTACTAAGGAATTAGCAGATTTACCTGAACATAAGGAATGGAAACGTGAGGAAAGTGATGGAGAATCGTCCAGTTTTCCTGGCGGTGTAAGGAAGAGTGATGACAAAGAGAAATCTGGTTTACATGAAAAGGAGAGAAACCATAAAGAAGAATCAGCCTCACATGATGACAGAAACATCAGTGAGAAAAATTGCACACCACAAATTGATACATCAGATACTGCTTTATGTCCAGCGATCCTAAACTCTGCCGATATTGATCATACAATTTTGAATGGGCTGGGCAAAATCGAGGCTATCATGTTTCCAGTAAATGAGCAGAAGCGACACTTCTCAAAGGAACACTGTGAAAGAGTGCTCTAGAATGGTGAGACACTGAATCGACGTTGGCTAGTTTACTTGAAATCAACTGATAAAGTGTTCTGTTTTCGTTGCAAAATATTTGACAAGAATGCCAAATGGTTGCTTGCACTTCCAGGTACAATTACTGGCATAATTTAGCTAATGCTCTGAAGCAATATGAAAAGTCACCCGGCCATTTCACAGCCTACTCCAAATGTATGGCGGTGGAGTCCAGGCTCAAACTGTATAAATGCAATGATACAGAAAATCAGTGCATTATTAATGTAGAAACCCAGCATTGGAGGAACGTGCTTGAGCATTTAATCTCAATTACCCTCTTCCTTGCAAAGAACAATTTGGCTTTCTGGGGCTCGTCGGATAAGTTGTTCACTGCACATAATGGTAATTTCTTCAGTTTGGTAGAGCTCCTTGGGAAATATGACATTGTGACTGCTACCACTTTGATTTCATTGTGGCCTACAGAGACAATGGATTTGAAGACACCATCACTGTTGCCAAAGAAATGACAGAAAACTCATGAGTTGAGCCTGTTTTCAAGGAAACTCATTCATCAGAAGAATAGACAGTTTCGTTACAAGGACAGAGATGAGGTGATGGGAAGCTCAGAATTAAAATTCAAGAGGGAGTTTCTTTGCTCGCTCATTGACACTGCTCAAGTGTCCATCGAAAAAAGGTTTGGACAAATGAAGCACCACAAAAAGACCTGGGCGATTTAGTATGAACTTAGTAAGCTGCCAGTGGACAGGAAAACACTCTTGAACAAATGTACGGACCTTCACTGGATGCTGACACATGAGGAATTTCCGGATGTCAATGATAAATACCTGAATGTTGAATTGAACAACATCCATCACATTTTGCAACATGGGAAGCACTCTCCATTCCAGCTTCTCCAAGTCAGTCACGATGCAGAGCTGACAGACACTTTTCCTAATGTGTGGATAGCTTTAAGGATTCTGCTCACTCTGCCCGTCACAGTGGTGAGCGCAGCTTTTCGAAGCTTAGGCTCATTCAAACATATTTTGGATCAACAATTGCTGATGAGAGCCTGGCATCGCTTGCTATTTTATCGCTTGAAAATGCCATTGGCTAGTCTTTGGATGTCTCTGATGCTGTTCTTCGGTTTGCGAGGGCAAAGGCGAGAAAAGTGACCTTTTGAGCTAAAGGACTAGGGGTTAACATTCTAAGGCTGTCACCTACTGTAACACTATTTAATACTGGTCCACCCAGTGTTGGTGCACAGTTAAGTTTCTTGGTGTTGGTACATTTCTGTTATTCTTAAAATTAAAAAGTTTCTATAAGCTTGGAGGAAACAATTTTTATTTGCTTATACATGGCATGAATAAATACAGATTTACCATCTTCTATGCCACGGCTAAATCATGCATGCAAAACGTGCATCAAAGTTGTGAAATGGGCTGCAAATGCAATAAAAAACAAGGTATTCCAAAGTTTAACAAATGGAGCGGGGGGAAGGGCCTGAAGATGCTCCTCGCTGGGGTGCCATTTGGTCTAGGGCTGGCCTTGTGTAGGAGAAATGGGCAGCAGAGTTGGGAAATTCTGCCATTACCACACTCAGGCCCCAGATCCCCAAATGTATTAGCCCCCCTAAGGCCCATTGAAATAAATCATTGATTTCAGTGGGAATGAGATGCCCAATACTTGTGGGGATGTGGGCTCCAGTGTCTATTCTAGGGCTGTCAAGCGATTAAAAAAATTAATCACAATTAATCACACAATTAAAAAAATTAATCACGATTAATCGCACTGTTAATAATAGAATATCATTTATTTAAATATTTTTGGATGTTTTCTACATTTTCAAATATATTTATTTCAGTTACAACACAGAATACAAAGTGTACAGTGCTTACTTGATATTTATTTTTGATTACAAATATTTGCACTGTAAAAAACTAAAGAAACAGTATTTTTCAATTCACCTAATACAAGTACTGTAGTGCAATCTATTTATCATGAAAGTTGAACTTACAAATGTAGAGTAATGTACGAAAAATAACTGCATTCAAAAATAAAACAATGTAAAACTTTAGAGCCTACACGTCTACTCAGTCCTACTTCAGCCAATCGCTCAGACAAACAAGTTTGGTTACAATCTGCAGGAGATAATGCTGCCCACTTCTTCTTTACAATGTCACCTGAAAGTGAGAACAGGTGTTCGCATGGCACTGCTGTAGCCGGCGTTGCAAGATATTTACGTGCCAGATGCGCTAAAGATTCATATGTCCCTTCATGCTTCAACCACCATTCCAGGGGACATGCGTCCATGCTGATGACGGGTTCTGCTTGATAACAATCCAAAGCAGAGCAGGCTGATGCATGTTCATTTTCATCATCTGAGTCAGATGGTACCAGCAGAAGGTTGATTTTATTGTTTGGTGGTTCGGGTTCTGTAGTTTCTGCATCGGAATGTTGCTCTTTTAATGACTTCTGAAAGCATGCTCCACACCTCATCCCTCTCAGATTTTGGACAGCACTTCAGATTCTTAAACCTGAGTTGAGTGCTGTAGCTATCTTTAGAAATCTCACATCAGTACCTTCTTTGCATTTTGTTAAATCTGCTGTGAAAGTGTTCTTAAAACAAACATGTGCTGAGTCACCTTCCGAAATTGCTGTAACATGAAATATATGGCAGAATGCAGGTAAAACACAGCCGGAGACATACAATTCTCCCCCAAGGAGTTCTGTCACAAATTTAATTAACACGTTTTTTTTAACGACCATCATCAGCATGTAAGCATGTCCTCTGGAATGGTGACCGAAGCATGAAGGGGCATACAAATGTTTAGCATATCTGGCACATAAATACCTTGCAATGCTGGCTACAGAAGTGCCATGCGAATGCCTGTTCTCACTTTCAGGTGACATTGTAAATAAAAAGCAGGCAGCATTATCTCCCATAAATGTAAACAAAGTTATTTGTAACAGGTTTCAGAGTAGCAGCCGTATTAGTCTGTATCATCAAAAAGAACAGGAGTTCTTGTGGCACCTTAGAGCACTAACAAATTTGTTTGTCTTAGCAAATGGCTGAACAAGAAATAGGACTGAGTGGACTTGTAGGCTCTAAAGTTTTACATCGTTTTGTTTTTGAGTGCAGTTATCTAACAAAAAAAATCTACATTTGTAAGTTACACTTTCACGATAAAGAGATTGCACTACTTGTATGAGGTGAACTGAAAAATACTATTTCTTTTATCATTTTTACACTGCAAATATTTGTAATCAAAAATAATATGAAGTGAGCACTGTACACTTTGTATTCTATGTTGTAATAGAAATCAATATATTTGAAAATGTAGAAAAACATCCCAAAATATTTAATAAATTTCAATTGGTATTCTATTGTTTAACAGTGCGATTAATCACGATTAATTTTTTGAGTTAATCATGTGAGTTAACTGTAATTAAATCGACAGCCCTAGTCTATTCTTTTTCCTTTTTAGTTTTCCCATATCATCAGAGCCAGAGGGTGGGATGTGTGGCCATAGGAGTCCGCAGACTGGATTGAACAATGCTGCTGGAGACGGAAGCAGTATGGCCAGCCGGAGTGCCAAGGGGCCAGGGCTGTCTGTTCGTATGTCAGCAGCTTTAGCAGAAGCTTCTGGAAAGTGAAACCTCTTGCCTGACTGACCCATGTCAGCCCGAAAGATGCGCCAGTTCTCTTTGATTAGCCAAGTGTGATTCGTGCCCTTCTTGTGCAACACTTCAGCTGCTTTTTCCTTGCCCCACCCCGCTGAGAGCTGTCAAATGTGGAGGGCGGGCAGGGGCATCTCCAGAGCAGACGAGGTCTTTAGTGCAGCATGTATCTAAAAACTTAGAACACTTCTTCAGTACAAGACAAAACCTTGGTCACTGGGCCTCATTCACTTCCTGGTTTGAACATTGCAGCTGTGCCGGCTGCTAACATCTGTAACATTGCCAGTAGGGTGACCAGATAGCAAATGTGAAAAATCAGGACGGGGTGGGGTGGGGGGGTAATAGGAGCCTATATAAGAAAAAGACCCCAAAATCGGGACTGTCCCTATAAAATTGGGACATCTGGTCACCCTAATTGCCAGGTTCTGGTCAGGGAGCAGCGGCAGCCCAGAGCTGCAGCATATGAGTGCTCTATTGCAATGCCTACTATTGTGAGCCAGGCTTCAGCCCCGGGGCTGCCCAGAGTGCCTTAGTGTCTGGAACATTCCGGGCTGTCACACAGGAACATGGCCCCATTTGGACAAGTCTAGGGTCTGATTTTCAGAGGTGCTGAGCACCTGCAGCTCTCAATGAACCAGGCCCTAGCGGTGGTGCCGTGGCTGGAATCTGAACGCTGTCTCTTGCTGTGCTGGCGCTCAGCATTGTACCAAATACAGCAGCACGGCAGCATCCCCGGTTAGAGATTAATGTCACTTTCTGCCTCAGCAGGCACAAGCAAGGGGAAGGCAGTGGGTGGAGGAGGAGGAGCGCAATCTCGGCTGACCCACTGGCACTGGGTTTGCGGCAGTCATTCTTGTTCGTACCCTGCAAGCTTTGTTATTAACATTTTTATAACAATTGGCTGCAGGATCCCTTCCGAAATGACGCCGCCACATAATAAAGCGGTTTCATGACTGCATCTTAGTCTACTGACTCAATGTCAAATATTCTTATCTCCATTACACAGTAGGGTTTTAATAAAAAAAATTGCTAGGCTAAGAGCTAGCTGCAGCTCTTCGGGGCTGTGCTTTACTGCCAGCAGGAACTCATTAGATGAGCAGCAGATGAGGGAGAGGCTTACACAGCTGTGCAGAATGCTCTTAGCACAGCACAAACGTCAGGCCAAGTTTCTGAATGGGCTTTGGTTTATAGCTAAGCGTGGAAACCCCGTGGAACACCACACATTCACAGGGAGCTGGCACCCAAACGGGCAAACGTGGCCATCTCAGCTGAGTTCTGCTTGGAGTTTCTGGGTTTCAGAATTGGAGACTCTGGCTGGCACCAGCCAAATCAGAGCCCAAGATGCCTGCCCCTCCCTGGGCACAGGCACCACTCGCTTTCACAACGCTTCAGCAGACTCAAGATGGAGGCAGGTTTGCTTACGTAAGTGTCACATGGTGTCTATGGCAGAGCCTGCAATTAACTTTAGATGCATTGACTTAACCTCAGGGCCAGCCTTGCTCTGTGTCATGATGCTGAGGCTGTGCCTCCTCAAACAGCCAGGTGTGGCCCGGCCCTGCCCCCTATCCCACCCCCCCCCCCCGCTTCTCACCCCCTGACAGTCCCCCCGGGACTCCTGCCCCATCCAACCCCTCCCGTCCCCTGACACCTGCCCCACTCCCTGTCCCCTGACTGCCCCCTGCTGCCCCATCCAAATTCCTGACGGCCCCTCTGTGACCCCTGCCCCATCCAACCACCCCTTCTCCCTATCCCCTGTCCCCCACCATCCCATCCAACCCCCCCTCTCCTTCCTGACTGCCCCCCCGGGACCCCTGCCCCCATTCAACCCCCCTGTTCCCCGTCCTCTGATCGCCCTGACCCCTATCCACACCTCTGCCCCCTGACCACCACCCATAACTCCCCTGCCCTCTATCCAACCCCCCGGCTCCCTGCCCCCTTACCATGCTGCCTGGAGCACTGGTGGCTGGCGGAACCACAGCCGCGCCGCTCAGAGCAGGGCCAGCTCCAGGCACCAGCTTGGCAAGCAGGTGCTTGGGGCGGCCACTCCGGAGAGGGGCGGCAGGTCCAGCTATTCGGCGGCAATTCGGCAGACGGTCCCTCACTCCCGCTTGGAGCGAAGGACCTTCTGCCAAATTGCCGCCGCAGATCGCGATCGCGGCTTTTTGGGGGGGAGGGGGGCTGCTTGGGGCAGCCAAAACCCTGGAGCCGGCCCTGGCTCAGAGCACCAGGACAGGCAGCCACGCCACCGCTCAGCACAGAGCACCGGGTCAGGCGGCTTTGTAGCTGCGCTGCCACCCAGAGCATTGCGCCAGCGGCGCAGTGAGCTGAGGCTGTGGAGGAGGGGGAAAAGCAGGGGAGGGGCCAGGGGCTAGCCTCCTGGGCCAGGAGCTCAGGGGCCGGGCAGGAGGGTCCCACGGGCCGGATGTGGCCCGCGGCCATAGTTTGCCCACCTCTGCTGTAGTGTGTACACTGACATAATTAGGTCCCCATAAGCTGCCTTACTTTGACCTAACTCTGTAGGGTAGACCAAGCCAAAATATTCCGTGGTACCAAGTCAAAAGCCTTACAGAAGTTGAAGTATATTACATCAATACTATTTCCTTCTCAACCAAACTTCTAATCCCCCCAAAATCAAGTTAATTTAATAGGATCTATTTTCCATAAATCCATGTTGATTTACATAATTACATGACCCTCCTTTAATTCTTTATTAATCGGGTCCCATATCAATCGCTTCATTAACTTGTCCAGGATCTATGTCAGGCTGACAGGGCTATAATTGCCTGGGTCATCCTGTTTACCCTTTTTAAAAATTGGTGCAATATTAGCTTTCTTCCAGTCTTCCGGAACTTCCCCAGAGCTCCAAGACTTAGATAGGAAACAAAGGGTAAGAATGGTCCATTTTCACAATGGAGAGAGGTAACTGTGGGGTCCCCCCAAGGATCTGTACTGGGACTAGTGATGTTCAACATGGGCATTAATGATCTGGAAAAAGAGGTGAACAGTGAAGTGTTAAAAGTTTACAGATGAGACACAATTATTCAAAAGAGTTAAGTTCAAAGCTGACTGCGAAGACTTATAGGATTGTTGTCCCCTTGGGCATAACCCGCCCTCCTTTGCCCATCCACAACGGCACTACTGCCATCGGTATACCATTCCAAGTCAGCATTTGGGAGTGGTTGATCTTTTAAATCTGGGCGGCTGGAGTATTGGGCATCTATGATTTCCAGACTGTCATGTTCCTGCTTTTCTGTTTCTGGTAGCAGGGTAGCTGGATTAAGGGAGGGACAGGTTTGCAGGGTAACTTCAGGGTTCTCTAACAGTTTTGCCTGGTACCGAGCAACCTGAGCCTGGGTGAGCCAGAGACCACCCTTAGCGTCCAGCAGGGCTTGGACCATATGGGGAATATACACTTGCACAGTTCCTCCCAGTGTCAGTTTTTTAGCTTCCCCAAGCACTAGGGCAGTGACTGCGACTGCCCGCAAGCATGCTGGCCACCCCTCGGCAACTTGATCCAGTTGTTTAGAGAAATATGCCACAGGACGTTTCCAGGTGCCTAATAACTGAGTAAGCACTCCCAGGGCTACCCCTTTCCTTTCATGCACATACAGCTGGAATGGCTTAGAGAGATCCGGCAGACCCAGGGCTGGGGCTTCCATCAACTTCCTTTTCAAGATTTTAAATGCCCTGTCCACTTCTGGGGACCAATGAAAGGGGTCATGATCCGCTCCCTTAACACATTCATACAGAGGTTTAGCCCACAGTCCATACTCTGGGATCCATATTCTGCAAAAGCCTGCCATGCCCAGAAATGCCCTGAGCCGTTTACGGTTGCTTGGGATAGGAACTTGGCAGATAGCCTCCTTTCTTTCATTTGAGAGCTGCCTCTCCCCCTGCCTTATGTGAAATCCCAGATACTGTACTTCTGAGAGAGCAATTTGAGCCTTGCTCCGAGCTACCCGGTAACCTCGGAGTCCAACAAAGTTCAGGAGGCTCACAGTGGCTTTGAGACAAGGGATCAGACCCATAGCAGCAATTAGCAAGTCATCTACGTATTGCAGGAGGAGGACTTTGTCCGAATTATTCCACTCCTCCAAGTCTATGGCCAGAGCCTGGCCGAACAGAGTGGGGGAATTTTTAAATCCCTGGGCCAATACTGTCCAGCAAAGCTGCTTTTTTACCCTTCTGTTGTCCTCCCACTCGAAGGAGAATATCTCCTGAGATTGGGTGTCGACTGGAATCGTGAAAAAAGCGTCTTTTAAATCTAGGACCGAGAAATGGGTATACTGCCCCCCTATAGAGGCCAACAGTGTATATGGATTTGGAATAAGGGGGTGCAGAGTCTTAACCCGCTCATTGACTGCCCTTAAGTCCTGTACCAGCCGATATGTGCCATTGGGCTTTTGTACGGGCAGAATGGGGGTGTTTCAAGCTGACTGGCATTCTCGTAGTACACCGTACTCTAGGAACCGATCTATAGTCTCTTGCAGTCCCTCTCTGGCTTCCCTCTTAATCGGATACTGTTTGATTCGCACCGGGCTTTTTCCTGGGAGGAGCTGAATATGAACAGGGGTTTGATGGGTTGCCTTCCCTGGGACCCCCGATGCACAGACAAGGGGATACACGTGGTCCTCCAACTGGCTCCACTCTGGGGCTTGCATGGCTGAGGGTTCAACTGCAAGGGTCATTATCCAGGCATTCTCAGGGGGTAAGGTGAGAGTTATGTCATCTTGAGTGAAATGCAGGGTGGCACCTAAGCGACAAAGCAGGTCCCGTCCTAGTAGGGGTGTGGACAATCGGGGAGGTAAACCAGCTTGTGAGATACAGTTTTGTTTCCCAAAGCACATTCCACTGGGGCATACACTGGGCACTTAGTTCCTTTCCCTGTGGCACACACCACTGTGAGGGAGTCTGCCACTGGCAGCTGAAGGGGTTGATTTACAGCGGTCCGTGCTGCTCCAGAGTCAACTAAAAAGTCTATTTCTGAATTTCCCACCAGCATTTTTACTCGGGGTTCCGGGGGCAGGATGGTCCGTCTCCCCTGACACCCCTAGTCTTGATCCTCCGCTGCCATCATAGGGTACCTTCCCTTTCAGGGCACTCATTTTTCCAATGTCCCTCCTTTCGGCATATGGCACACTGGTTGTAACCCAGGCGCCTCTCCTGGGAACCGGGGCGCCCACGTCCACGGCCTCTCATTCCCCGGCCCCTTTCACCTTTCTGTGACCTTCCTCTGCCGCCGGCCTGCACCGCCATCTACCATCATTTTCACTTGCCTTTTTTCCATCTCTCCCTCTCTAAGGGTATAAGCCCTATTTGCAGTCTCCAAAATCTGAGCTATTGTCATTCCCATTAAATTCTCCTTTTTCTGCAGTTTCCTTTTAATATCAGGGGCCGCATGGCTGGTAAAGATACCCTTTATAATTGCCTCAGTTGCCTGATCGTCTGGGTCTGCGCAAGTACTCTGCCGGATGGTGTCCCGAATGCGCTGCAGGAAAGCCACCGCACTCTCTTTTGATTCCTGGATTAGCTCATAAGGCTTTGCCCAATTGTTATATCGGACAGCTGAGTGCCAGAGGCCATACATAAGCAGTTCCTTATAGGAGTTAAGCATTCTCAAATCCCCCTCCTCATTTGGATTCCACCGGGGGTCCGCTATGGGGACAGCGACCTCAGGCAGGGGCTTGCCTTCTCTATCCTCATTATGCCTTTTCTGTGCCTCCTCCCTAGCCTTAGCTATAACCTGATTCCGCTCCACCTCAGACAACAAGGTTCTCATCAGTATATTGCAATCATCCCAGTCAGGCTTATGGCTAGCTAGACACCCTTCAAAGATTGAAATAAACCGATTCGGATTCATTGAGAATTCCCCTGCTTCTGCCTTAAAGGCAGCTAGGTGCACTGGGTTAAAAGGGACATGAGAATACACTGGCACAATCTGGGCTGCACGATCCTGTGTTCCTGGACGGGCTACCACATTCTCAGTAATCAACGGATACAATCCCACCGAGGGGGTACTCTCTGGAGCCTGTGGGGGTGTTGGAGCCGAAGGGGATACCGATTCTGCCATTACAACTGTGGGCGGGTTCTGGGGATTAGCAGCAGTTACTACCGAGTTTGTCGGAGTCAAATGGCACTTGTGCAAAATATCAGTCCTATTTCTTAACATCATAAACGTATACGCATAGAGATGTTCATTCCATTTACCTGTTCGCTGACAAAACAAAAATAACTGAAGGATTGTGTTGTAATTAAGTGATCCTTCTGGTGGCCACCTTTCCTGGCACTCTAGCTGATATTGAGGCCAGTCAACTGTACAGAACCTTTTTAATTTACTTCTAAACATCAAATCTGACCCAAACACATCCCAATTTGCTAGGATGCATTCTAAGGGCGTACACTGTGCCCCGCCGGCTGTACTCTGTCCCTGCCCCAGACTCTAGGGAGACACTGGGCGTCCCCAGGTCAAAACAGGTAAAGTCCCCACTGGACTGTTCCTACCTTATCCAAGGGTCCGGTTCCTCACCGTCGCCCACAACTGCTTCTCCACTACTTGAGCGCGTTGCACCGTTGTGCCCTCTGGGGTCGATCACACCACGTCTCCGCCGAGGCCCCCGATGAAGTCACCGGTGCGCACTAGGCGTCGGTCGTCGCCGTAATCCGTCGGCCGCCAGGAGGGATCCGGGCAAGGCTAAATTTCAGCCTCGTGCCCCACGTTGGGCGCCAAAACTGTTGCCGGCCCAGAGGGCCCAAGGGGGCAACAGGGGGTTCGTTGCCCGGTGTGCGTCGCACCAATAGACACACCAGGGTGGAGAAGCAAACCAAATTTATTCGAGATCTCGAAAAGGCACTCAGGAGACCAGCATGTCTCAAATCAGAAGCGCAACAAATACAAGCAAGTTTCCCATTTTATATTCAAAGCTGTTTGTGTGCAAGCCTTTGTTCTGTTTCCCCCTCTACCCCTCCCTTCCCGACAGCAGTTACAGTAGGCAGTACATTGTGGCGTGTTAGAAAAGTTCTCGTCCGCATGTTTATCTTTGGCCTTGCAAGCTAAGACGTAGTAGGCTTCCCCCTCCCCCTTACCCCCTCCTTATCACTACTGCTTCTGCTAGTGTGAGCGAAACTGCAGCTGTCTGCTAAAAAAGCTGACCGTTACATATTCTGCTTCAGCATTTAGGCTGTTAGCATGGAGGCTGGTTAAAGTTCACAAGATGGAGTTACCGTGGCTCACTTAGACCCAGAGCAGGGGGGTTTCATCGGCACTTATGGCCTTCCACCCCCCCGAGTTACCTGGTAGCTATGCCTAGTGACGCCAACAGAATGATCTCACAAAACTGGTAAGTGGGCAACAAAATGGCAAATGAACTCCCCCAGGTCACTCTCTACAGCCCCCACCACCATCTTTGGGAGCTGTCTTGCCCGGTTTGCCCAATGGGGCAAGATCAACACAGATCGCAGGAGATCATTCAACGCAGCGACTAGAGAGAGTTCCTCACTTTCCCCTCCCACTGGAGCCCCTCCTGCGAGTCTCACCCATGACGCCTTCCTCCAAAATGAGGCAGACGCCATCCTCATGAAGGGTGCAATAGAACCCATGCCCTCCCACTTTGCCAGCAAGGGCTTCTACTCCCCGTATTTTCTCATCCCAAAGAAGGGCGAGGGCCTCCACCCTATCTTCAATCTCCGTTTACTCAACACTTTCATCAGAAAAACTAAGTTCCATATGCTAAGGCTCACCTCCATCATTCCCTCCCTCCCCCAGGAGGTGCGGTTTGCAGCCCTCAACATGAAAGACATGTAGTTCCATACTGACGTCAGCCCAGCCCACCGCAAATTCCTCTCTTTCTGCATGGGCAACAACCAGTATCAATTCAGGGTGCTCCCCTTCGGCATCGCCACGGCCCTGGGTCTTCACCAAGGTCCCTGGGGCACTTTGTGTTCTTGTACCTGGACAACTGGCTGCTGGTGGCACCATTCCTTGCTGAGACAATGGCAGCTGTCACCACCCTCTACTCGTTCCTTGCCTCACTAGGCATCTGTGTCAATGAAGTGAAATCCCTGCTTCTCCCGACACAAGTGATCCATTTCATAGGAGTGCATCTGGAGTCTATAGTAGTGATAGCCTTCCTCCTGGCAAACTGCTTTACCACCCTCACGGCTCTCATGACGACCCTGCACCGCAACTCGCACACAACATTACGCCATTGTCTCTGCCTGCTCAGCCACATGGCAGCCTTCACCTCTGTGATGCTGCATGCTTGCCTACACATGCGCTGTCTACAGCTGTGGCTCCTCTCCGTCTGCAGGCCCCACATCACCTTGTCCCTCACTGTCCTGAGTTGCCTCTCTCACCTGGTGGACTGATCCTGCTAAGGTGTTCAGAGGCACCCTGTTCACCACTCCATCCCTATGGTCACCCTTACATAGAATATCAGGGTTGGAAGGGACCTCAGGAGATCATGGACACCTCCCTGGTGGGGTTGGGTGCACACTTAGCTGGCCGTGCTGCACAGGGGATGTGGATCCCTAGAGAGGCATGCACGCACATCAACATATTGGAGCTGCATGCGGTCCACCTGGCTTGCCACGCATTCCTGCCTCTGCTCTGCTCTCTCCACACATCCACATCCTGTCAGACAACACCACCGCAGTGGCTTACATAAGCAGGCAGGGTGGCACCAAGTCCCGGTGAGACTGCGTGGAGGCTATCCGCCTCTGGAACTGGTGTCTCCGCCACAACATGGTGCCCCATGCGGTGTATCTCCTGGGGATGCAGAACTCCCTGGCAGATGCACTCAGCTGGACCTGATACCTCAACCATGAGTGGGCACTCCATGACCTTACGCTCTGCTCCATGGGACCTCTCTGTCATTCAAGTGAACCATAAATTCTCACTCTACTACTCCAGAGGGCCAGGGGTCAAAACTCCAAAGGTGACACTATTGTTCTTCCAGGACGTGGCGGCATCTGGTATGCCTTTCCCCCCATCCCCCTCATCCCCAAGATCCTGCGCAAGATCCGCTGAGACCGAGTCACGGTCATCCTGGTAGCCCTGTGCTGGCCCTGATAATTCTGGTTTCCTGATCTACTCAGATAGTCTGCCGGTCCACCAATCAGCCTCCCCACCCTGCCGTACCTACTCACCCAGGACAACGGCAGGGTTCGACACCACAACCCAGGCCTACTTCAACTGACAGCTCAGTTTTTGGATGGGGTTCACATGTAGACAACTCCTGTTTGTCACCTGTCCGCTGTATACTTACACTCAGCAGACGGGACTCCATGCTGGCATGTACACTGCATAGTGGAAGTGCTTCACCTCCTGGGTACAACGCTACCACCTTCCCCTCCAGGCCGTCTCCTTGCCTGTTGTTTTAGACTAACTCCTGGAGCTCAAGAACTCACATTCAGCTTGATCCGTATCCACCTTGCGGCACTTAGCGACTTCCTCCCCCCAATGGACGGACAGTTGGTGTTTACCCACCCTACCACTACCCAGTTTCTGAAGGGCCTGATGAACTGCTTCCTGCCAGTCCTTACCCCTACCCTTCACGGGACCTTAATCTTATGCTATGTGCCCTCACCAGGCCTCCCTTCGAACCACTGGTCACATGCTCCCTCACCCACCTATCCATGAAGGTCTTCTTCCTGGTGGCTATCACTTCTGCCTGGCAAATTAGTGAATTGGCGGCCATGATGGCTGACCTCCTCCATATACAATCTTTTATAAAGAGACAGTCTCCCTGTGCCTTCACCCTAAGTTCCTCCCAAAAGTCATGTCCAAGTTTCATTTAAACCAGTCCAGTCATCTCCTGGTCTTCCCTACTAAACTGCACGCCACTGCCGAGGACAGGACTCGTGCATTCTCTGCCTCCCTACGCCTCTTTGTGGCCATTGCTTAATTTTAGCAGGTTATAATCTTGCCTAAGCAGGTGTCTCACCTCTATTGAAGGACCCAACATTGTGATTTCAAGAGCTCTGGCCCCTTGACCCTGCTCCAAATGATGGACACCTGTGGGGTTCTCTACCCTTTCTTTTAATAGTCTAGTAAACCTCTGAAAAATGCCTTCTTTCAAAAGTAAGCCCAGATAAAGTTCCTTTTCCCTGCTGGGTGTGGACACCAGGCTGTGGGATGTAAACTCCATGTTGTCTTCTCCCCCACTGGTGATTTTTACAATGCAAATGATTTTTTTCCTGCAACCTCCAATACAAATGAATAGCCCATTGAATCTGGCCACACCTGGTTGGAGGTGTTGGCCTCTTCCTTTGTCTGGAGAAAAACCTGTGTATCCTCTCCCCTGACATGCCTGGTTTAAATACCTTTTAGTCACAGACTTCAAAACATAATATCAGTGAGTATCCATACATCCTCATACAGTGCTAATACTCGCATTTAACAATTAAATTGATCACCAGGGTGTCATTAGTTTTCATAAAAGACCTTACTTGATACACTTTGACAATACAGTAATATTGTATACAATCAGTTGAGTCAAATTCTTATCATCTGAGATTCAGATCCCATCTTTATAATTAAGCGGCAATCTCCCTCACTCACTAGGTTGATGGGTTTTGTTTACCTTTTATGTAAATGTACCTTTATTGTCTCTGAAACCTGATGAGAGGGGTGGGTCTCAGATCCCAGACTCCTTCCCGCACCAGAAGGTCTATATTGCAATTTTTAGTCCTCCAGCCTGAGCCCTGCAATCCTGAGTTGCGGTGAGACACCTGAGACTCAGTACTGCGAGTTTTTTATTGCAGTGTAGACATACCCTAAGGGGCTGTTTCTATGGGAGCTGCAAGCAACAGCTCCTCTCAAAATCAGGCCCTAAAGCTAGAAGTTAACAGCATTTGTCCATGTTCCTGGCCATCAGCCCTGAAAAGTTTCTGGCAACTAAGGTAAGACAGCTACTAGCTGATACTTGCCCAATAACAACTCTGGTTCTGTACATATACACAGAGAGGGTGATCTGGGAATCATTTTGGTATTAATCTGAACAGCTTTGATATGGGCAAGTGCATTAGTACACGATCTGTTGTGTGGAGTTTCAGCCAGCGCATGAGAAGATAGTGGTGCTGCTGCAAGTCTCCAGCAGTGGGAGGCGTTCAAGAAGGATGTTGATAAATTGGAAAGGATTCAGAGAAGAGCCACAAAAATGATTGAAGGATTAGAAAATATGCCTTACAGTGACAGACTCCAGGAGCTCAATTTTTAACTTAACGAGAAGGTTAAGGGGTGACTTGATTACAGGCTAAATATCTATAAGGGGAACAAATATTTGATAATGGGCTCTTCAATCTCACAGAGAAAGGTCTAACATGATCCAGTGGCTGGAAGCTGAAGCTAGACAAATTCAGACTGGAAATAAGGTGTAATTTTTTAATAGTTGAGAGTAATTAACCATTGGAACAATTTGCCAAGGGGTGTGGAGGATTTTCCCCTCAGTGACTATTTTAACATTAAGATTAGATAGTTCTCTTAAAGATGTGTTCTAGGCATTATTTTGAAGAAGTTCTCTGGCTTGAGTTCTCCAGGAGGTCAGACTAGATGACCACAATGGTCCCTTCTGGCCTTGGAATCTATGAATCAAGACAAGAATCCACAGGAGAAATTTGAGGCACAGAGGATTTGAATACCTTTCTGCTGTCCAGTGTCTAAGTCAGAACACCGAATGAACCGCCACTTCTCTCGGATAGTGTCATGGTGCCCAGGTGTCATTTCAGCAGGAATGCAGTACCTGGCGGTATTTCCCTTGGACTGACTTGAACTGGTTCTAGGGACAAGGCTTTTTAGGTTGTGGTATCACGACACAGAGCAAGGCTGGCCCTGTGGCTAAGTCAATGCATCTGGAGTTAATTGCAGACTCTGCCAAAGACACCATGTGACACTTTGCCTTTCTGAACTGCAGTTCCCCATGTGTAACAGGGGTGTAGTGAGGATAAATTACTGTATGTTTGTGAGGCACTACCCCCCTTGATTGTGACTTGAGGGGTCTTGGTTTACTTAAAGCCAGGCCTGTGCACTGTAACCAGAGCTAAGCTACAGAGCAGCTATTTCAGTACCTCCATTAATTAATGCTGACTCCATTAATTAATCCCTAAGGAAAGCGAATAGAATACGTTGGATGAATGTGTTGGCTTGGACAAAAACATGCTCACAAATTGAACACCACACAGGTACTAGATAAGAATTTCTTTAAAATTTATTGGACTAATTGTGTTACATTCAATATTTGATGTGTTTCTTCTGGACAAAGAGTTGGCCTAAATACATACAAGCCTTTGTGCCTTCCCTAAACAAATAAGAGATAAAAGTACTAGAGACAAGGGAACATAGTTCACATCTTCATATTTACAGTTTGCCTTTACTTTACAACTTAGTGCCAGTAATATTTACAGAAAAATACAATAGGAACAAAAAGATCGTATCTTGGCAACATACAGAAGTTCACACAAAGTGTACATGATTTTAAGCACGATACCTGGCAATCGCATTTCAAACCACTCCTGCTAAAACCCAGTGCGGAAACAGTATATGTTTGGTTCCTTCAAAGACATCAACCCTTAAACTGTGTGATCATTGAATCATATCTAACTTTTTTTCACCATTAAAAGTCAAATTTAGTTTTGCTATCCTCCTGGGCTAAACACCAGAACACTGCATGAGAAAAATGCACAGCTACCTGTTGTGAAGCCAGTAATTTGATGTTAGGCTACAGATTACTAGCTTTGCTTCCTACAATTTCTCTGAAGATGTTGTCCACAAAGGTATCTAATCTTTCACAGACATGGGTTTTCCCATTCATTTGCTGTAAATTTGTAATACCCTTTTAAGTACTTTTAAAAAAGATACTTTATAACGCTTTAAATGAGACCTAAGGTCCTAAAATTATTGCAACTCTAATACAGAAATACTAACAAGATGACAGTATGTTACCTTTTCCCAAATTCTACTGAAATAATTTATCATTAAACGGGTACTGTCAGTTCAAAAATTTTTACAGACTCCAACAAAATGTTTTCAGGATCTAAAAAGGGAAAAAAGGAATATTTAAATTGAGACCTGTGTAATGTTTGTAACTCAAATATTGTAGTGTTATGCTGGTGCCTGTTACTAGACGGAAAATAAACTATACGCAAGTGAAACAGTCAATATGTTGTCTAACAAGAATGAAATGCAAGTAGTAACTAGGCCATTTAAGTGTTAAGAAAATTGAGGGGGGGGGGTTAATTTTCAGTTGTAATAATCTATGGTGTTGTTAGAAACGTGAGGAAATCTGGATTTTTAATCTGTCAGTGTTCCTTTAAGCATGACCAAGTCAAATCTCTCTTATGTGGTCTAATAATTTGGGGTAAATACTCAGGGTGATATGCTGGCTCTACTGAGGAGTCATTGTGTATTTGTGTAATCACTATAGTTTTATATTGGACAGTGTCTCTCCAGAAGTTCCACCCTTTTCACTATTTCAGACAAGTGAAAAACCATTAATGGCCAAGTCGTAACAGTCATGTGGTAAAATGTTAAACAGCCAATTGTAAAACCAAATTAAGGTTGTGTCAGCAAGGTATAATGCCCCATTCCCCAGGCTCTGGATAAATACAGCAGTGATATTGGTATGCTCATGGTGGGTGCCTTCCTGTACAGTAAAAACTTACAACTCATGTCTCAGTTGAACTTAGAGACTCAGAAATAAACCATGAAATAGTCTTCACCCAAGAGCAGATTTTTAATCTTTCTAAAAATAAAATGTGAAGACTATTTGGCTATCTTGGACTTAACATCACAAAAAATACTCATGCCCCTCTCAATACAGATGTCTTGATGTTTCGGACACTTTTCTTCAGGCCTGAATAACTGACAGACAGATGTCTTTTGCAGCCTATTAGTCCATATGTGAACTTCTGGCTTTATCTAGAATATTCATACATCGGTCAAACAAATATGGTGGTTTGTTTTTTTAAAAACAGTTATTGATAATGTGCAAACATTCGATTGCTCAACATGTTTATTACACCACTTCAGTATACATGCACTGGTCATGCCATTTATTCAGTGGACTAAATGTGTTTGGTCATATTAGATCAAATAGGTACATAAAGATTGTGGGTAAATGTAGTGCTCAAGCACTGAACGAGCACTGGCAAGATGCTCCACAAGCTTCCCGCTACAGCTCTACCACTGGACTTCATGTCCGACCTGCCGCAACCCCTTGCTATTTGAACCCTGGGCATGGCATAAGCAAGGACCAGCAATCATGCAAACGTTTGCAGTGTTTCTTTGTGGTCTCATTTTTCACTTGTGATCCACCTGGATTTGAACCCTGATTCCCAGAGCTGAGTGACTAGTGCGCTAGCCCACTGTAAGGAGCACACTCCATCACCCAACCCCCTCTCCCCCTTTGTCACATCCTCAAAAGTCCTTTCAGGTGGATGGGCACTTTTCAATGTATTCTTTGTAAAAGACCACTTCTTGTTACATTAGTATTGTGTGATGAAATACTTTCCTTACTAAGCCTGTTTTGAAGTCAGAACTGTTGCAAAAAGTAACTTTCAAAAATATAAAAGTTAAATAAATATAAAAACTTATTGCGCTTTGCATTAAAAGTCTCTGAATGTCTTTTCATAATAAACTATAATAAACCTGCCAAACTCCTCCTCCTTACACCAATCCTTTCTGCTGATCTACTGTATCAGAAGAGACCGCACATCACCCCCCGTGCACTGACAAACTTCAGCTATTCATCATGCGATAATTCATCATTGCAATGCAAATTACATTTTTTGGGGGTGGGGGAGAAGAGGAATCCTCAATGTTGCATTACGCTTTTCTGCATCATATTACAGTGGATTTTGGAATTTCCAAGACTATATTTGTCAATCTGACTTCTGCCTCCCAACATGTCCCTCGGTGAGAGTTTGTGCACTGCATAAAACAATTTTGGTATCCTAATGTAAAGGCAGATGCCTGGAAAGGGGGCTGGGCACTATTGAGCCCAGCAGAGGGGAAAAGTTCTATCTAAAGAGCAAAGGAGCTCAGATGGAAGCCAGTAGCTTTGCAGAGGACAAAACAGGCATCAATAGTCACAGAATGCAAAATCCACATTTCATGCTACAGGCCTGTTTTACTTGGGACTAAAATATTTATATTTAACTGTTAGTTTATGACACAGAAGGGGGGGGGGGAGTCTATGGGTTCTGGAGAAAACTTTTGACCTGTGCTCACTAAAATGAGGGAATAGAGGAGTTTAGAGCTTACGAACCCTCTCCTTGCTGTAAAGGGCAACTGGCCACTTTAATCAGTCCTTAGGAAAGGAAACCACTTTCAGAAACAGTAGCCACTACTTGAGATGAACAAACTAAACGCACAGCGTCTTTATAGTATTTTATGCTGAATTATGAGCCAGTTGCGCAATAGTCACTCTAAACGGGCTGTGGAAGCCTGGATCATCCCAGAGTGGAGAAGAAAGCGAATTCGGCAGGTGATTGTTCTTTAGGGCCTAGTTTAACTGTTTGAGGAGCAGTCTGACCCCTGCACATTTTTTGGTTGTCTAACTGTTTCAATTACTGTAGCCACCAAGCTCTGATCTAATTGTCCTGGAAGGATATTGGTCTAGGGATTGCAGTTCTTGAGCCCAACCTCCTGGAAAAGTGAGGTATAAAACTCTGGCTCCAGCTGCTTGTTTCTGTATTTATTGACAATGTCAGCTATTTTCTGTTTTCGGCGGACATGTGGAGGGTTGTATGAATCACTTTCCAGCCTCTTTCTCCGACAAATATTTATTATTGTTTGTCTCACTAAGAAACCTGAAAGAGAAAAAAGTGGTGCTAAGTTTAAATAAAATCAATCCCACTTCTCCTCCTCTGCTTTCCCAGCTAGAGGACGGACATTTCAATCTGGGCTCTGTCCCAGCTAGAGCCCAATGGCAACTGTTATCAGTGCTCTGGGTAAGTGACCCTTGTTAAAGGGTAGCTAGTGAGGAATCACAACTTTCCACCACCAAGAGGCCTCTTTGTTATTAAGTGTTATTTTAAAAGCAAATTTTCAATGTAATGCTTTAGAGATTGCCTGTTGGGCTCCATGTTTGGCTGAAGCAGGGCCTGCATGAAGGACCACATCTGCTATTCCTTGACTGGCCAGCAAAAGAGAGAGTAGTTCGTAAACTGAGTCTCAGCCACGCCTAGTGATGGAACATACTGCCTGTCCGGCTCTCCCAGTCCCAAGGGGCTGAACGCACCACCTCTACAGCATGTCGGCCCACCTGGGAGTCATGGGGAGCTGCAATCCTGCCCAGCTCTTTCGCATGGCAGTGCAGAGAATGAAAGTACTAGAGTGTGTAAAACTTAAGTCTGTTAAGGCCAAGTTCTCTGGGCCACCCCACCCCAGAGGAACCAAGATTGGGAGGGACTGACTGCATTCCTCTACCTGAGTATTCCCCCAGCATTGGGGAGCTGCAGTGGGAGGAGACGTGGCTAACCAACTCTCACACCACCCTCCCTGCAGCCCCCAACACAGGGAGAAGCATGCTGGGTGTGCTTTCCTACCCCAGCTATCCTTAGCTGGCCAGGTGTCCTTATGGATTGCTACCATCTGGCACACATTAGAGCAGCCCCAGTGTGCTCTCAACTAGGCTTGGGCCTGGCAGAGAATCCAAGAGCCATAGCTGGCTCCCTAAAGGACCCTTCACTTTTCAGTCTGAGTGGAGACTTAGCAAAGCACAGAATCAGACCCTTAACATCAAGTGTGTTCCAACTCTAAGGACTGGCCTACACACAAACATGCACCTATTCAGCTACATCCGTTTCCTAAAACTAATTTAATTCCAGGATAAGTCTGTGTGTGGGCTCCCGTTAATTTAACTGAAGTTGATAAGACTTCAGCCACTTTTATTTGGAAATAGAGCCCACACACCAGTTTGTACTGAACAACAGTGTGTGTTTTAATGAACACTTTTGTTACTTCAGTGCAAGTTCGTGTGTAGGTTCAGCAATAAGAAATCACTGCAAACACAGTTTCTTCTTGCTGTTCTGCTCCCTGGCTATGTACAGAACTAGATCTGCTAACTTTAGAGACAAAGTATGGTTTACTCTGTCATACTTCTGTTACACTCCTGTTACAACTGCAAAGCCAGCATAGCTCTGGGAGAGTGATCTTGATTCTAACCCGTTTTATGCATCATCAACAGAATTGTCTAGTAAATTACAATCAGTTACAACTGTGCAAACTCACTGAAAGACAATAGGATCGCACAGGTATCACCAATGGCCTAATTTAGCCTACAGAACCTTTGTTACCAGTGAACTGAACACATCAGACCTGAAGTAACTGAAAAACAACAAAGCTAGAGCCCCAAATTATTTTCAGAGCAGAACTGCGCTTTAATGTGTTCTTTTGAAAACCACAGTCAGTGGCATGGAATTCCCCTGCCTCCTTTTCATTGAAGTTGCATTAGTGCAGATATCTACGAAGACATAGCCATGTATCCATCCACGAGGATAGGAAAGAAAAGTGTTAAGTGCTTCTGGAAATACAAGGCAACATTTACTGGAATGCTAGGGAGAGAGGATTTTTTTAATATCTGAAGCTCAATAGCTTTCCCCTGTATCTTGGAGCTGGACTAGAAGGGATGAACACACTGCAACAAAATACTCAGCAAGGGAGTATTTAACATGTATCCTTTGGTAGCTGACTACATTTTTGTCTCGGGGATGTCTACAAAGCCCACAGCAACAAGCCTCCCAGCCCAGGGTCAAGAGACTCGGGCTAGCGGGGCTCATGTTAGCACTCTAAAAATACCTGTGTAGGTATTTTTATGTGTTGAAGTTGCGGCTTGGGCTCTGGGACCCAGAGAGGGATTTAGTTTCACAGTGTGAGCCACAATTTCAATGCACTGTCTACACAGCTATTTTTAGAGTGCAAACGGGAGCCTTGTTACCCATGTCTCTTGACCTGGGCTAAGCGGCTCACTGCTGCAGGCTGTGTAGACATATTCTTAGATCTCAGTGAGTCACCAACATTAGAGCCACTTAAATCTTTTCCCCACAACTTTATCCACTTGTCTTTCTCCCGCCCCCTTTCCCGCCTCTCTCTCTATTCGGTGTTTGCGCCCCTTGCCTCGGTCACACCACTGTTAGTGCAAACAACAAAGTGAAAGTGACAAAAAAGTTTCCAAACCAGGAAGCATGGATAAAGTGCTTGTCAATTTAAATGTACTGTTCCCTCTGCAGAAGAATTGCAGGCAGACTGCCTCCACTCACTGTGAGCCAGGAGGAAAACTCAGCAGCTATTCCTGAGTCAAAAGTATCTCATACCAGTTGGGAAGGATCCAATTCGTATTTTAATACAGACTAATCATTGAACAGTCAGGTAGCAAAGGCTCTACTAGGTCCCATATATACCCTTTCACAAAACAGAACTTACCAAGAGCTCGCCTACTAACTATCATTCCATCCACCAGGGGGATGACCATGTTGAATTTCCCAGTAGCGCCTTGCACTTTTATTCTGAATAACCCAGTGTTTAAGGGATGGATGAAAACTACAGGAACTTCTCTTTCAGGAGTGGTTGATCTAAAGAAAAACCAACAAACCACTTGTTAAATTAGTAACAGAGAAAGTATTTTGAGAGAACATTTAGGGGAAGGGGAATGGAGACAATGTGCTTAGCAAGGACAGTCAAAAATGGTTTGTAAATAAAAAAACGGTTACTCACCTTTGTAACTGTTGTTCTTTGAGATGTGTTGCTCATATCCATTCCAATTAGGTGTGTGCGCGCCGCGTGCATGATCGTCGGAGAATTTTTACCCTAGCAACACCCGGTGGGTCGGCTGTGGAGCCCCCTGGAGTGGCGCCTTCATGGCGCTGGATATATACACCAGCCCACCCAGCGCCCCCTCAGTTCCTTCTTGCCGGCTACTCCCACAGTGGGGAAGGAGGGCGGGTTTGGAATGGATATGAGCAACACATCTCGAAGAACAGTTACAAAGGTGAGTAACCATTTTTTCTTCTTCGAGTGCTTGCTCATATCGATTCCAATTAGGTGACTACCAAGCCTTACCTAGGTGGTGGGGTCGGAGTGAGACATCGCTGAGTGTAGAACTGCTGAGCCAAATGCAGCATCATCTCTAGACTGCTGTACTAACGTGTAGTGAGCGGCAAAGGTATGAACTGATGACCAAACCGCCACTCTACAGATCTCATAGATTGGAACCTGGGCCAGGAAAGTGGTCGAGGAGGCTTGAGCCCTCGTGGAGTGGGTGGTGAGGCGTGGCGTTGTGACACTGGCCAAGTCTCCAGCATGCATGAATACAGGACGTGATCCAAGAGGAGATACGTTGCGAGGAGACCGGAAGGCATTTCATCTGGTCAGCCACTGCAACGAAGAGTTGAGTCATCTTCCTAAACAGCTTCGTATGCTCGATATAGAATGTGAGGGCCCTGCTCACGTCCAGAGAGTGCATACGTTGATCTTACCGCATAGCGTGCGGCTTAGGATGGAAGACCGGGAGGAAGATATCCTGGTTCACATGAAAAGCTGATACCACCTTGGGGAAAAAGGCAGGGTGGAGGCAAAGCTGCACCTTGTCTTTATGGAAGACTGTATACGGAGGTTCCAACGTGAGAGCTCTGATTTCAGAAACACACCTTGCTGAAGTGATGGCTACAAGGAAGGCTGTCTTCCAAGATAGGTAAAGGAGTGAGCAGGTAGCCATTGGCTCGAATGGGGGCCCCGGGAGCCTGGAGAGAACCAGGTTAAGGTTCTACGTCGGAACTGGTTGATGCAGCTGTGGGTATAGGCGGTCTAAGCCCTTTAGGAACCTGATGACCATTGGGTTAGAGAAGACCGAGGAAACATGTTCTCCTGGATGGAATGCCGAGATAGCTGCCAGGTGCACCCTGACTGATGATATCGCCAGGCTCTGCTGTTTTAGGGATAGGAGATAGTCCAGTATAAGTGGTATCGACGCCTGCAAGGGGGGCATGGCGCGCTGCTCGCACCAACAGGAGAAGCGCTTCCATTTGGCTAAGTAGGTGGCCTGTTGGAGGGTTTCCTGCTGCCTAACAGAACCTGCTGCAAGGATTGTGAGCAGAGTAACTCCGCCCGAGTTAGCCATGCAGCATCCACGCTGTAAGGTGGAGCAATTGCAGGTCGGGGTGACAGAGTCGTCCGTGGTCCGGCGAGATCAGGTCCGGCCACAGCGAGAGCGTGATTGGAGGCTCTACCGACAACTCCAGGAGTGTGGTGTACCAGTGCTGCCTTGGCCATGCTGGAGCGACCAGAATCATGCGTGCCTTGTCCCTGCGCAGCTTGAGCAGGACCCTGTGGACCAGCGGGAATGGAGGGAAGGCGTAGAACAGCTGGTCTCTCCACGGCAGTAGGAAAGCGTCTGACAGGGAGCCCTGAGAGCGCCCCTGGAAAGAACAGAACACTTGGCACTTCCGACTGATGTGTGAGGCGAATAGGTCGATCTGGGGAAACCCCCACCTCCTGAAGATGAAGTGGATGATATCTGGGAGAATCGACCACTCGTGAGTCTGGAAGGACCTGCTGAGGTGGTCTGCCAGCGTGTTCTGGACTCCTGGGAGAAACGACGCCATCAGATGTATTGAGTGGGCTATGCAAGACTCCCACAGGCGAATGGCCTCCTGGCATAGGGGGGACGACTGGGCTCCCCCTTGCTTGTTGATGTAGAACATGGCCGTGGTGTTGTCTGTGAGGACTGCCACACAAGGGCCATGTAGGAGACCGCGAAACGCCTGACACGCTAGGCGTACTGCCATCAGTTCTCGTACATTGATATGCAGAGTTAGTTCGGATGCGGTCCAAAGGCCCTGCGTCTGGTGTTCCCCGAGGTGGGTGCCCCAGCCCAGAGATGATGCGTCTGTGACAAAGTATAAGGAAGGTTGTGGGGTGTGAAATGGTACCCCTTCGCACACCGATGTGTGGTTCAGCCACCAGCTGAGGGAGGTCAAGACCGATTCCGGAACCGTGACCACCATGTTCAGGCTGTCCTGACCTGGACGATACACCGTTGATACCCAGGCCTGAAGCGGGCAGATCCGAAGTCTGGCATGCCTGGTTACGTAAGTGCACGATACCATGTGCCCCAAAAGGCCGAGGCACGTCCCTATCGTGGATGTCGGGAAGCTTTGGAGGCTGCGGACGATGTTTGCGATAGCCTGAAAACGAGTGTCTGGCAGGAGAGCGCAGGCGAGTCTGGAGTCTAAGACTGCCCCGATAAACTCTATTCTCTGGGTTGGTTCCAGAGTTGACTTCTCTCTGAGTAAGATGCCCAGCTTGCGGAACGTGCCTAGGGTGAGTTGGACATGGGATCGCACTTCTTCCCTGGTGTGGCCCCAAATGAGCCAGTCGTCGAGATACGGGAACACCTGTATCCGTTGACGACGAAGGTAGGCTGCCACGACGGCCATACATTTGGTGAACACTCTCGAAGCCGTGGACAGCACGAAGGGAAGGACAGCAAATTGGTAATGTTCGTGGTTCACCACAAAGCGAAGGACGCGCCTGTGCGGAGGGTAAATCGTTATGTGAAAATACGCATCCTTCATGTCGAGGGCGGCGTACCAGTCTCCAGGATCCAGGGAAAGAATAATGGTCCCCAATGAGACCATGCGGAACTTGAACTTTACCATGAATTTGTTGAGTCCGCACAGATCTAATATGGGTCGAAGTCCCCCTTTTGCCTTAGGGATTAGGAAATAGCGGGAGTAAAACCCCCTGCCCCTTAGCTCCAATGGAACCTCCTCAATCGCTCCCATGGACAGGAGCGTAAAGACCTCCTGTATAAGGAATTGCTCGTGAGAGGGGTCCCTGAAGAGGGATGGGGAGGGAGGATGGGGGGGGGGGGGGGAAATTGGAGAGACTATCCCCTTTCCACCATGCGAAGAACCCATTGGTCTGAAGTTATAAGGGACCACGCATGGTGGAAATGGGAGAGACGATCTCGAAATGGAGGGAAAGGATCCTGGGTGGTGACTAGTACGCCACCCTCAGGCGCACCTTCAAAAATTTTGCTTGGGCCCTGACGATGGTTTAGGAGGGCCTTGGTTCTGACCGGGTTGGTGGCCGGTGGATCTCTTTCTACCACCTCGTCCACGTCTTCTGTAAAAGTCTTGCCTTGGACGAGGGGGAGGGTGGAACCTTTGAGGCTGTGGTCTAAAGGGCCTGCACTGGGTAACTGGGACATGCATCCCCAGGGAGCGCATGATGGTTCTGGAGTCTTTTAGGCTCTGTAACCGAGAGTCCATTTTGTCCGAGAATAGGCCCTGCCCGTCAAATGGTAGATCCTGCAGGGTCTGTTGCAGTTCTGGCGGTAAGCCAGACACCTGAAGCTAGGAGATTTGTCGCATAGCTATGCCCGACGCCAGGGTCCTAGCAGCAGTCTCTGCTACATCAAGAGAGGCCTGTAAGGAGGTCCTAGCCACCTTTTTGCCCTCTTTCATTAAAGCCCCAAACTCATTCCTGGACTCTCGTGGAATCAACTCCTTAAATTTACCCATGGAGTTCCACGAGTTATAATCATAACAGCTCAAGAGCGCCTGTTGGGTTTGCAGCTCTGAGCCGTAGGCCCCTCGCTGAGTAAACTTTGCATCCAAACAAATCGAAGCGCTTGGCGTCTTTAGATTTGGGCGCTGCGGCCTGTTGACCATGCTGTTCCCTTGCGTTCACTGAGGACACCACCAGTGAACACGGCTGAGGGTGAGTATACAAGTATTCATACTCCTTAGAGGGAACAAAGTATTTCCTCTCCACCCCTCTGGCAGTAGGTGGGAATAGAGGCAGGGGTCTGCCATTCTGTCTTGGCGTTGGCCTGAATGGTGCGGATGATGGGCAACGCTACCCGGGATGGGGCGTCAGCTGAAAGGATGCTCACCACCGGGTCCTCCAACTCCACTATCTCCTCTGCTTGGAGGTCCATGTTACATGCCACCCTACGTAAAGGTCTTGGTGAGCACGTAGGTCTATCAGGGGCGGGGGGGGGGGGAGAGACCCGAGGTGGTTGTCCCCGCCAGCACCTCATCTGGAGAAGATGCTACCAGGGCTAATGGATCCTGTGGCGGGTCCAATTGCGAGGGGTCCTGATGTTCAGGATCAATTGTACCGGGGTCTGGGTCCTGCGTAGGAGTGGGTAAGGAGCCTCCTTACCCCCGGGGGGGGACGACGACTGATGTGGCCTCCGGTACTCGGGAGTCTGAATGTGCTGAGCGGGAGGCCGCAGGTGGAACCCCTTGGGCTTGGTGGTAAGCCCATGGGGTCCAGAAAGACCACTGTGCAGGCTCCTGGCTAGGGTCTTCGGCCTCATCCTGCCAGTGACCCAGGTTGTCCGCTGCTTGGCCCGGTGCGGGATAGGCTGAGCGGGAGGCACCGTCCGACTGGGAAGAGCGTGAGGCAGATCGTGAGGGCCAGGGCGGTGCGGAGCGTGCGTGCGTTGACTCCCCTGGGAACGGTGCCGAACGGTGCTGGCCCACAGGAGAACTGTCTCTGCGCGGTGCCGGGGAGCGGTACCAGGATCGAGAACGGTGCCGATGGTCATGCCGGTACCGAGATCCAGACCTGAATCACGATGAAGACCGTCTGTGGGAGTGGTGCTGGGAGCAGCTTCTCGAGCAGGATCGGCGCTCTGACCGGTGCCGGGAGCGGCGTCGGGAGTCCGAACGGTACCGAGGTCCGGGGCGGTGCCGCAAGGCGGAACGGTACCGGGAGGAAGATCTGGGCCGCGAGTACGACCGGTGCCGTGATAGAGAACGGTGCTGGGACTGCGAGCGGCACCGGGACCTACTCCTAGATCGGGAGCGGTGCTGAGAGTCCACGCTTGGAGATGGTGGACGTAATAGGGCTGGCTTGCCCCTAGACTGCACCGCATGGGTGGGATGCGGTACCGTAGCCTGAGTCGGTGCCGGTTCTGTAAGGGCAATGAGGTCCCTCGCCATCGCAAATGTCTCCGGCGTCAATGGAAGACAGGGCTCAACCACGGTGCGTGTCAGGGAGACAGTCCGCGCCGGACTCAACGGACCTTCTGCCGGTGCCAACGGTGCCGATATCAGCATCTGTATCCTCGGTCGCTCCAGTCCCGGACGCGCATCCGAGGTAGGTAAGGGGGGTGCCAGTGCCTGTTGTTGGGAGGCAGTCCCCTCCGGTTTGTGAGGTCTCTTCTGACCTGGGGACAGGGACCGGCGCCAAGGTGCTTGCGGTGGATGCAGTGCTGGTGAAGGCCGGTGCCGTGGGACTCTATCCGCGTCTCCTTGCGGTGCAGTACTGGAAGTCGCTGCCGGAGCACTGCGCACCGAGGCACTCGGTGCTGGAACATGGCGTGCTGAAGGAGGGTCCGGGCTGAGGGCTGCCTTCATAAGGAGCTGTTTGAGTCTAAAGTCCGGCTCCTTTTTGGTTCGAGGCCTGAAAGCCTTACAGATCTTGCACTTTTCGGTCTGGTGAGACTCCCCGAGGCACTTTAAACAAGAGTCATGGGGATCTCCCGTTGGCATAGGCTTCCAACAGGCTGAGCACGGCTTAAAGCCCAGAGCCTTGGGCATGAGCCCGGGCAGCACGCTGGGAGGAAGGGTGGGAGGGACCCCTTCCAGCCCGCTAACTTCACTTATAAACTTAAATCTATAACTAACAACTACTGTACTACACTAAATCTATAACTACAACAATATCTAAACCGGGAAGTAAAAGCTAGGGAGAGCAGAGGACAGCTATGCCGCGCTCCACAGTTCCAACGACCGTCATGGGCGGTAAGAAGGAACTGAGGGGGCGCTGGGTCGGCTGGGGTATATATCCAGCGCCATGAAGGCACCACTCCAGGGGGCTCCACAGCCGACCCACCGGGTGTTGCTAGGGTAAAAATTCTCCGACGATCATGCACGTGGCACGCACACACCTAATTGGAATCGATATGAGCAAGCACTCGAAGAAGAACAAGCTTTTCTTTGTGCGAGATGGTCAATCATACTGTACACCATGTAGCTGTTGGAAGTACCACAACCTTTTAGGATGCCAGCAAAAAGGTGCTTGTGAGCCTGGCCCATAAGGGTTTCCACTGTCCCATGATCTGTACTTAAGAATGGGGGGAGGGAGGGGATCAACTATAATAAAGCACTTGTATATCTCCTTCTATCACAAGAGTCCAAAGTGCTGCAGACACCAATTTAATAAGTTTCAAGCCATTTTGTAAGTGAGTAAAACAGAGGCCGAGAGGCTTCGATGGCCAGTCACATAGCCAGAGAGAAAACCCCAAATTGTCTGATTCCCAGTCTCATGTTCTAACCCCTGCAACAGAAGAGTCCTTTCATTAGTGGCCAGAAAAAGAGAAAAGGGAAGACTGGAAAATCACTTGAAGAGCCTCACTGCATCATTCTGAACAAGACTGCATCTTTGACGTCATTCTCATGCAGCTGTCTTAAGAAAACTGAAGAAAGCTAATGTAGCCAGTCAGGAACTATTCAGTTGCTCGCAAAAAGTAGAGAAAATGTAATGAAAAAAAAATTCAAAGTCATACCTTAGGGAAGTGCTACTATTTGATGTAGTTTCTACACCAGTGCTGGTCTCAGAAACCAGATCAGAGAGGGGAAAGTTTTCTGGAAGAAAAAGAGGTTTACAGTACAGGTTAAGTATTCACTTATAAAAATTTGGACAGAAATCAAAACAACTAAGTTTAGATAATTTAAATACAAACTACGGTGGTAAATCACAATCTACTATATACACCTCTACCTCGATATAACACTACTCAATATAACACGAATTTGGATATAACGCGATAAAGCAGTGCTCCGGGGAGCGGGGCTGCGCACTCCGGAGGATCAAAGCAAGTTCGATATAATGCGGTTTCACCTATAACGCGGTAAGATTTTTTGGCTCCCGAGGACTGCGTTATATTGAGGTAGAGGTGTACCTAAAAACAAAACTCTATTTAATAAAATATTTCACATACAACTCAGTTACTGGCCCTGTTATTACATTAATTCATTATAAAAAGCAGAAGTTCTACACACCTATATCATCATAACGTTCAACCCAGACCACAGACACCTTGGTTTCAGGTCCCATTGGTGGAATGGTCCGGCCCTGAGGCAACTTCTTTGATCTGGAAGTAGGACTGAGCTGTTTTGAAGAAGAGTAGAGTGGCATTTGCAAAATAATGAAAGTTAAATTAAACAAGCAACAATACTGTAGTCACTCTTAAAAGACATTTTTGGACATCAGAGAGACAAGAGGAGCACTGCTAGGAAGCACACGTGACAGCCACAAGATGGAGCTGTTGTTGTTTAGGCTACAGCTGCACTGTAATTGTCAGCCAATTATGAGCCAAAATTTGGGCGTTTTTTTCCACACTTGGTTTATAACACTTATTTTTATTGCTTGGGAGGTTAACACTGAAATCTGTTGATGAACATCTCTCCATTTACTTTGTTGCTATTGTCTGAGGTCAACCAACTGAACTAACATCCTGGTTCATGCATATAAACACCGTGACATACTCCTGTGCTATTATGGAAGCCTACACATCATTCTTCGCATCCCACAAGCTATGATGCTGCTCTGAAAATGGCAATGGAGCACTGTATCTTTCTTTTTATTTGTTAACTCAGCAAATTTGCTCTGGAGTCGCTGAGACAAGATTTTTCTTAATTCCCTCTACTGCAAACTCAATCTGGAATTGAAAGCTGACCAGAGTTCTTTCTGGCTCATGAATCATCAAAGATTCTGCATCAGTTACACGTGTTCAGCACCACTGAAAACAGACAGACACAGCTATAAGTAATGGAAGGTAGAATCTGATGCTGCAATGGGAACGTAGCTCATAATGCTGGGGATGATGTGTACAGCAGAATCCAGCTCCTTTTCCCATAGCTACAGGGGATCAGCCGTGCTAATGGAAGCAAAAGGTAGTCACACTTATTTTAGTCACTACAGTATGACCACAGAAGTGTGGAGGAAGGCAGGAAGGAAGAGCAGGGGAATGGGCATCAGACCTTTTTAGTTCTCTTACTGTCTGAGCCACTAGCTCAAGTTACCCTCTTGTGCCTCATTGATTCCACTGTACAAGGACATTACTCAGAGACAAAGTGAGATTCAAGGTTTTTAAGGTACTTTAAGATCCTATAATGAAGGTGCTAGGAAGGCAAAGGAGTGATATGAAAAATATTTCACATCTAATAAAAAAAGTTAGACACCTCTCACCTATCAAACCTAAATGGTTTTATTTTAACCTTTCAGACAGATACATACACAGCTCTGTAACAGCAGAGGGGGAGATTTTCAAATGCATAAAAGGTAATTGGGCTCTTAAAGCCCATTGACTTTCAAGGGAAGTCAGGCGCCCAACTGTCATTTGCCATTGAGTGCTTTGGACATTAGAAGAGATTTTGTTCTGAACTAAGTTATGGGCAAGGAAAACATAAGGCAGCCAGTTGGAAAATTCCATCAATTGGTGTGTATGTGTGCGCTCTCTCCCCAGGGTTACCTGTCAATTGTGTTTCTTAGGGAACCTATATTTTTATGCACGAGTATCTAGCCCTTTGGGTTCCTGAAGGCACTAGACAGTCATCAAAATGTAAATGGAGATAGCAATGGCCTGGAATCTGCAGACACATGAGCTGGAGGCGGCGGCAGAGTTCTCATCATTCTTGGAGCAGCTGGTAGCATAGCTGCAATATTACACGGAGATCACAAAGGAGAGAAGGCAGTAAAATGGGCATATTCCATGTATTCATGCAATAAGCATCAAGATCACCAGGGGGTCTTGGCAGCAAGCTAGTCTTTCACATTTCCCTCTCCTATCATGTGCCACACTCTGGTTGTCATGCGACTTATACTTGTCTGTGACCGGCCACTGGGAAGTACTGTTCAGGCTCTCCTTGGCAGCTATTTCCCAGTGATTTGAGATATGTGCATTCAGTCACTGCAACAACACACAGTCTAGTAGATATAATTGCCTAGTTGTCAACATTAATCTTACCACTGTTGATTGTACCAGAATTATCCTGTTCTAGTGAAGTTGGATAAACCTGACACATCTTGGTGATCCTTCATTTGAAAGGATATTCTACCGTAATAAGGCTGCAAGTGTAAAACATGCAAAAAGTCTTCTGTCTCACTAATTTGGATAACTGATCATCTGACAATATGAACACTGCTTTTACCCTATTATTTTTAGACAGTAGCATTAGACAGATGTTGATCGCCCATTGTGATAGGCAGGGGTTAATGATTTTCTATAGAAATACATCCAGCAGCATCAAGACAATACTGATCAATGGACCTCATAATAAGGGTTTGGGGTATGAGAATCTAAAAGCAGGTAGTGCCATGCAGAACAGGCAATGTCAGGAATAATCTTGCCAGAGATCAACTGTCCCTGGTCATAGGCATTCAGACATCTCTCCATCGGTATGGTAGCAGCTAGTTCAGGGCCCAGTGCTGCAATCTGATCTGTGTGGGTGGGCAGGCAGGCTGGTAGACCCTTGCAGCCACAAGGAGCTCTACTGACTTCAATGGGGTTCTACTACCTACATGGATCAGATTACTGGATCTGGGCTTTATGAAGCGCATTTTGATTCTAGTCCTCCCCTTCAAATACCTTTAAAAGGTTAATTGGGCCTGGCAGTTTGCACATGCTGTGTTTAGCCAAGGAACATGTGCTTTTATTTTCAAAGTTTTCAGGCTGTTTGTGATATTTGGAGATTTAAAAGAAAGATCCAAGTTTTTGAAAACAACGCTGATGTTTTTGGTCACATTATCTCTCAAAAATGGTCAGTCAGGAAACTTCAAACTTGTCAAATTCAAGAGTCCTTGAGGAGATGCAATATCACCTGAAGAGAACTGGAGGTTTAGGGTTGGAAAAACAAAATTTAACCCTAACTTAGAATGTCCTGGCTTTCTAATGGTTTTAAAAAACACAAACTATAATGTTTGCTTACTGTCTCTACCTAAGCGCCAGTTTGGCCAAGACTCGTGCCCTGGAATATATGCTGCAATAAATATAACAATCACTTACCTCAGCTTCTAGCCTGTTACCTTGTCAAGTTCTCATAAGTTAAGCCGACTGGATCTGGACAGAATTGGTACACTGACACAACAACTAGTACAGTTGGGGTAAAAAAATTGCCTGTCCCCATCCCCTCCTGTTCTGGTTGTGTGTGGAATGAGGACAAATGTGGGCATTTCCTAACTCTAGGATCAGAGTAAGTGTCAGCTCTATTCATTAGGAAGGACATATTCCTCCTCCTCATATTGCCCTGATCCCCCCTGGGATGACCAGCCTCCAGAGGGCAAGGAAGAATTGCATCTGCTTCCAGGCTTTAGTTACTGTAGCGACAACAAGCTCTCTGTATGAGGTACTCACAAAGCGCCATGTTTAGCAGGCATTTGTTTTTAAGTGGATAAATATGTCAGATTGAAGTCCCTGTGCTCCTCATTGACTCAGGGTACTAGAGCCCTAAGGGCCCACTGAAGTCAGACCAACTTAAAGATGGAAGTTTCATATGATACTGCCTTACATAAAGAAATGTTCTCTGCAGACATTCCCTTGACAAATATACATGGAAGGCAATTGCAATTAGTTACATCATATGTTTTATCAGCTAATGCAATATGTACCTTAAAGCAGAATCAAGAAATTTTGTTTAAAATGGTTAAGGTCCCAAATCAGTAACTGAATGTACGTTTAGATTTTGGGCCAGTGTTTCATATAAGGAATGTGTAATTTCTAAAAATCCTTCACTTACAAAGTTATGACAGGATTGGTTCTGTACCCACCATAAACAGAACTCTTCCATGCTTGTAATTTCAGCTGCTGCAGGAGGACTCAGCACCCTGAACTCTACACATGTACTGTAACTAACATGGGATTTTAAACAGAGCAGGTGGGAAAAGCTTTGCAATTTCAATACATACCGGTCCATTTTGAATATCTAGAAAATGGGTTAGAGTCTAACCAGTTTCATAAGAACAGCATGCCAATTTTCTTTGGACATATTTCAGGACTTTGGGATGTACACCAAGGGTTAGAATATTTAATCTACCTGCAGGGTTTTAAATATGTGTATAAATACTATGACCCAGCAGTCTCCTACTGCTACTGCAACTGTGGGCATCAATAAAATCAGAACAGAGGGTACGTCTACACTACGAGATTAATTCGAATTTAGATAATTCGAATTTGGGAAACAGATTGTATAAATTCGATTGTGCGCGGCCACACTAAGCACATTAATTCGGTTTTTAACCACATTAATTCGGTGGTGTGCGGCCACACTACCCCATTAATTTTAACCACATTAATTCGGTGGTGTGCGGCCACACTACCCCTAATTCGAATTTACAAAATCGATTTTGTTGCTACTCCGCTCGTTGGGGTGGAGTACAGAAATCGATTTTAAGCGCCCTTTAATTCGAAGTAACTGGCTCCATTGTGTGGACGGGTTAAGGATTAATTCGGATTAACGCAGCTAAATCCGAATTAAAGTCGTAGTGTAGACCAGGCCTTCGACTCCAGTTTGCTGTTAATAATCACTAAGGTCTATTGATGAAGAGTTTCAAATACTAAAAAGCTGGATTACAAATATCAGGGCTATAAACATCTACTGATTTTCTCTGTATTTGTTTAGAAACATAACAATTTGCACACAATACAGCCCTTTGCTGCAAATGATATGTTGCCTTACCCGCTGCGAGGAATTGAGATTGTCTGTATGATTGGGGAAGAGTTCAAGTGTCAGAGATGGCTGCTTTAGTATCCCAGGCAGAAGATCCATGTTAGAGTCACTTTCTTGGTCTGAGACATTGCTTTCCAATGAATCAGCTGAAAGCCAAAGGAAGAGGAAAGAATTTTTTCCTTCTGGCAAAAAAGGCTAAGTTTAAGATTCTGAAGTTAAATATGCCCATGATTACTCAGAGCACATGGCTACACATATTGCTAAAAATGGGACTGGGTGGAAAAAACATTCCAAATCCAACAAAGGGTGTTAAGAAGAAAGATAAGAGAAAATATCAAAAGCTTATTTCAAAGAAGCACTTGCCTTTTACAGAGCCCTCTAGCTGGTGTGTCATTAAGGGTATGTCTACACTGCACAGCTGTCACCAAAACTTGTGTCTTTCGTGGGTACTTAAAAAAGCCCCCCCATGAAAGACAAAAGTTTTGCCGACGCAAGCAGCAGTGTGAACAACAGCGGTCTCCTGCTGACAAAGCTTATGCCGCTCGTGGGGCTGGAAGTATTTTGTCAGCAAAAGTGCCGACAAAAATACTGCAAAAGAGCGTTCACACACGCTGACTTTTAGCGACAAGGCTGTGTCGACACAGCCTTGTCGCTAAAAGCTGCGTAGTGTAGACAAACCCTTAGCTATCTTAGCAACCCCAGCCAGTCCCACAGAGAGTCAACACTTCAGTCAACAAAAACAAAGGCTGTTGAATAATCTAATAAGACCACCATGACACATGACCCTTGTCCTTCATTAGGAGGTGATCAACGACCATAGATTTCTCTGCAGTCTTGAAGTTATGCACAGGTCTCAAGCCAGACTGATAAGGGACAGAGAAACTGTAGGAATCTAGAGGACAGTAAAGTTAGCCAGCCACTGCTAACCCGGTCATCCGCCCTTTTCCTTGGCAGTTTTCTAGACATGGAGGAAGTAGACAGCGCTTGACATCAGGAAAGATGGTATCTTGAGCAGACTCTAAACTGACTGGCACTTTGGCTTCACAAAACAGGAGACCTTAGCAATCCTAGTTAACAATAGATCCAAGCGCTCTCTTCCCCTCCCCTCCATTTTTCACCAGCCATGAGTGGCAAGAGTCGATCTCCCAGATGGTAGAGAGACCATTCACTACATTGGTCAGCAAAATGTAGGTGAAACTTGACCAAAGCTAGCAGTCTGTTTGCCACCTTTTGTTCTGACATTGCAAATCGTATTTGCAACACATACAGGATTTTCTTTCACTGTTTATTTAGATTTACATAAAACAGAGTTAGTGCCTATCCAGATACTTTTAATGTTGTATATAAATAACAACAGATCAGGTCTCACTGGAAATCTAAAGGTCAAGAGACCTACCTATTTAGGAGTCTGAGGGTGGTGAATTGGCATGAGCTCTAAAATCCTGGGCCCCTCTCAGAGAATGCCCTGCCAGTGAGCCTGGGAGCTCTAGAAACTGAGAAGCTAAGATCACTAGGTATGGGGGTCTGCTTTTGATAATGTCCCATTAGGTTTCATGTTTCCTATGCAATACGATTTCTCATCCTCCAAGTCTAGCATTCTCTCATTTCTGAATTCATCTGAGATTTCATCTGGGTACTGGGGTGCAGCAGAGAAGCAGCTGGATGGAATGGGCAGGGTTGGTTTGTGTGGTAGCTGGATTAGGTGAAACTGTAGTTAGCAGGGTATGGGGTGGAAGGTTTGGGTGGAGAGGGAAGAGTGTGCATATGTATGCATACTCCAGTGGAGTGGGAACAGGCAGGATGAGAGATCTAAAGGGACCCCTGAGAGAGAAGCTGGGGATTGGGCCAACGGGAGCTAAGAGACAAGGTGTGTTCAGGGCAGGGGAGGGACATCTGGCGGTGCAGACAACAGCACAGCCATCCTTTGATCCAAGAGTGACTCCACTGCATATTTTGGGGTAAAGGGTTAGCAAATGCTCTAATTCTTGGAGCACATAATTAAGCATGTATTTCTCCATGCGTGTCCTAGGGGCACATTATCCAAGAAAACCCCCACAAAGCAGTCCACTGCCTGTGGAGCTGTTCTGAACTCACTAGCTCAGCGGACAGGTGCATATTGGAATCATAGCCACAGTGCAGGGGGTGCCATCCGCTAGTCTACGACAAGCTCAGGAGACTGCACTCCTGCAGTGCAAACCTGAGTGGCAATTCAAGGCTTAGGCTCCATCATATGAAGGAGCAGGGAATAGATGCTATTCCCACATCAGGATTTCTTTAATTATACATTTTAGGAACCAATTTTGTAACAAATCACGTACAACTGGCACTGCTAATTTGACCCTTCTCCCCCCCACTACATTTATGTTGTCAAGAATCTGTATTTGGAGCTCTGCTTCTAACTGGGGCCTCTGGGTGCACCAGTAACATAAATGTTACATTATCTCTGTTAATCAAGTTCTGGGTCAAAGAAGGGCTATGTAAACAAAGTGTTTTTAAAGTACACATGGCACGTGTACAGTGATCTTACTTAAGGACTCCACTGGGGAGGGAACAACGAATGCTATTTCTGTAAGGGCATCAGCATAATACAGAACCTTCTTCTGCCCATTGAATATGCTTGCTCCGGTGTCTTCTGAAGAAACGATTTCATCTGAGAATGAAGAAACAAAAGTTAAGTCAAAAGAAAGTGCTTCACAACTCCTTATGCACTTCACCAGTAAAGGACTTGTAAGCACCAGGACTCAACTGGGATAAAGGAGTAAAAGAAAGAAGTTACTTAGTTAAGATGACAGCCAAAGTGCACATTCAAATCTAGTTATTACCGTGTAACAACCACAGCCGTGGCAATCTTTAAGTTGCCTACTTATCCCCTTCTGTACTTGCTTACTAAGAGTACAATTAATCCATGGCCATATTGCAGTCTCCCCTCAGATATTTGTGGGCAGCTATGTCTCCTCCTCTGAATGAATGCCCTCAGCTCGCTAAACCTGCCCACTCATTTCCCACGCGTTTCATCATTAATTCCTTTCCTCGGGTGGTCTCCAATTTATCTCTATTGACAGAAATGTGGTGGCCAAATTGGAATTCAAGATTCCAGCTAATGCCTAGTCAGAGCAGAGCAGAATGGTATCCTCACTTATTTGACACTGCATGTGTGACACCGCTATTACTACAGCCCAATATACATACTAGCCTTTTTGCAGCAACACTGCATGGTTAGTCACTCAGTTATCATCTCATCTAAGCTCTATACCAGGGCTGTCAGACATATAGACCACAGACCAGATCCAGCCTAGAGGATGTATCTGTGGCTCTCATGACATTTAGGTGCCCCAGAATCTTGCCTTTACATTTAAAAAAGCTTTGAGCCCTCATAGTCATAAAGAAACCCTTCCAAAGGTGAACCAAGTGTAAACCAACACACCAATGTCTGCCAAAGTCTCCGGACAGTCTGATACAATAGCTCTGAGGGGTGTGAACTGCCATGTTCTCCAATCATCTCATTGGAGCACCAACACTAAAGCCCAAGAATACTTCAGCCTCCACACTGCATTGCTGATCATTTGAGCGGACAGGAAAATGGATGGGAATGAAGCCAGCAGGGAAGTGAGAGTTGCTGCTGGGAAGAAGAGCAGAATGAAGAACAAAGAACTCTCACAAAGAAGGAAAAAGGAAGAAAAATAGGAGGAGAGAGAGAGGGCAGCAACAGCAGTGGCCTAAAGGCAGCAATTTTTTCACTGAATTATACTGAATGTTACAAAAAAGGACTAAATATTAAACATAATTACTACATATAGGCTGCATTCTCCCATTGCTCTCTCCTCAAACACCCACTGACATCAGTGTGGGAGTCTGCTGTGGAACTAAGGAAGTATGAAGTCCTGAATTTATATCCTGGCCAATGGACCATAAATAAACAAGGAATAAATAAATAAATAAACAAGGATCCTCGCATCATAATGAATTTGACACTCCTATATGGTACTTCTGAGTAGCCAATATTACCCTAGTCTATATTTTTGCTATTCCTTTTAAATTCATCTTGATCAAATCTCAATTTAATAGATTTACAGCCAGTTTCTCAAGTCGCACAGTACTTTAATCCTGTCCACTGAGATACATGTCAAACCTCTGATTCTACCTGAATATTTGCTTGTATCACGTCACATTACACTCCACCCTCCAGATTGTTAATTAAAATATTGAACAGGCATGGATGCAGGGTTGACCTGACTCAATATCTGCTCTCAACAGTACACAAGACCATTATTGTTCTGTACTTCAGGTTTGTGCACTTCAGACTTAACTTTAAATAAATAGCATAATTAAAAAGAAAAAGTCTTGTGCATAATAAAAGCTGTACACTAAATACTAGCAAATGTAGGCAGACTTATACGGAAAGAAACAAGATTTAAAGTGGTCCAAGTAATTACTACATCCTGAAGCAAGAAATTTAAACAGACTATGCATTCTGAAAGAGCTACAGATTTACAATTCACTAAACAAGTACCAGATCTTACCTTGCTCGGGTCCCTCTTCATCACTGCAACTGTTAATGGACCAACTTGTTGAAACATGCCCAGTCCAACCAGGGTGCTTTCCCACATCTACGGCCCAGCCAAGAGATAGTAAGAATTCTAGGAAGTGTGGCTGAACATTTCTGGAAGACTCTACATTCTTCAGAATCTGCAACATATTCCAATTCACAATATGAACAGAAAGCTGGAGGAGGCAGTTTTCATTGAATTTTTCTGTACAGCAAATGTGGTGATGACAAAACGTCCTCTTGTCATCCCTAGAGCAGTACAGCCTTGGCCACATTACTCAGGTTCCTCAGTCTGGTTTTAAAGAAGCTATCTCTATGAGTGACAACAGTTCAGTCTCCCTGACTCTTTCATTTCCCTTTGCTGAGATTGAGGGAGCCAATTACAAGTTGGTGAGTTTTTTGCTTTGTTTTGAGCAACACTGACATTTCCCACTCATTCCAGACAGGCCCCAGGGCCCCAATCCTGCAATGAACGCATCAAGAACAGACCTTTGCGCCAACACAATGCCTCATTTTGTTCTGGGGTCTTTCTATGCAAATCTCATTGCAGGACTGTGGCAGAGAGATGTCCGGTGCCAATTAACCACTGCTGACCTGGATGAAACCTGAACAGTGATGTAAAGGCAAGGCCCCATGTCTTACACAGCACATTAGACTGAAAAGAACGCAGCAGGAGCTACAGACCTGTCCCCTTCACTCTCTCCTCCTGATCCTGTGCTGTATTATCCGTATTAAGTTCCTTGCTTATTCTTAGGCTTGGAAGGATTAGATTTTTAAATCAGTAAACTTTCACCACACACACACAAACTGATGAAAAAGTATTTCCATAGATGATCATCGAAATTTACAGTCAGGCAAAGTAAGAAAAATGGTGCTTGAGAACTCAGTTTGATTTAGGGATATTTACGTTGTGTATTTTGATATGTTGACAATGTGTGTTTTAATGGTTATAAAGGTTTAACTTTTTTGAATCTCAATGTCTGCTGCCATTAATTGCCCGCAACTGAAAATGTAACTAAAGAAAACACTATAAAAATGCTGAAAATGCATAATTTTGTGCAACTGTGAAAATTTAAATCTATTTTACAAATGCTTAAAAATAAACATTGATATTATCCATCAAAACTATACATAAAAATCTAATTCTGCCACGCCTTGTTATTTTGAGTCTGAGTTCAGTTTTACTCTCCCCTCCATGCCCAGTTCCACAGGTTTTGTATAGAACACACAAAGAGCTGCATTTTAGGTATCACTGAGGTGGAGGTTTTGAAAAGTGTATAGGGACAGTGGAGCTTCTGCAGGCAGGCAGGGGTAGGAGGCACTTGTGCTGTTTAGCACATCGGAAACAGTTATGAGTTTTGATCCTGAAGAGGGAGCAGCTCATCTCTCTCACCTTCTTGGGATGTGGGAGAGAGGACTTTAAATTTGGAGCAAGAAGGGTCTGCAGTATTCATACAGCGTTAGCACACAGGGCCCCAGTGTGCTAGGGACTGTACAACCAGAATTAAGTGCTTACAGTGTCAGTAAGAGCCTCCTTGCACCCACCCATCCCAAGAGCCCCATTTCACCCTATCCAACAACAGATACACACATTACACTGAGGGCGTTGTTAACATTAACTATCTCGCTGCTGATTATGCTAATGTTCAGTGTTATGGTTCAGCCTCATTGATGAGAGAGTTCACGAGTCTCAGGAGTATTGTTTGGGGCCATCTGCAAACTCAGGCATACACAACTGAATGGATTTCTCTCTCGTTCACATCAGAAAGGCTGATCTTCAGAGCTCTAAATAAGGCTAGAGATGTTTTTAAGGAAAATTTACATTCTGGAGCATAACTACGTGGCTATTTTAAAAAAATAGCTATTATGCAGCCATTTCCATTTGCCTGGATACATAATTACATCATACATGAGGCCCTACCAAAAGGCGAAAGAAGATCACGGGTACTAATAACGCTGCCCATAAAGACGGGACACAAGACCAGTCAGGTTGGAAAACTGTTAGTTGTCTGAAGCGTGTAGCATCTGGTAATACATTGTTATCACTGTGCTTCCTTTTAATGAAAGCTCAAGATTTGTTTAGGCCCAGAGTTTCAGAATTGTGCACACATTTTCAGATAGAGATGAGCACATATTTGCACATGCATGTGGATGGTTCCCTGTGTATGTGGAGTTACTATAGTTAAGCATGCTAATGTTATTATTGCATACCACAACTAGGCAAGCAAATGCAACTCAGAAGATCAGGTTTTAATGACGCAGACTTTACATGTATTTTAATGGCTGTTACCACATATGGACTATACCCACAAAAAAATTTATTTTGATACAGATAGACCTCTGAAAAACAATGTAGTAACATACTGTTTCTCAGCAATGTCCTATTTTAGTGTACCTTTATGCAGCTGTTTACCCAATGTGTTTCTCATAGAACCTGTTCTTACACTATTCAGACTGCATAATCTACTTTCAAAGAGTACCGAATACACGTTAAATTGCTGATATGTACCTATAAATCCATGGGAGAAGTGATATACAGAAGCTGTACACAGACTCAAGTGAAAGCTAATTTTTCCTTAAAGTGTAGGTTTTTCCAATTCCTAAATATTTCAATTATATTCCGCAGTTTGGACTGGTTGCATGCTTGCCTAAAACCAATCACAAAATTAAATAATATATTTAGATAAAGGTGATTACAACCTCCTACCATATGCCAGGTATGCATAATGCTGCTCATTACTACTTCAATTTACTATTCTGCCTCCGTAGCACTACTACAACAATATATTTTTTCTGGGTACTTTTCAGATCAGTGATTTTCAAGGACACTGTTGCGTGTGTATGGTGCTGTGTTCTACAGCAGTATAAGATGCTATTTGTGCATTACGACAGATTCAACGCTGTTCTGTAATAGTCCATGAATACTGTATGTGACCTGATTATTGGAATAAGAACATGAGTACTTGTGGCACCTTAGAGACTAACACATTTATTTGGAATGTGTACTGTATGCATATTGGGTTAATTCAATAGCAGGATGATCAAGAAATGTGAGCAAGAAGGAGGACAACAGCCCAGATAACTGCCCTTCAGCAAACAACCGGGACTATTGACTCTAACACTACTACCCCACCCCCACACCTCACCCCCACGCACAAACACTCCTGCTGAGTTACCCAAACTGGTTTAACCAGGCTCAGAAAATACAGGAGAAGAGAACTTTGGCCTGAATTAACAGAGACTCTCAGGGAGGGGAAAGGTGAACCCTGACTCTAGAGGCGAGGGGTCTAAGGGAAGTTACACCGAGCAGGGTCCCCATAAGAGGATGGTGTAGGCCTTTGTTGTTTCAAAACCTTTTCTCTTATATTATGCTTTGTTCCTATGGTTAAGATAAAACAATACTTCATTTTAAGAAGCTTTTTGGAGTCACTGATTTACTGCTATTTACACGCTCCAAAACGGAAAAACTTTAGAGAGGGAGTCCAGTTGGACCTGCTGGACAAACACGGTTAATGCACAGGGTACTGTAGCCTAAGACACAATCTAAGAGTGGGAGAATCACAGGTTTCCATCCCAGGAAAGGAAAAACTGTATGAGGCCTAACACTTGTGGGGGTGCAATCAGAGAAGGAGTCAGAGCTGCAAACGGGACATGTGCATCTAAGGCTACAGAAACAATTTTATATTGTGCTATTTGAAAAGAGGATATGGCCACCATAAAGACAAACCACGGGACAATTTTAATGAAGCTGGTGAAGAGAGGAGTAAGTTGTATGCCATCCTGGCCCCTTATTCTGCAGGGCTGATTCACCTGGAGGGAGGGCCAACAGTGCTGCTGCTACCTGTCCTCCCTCAGAACCTGACAGTAGCAACAAATTTGAAGGGGGTAAATTCCCCCCAAGAACAGAAAAAAAACCCTCTCCAGCTAGCTCAAAGAGCTCCCTTCACTTGCTGTAGAGAGTAAAAACAACTGGGTAATGTCAGCCAGCTAGCATTTCAGAGGCAATAACTTCACTTGGTCTTCGCTCTGATCTTGTCCCTCTGCAGATAAGGCTCAGCCACTCATCTAGGCTAGCACTGGATAACACCGGAGAAGGGGTTACATTTTATCTTAAGTATCAGAGGGGTGTTAGTCTGGATCTGTAAAAAGCAACAGAGTGTCCTGTGGCACCTTTAAGACTAACAGATGTATTGGAGCATAAGCTTTCCTGGGTGAATACCCACTTCGTCAGACGCATGTCATACCCATTTTTTTATTAACTTGGCTTTGATCACCATGACTTAGTGCACGTTAGGTGATTCAGGAAATCAAGTACATTACCTGAAGACCACAGGGAATACCCAAAACCTTTGGATAATTAGGGGTACTAGCGCTACAGAGTCTGAAACAGTGTGCTCAGGGCCTCCTACCCTACCACCAAACATCAAAGTCTACAGAACTGACCCCACAATTATAGACTGCTGGTTGGGCTCCTGAAGGCTGTCCAGCTCTGCAGGATTATGGTTTCTACTAAGAAATCTTTATCTGCCTAAGCTCATAAAAATGCATGGATCAGAGCAACTGGCTCAGCAGGAATAAGGTACTTTAACTTGCATGCTTTAGCCCTATTTTAAATCATACTAAGATGCCTGGCCTGGGAAAAGCCAGCCGGACAGGCTTTCTACACCCAAACCTCACTTATCTGAAAGGTTGTCAGGTGGCATGACCCTGGTTTCAGTTAACAGTAACAATATGTTCCACTCGTGCGTTTTAAGATAAACAAGGTTGTGCTGCATTTTGTTAGCTAAACATTTCCAAGCTTATAAGATGTGGAGAGAGTGCCTGGAGTAAACTAATTAGTTCTGTGGCAGACAGCTACATTTACACTACATACAGTGTGGAGTACACAGGGAATGAGGGGAAGGCACTATAAAAATGTCTCATTAGGATGAATTTATACACTCTCTTTTATAATCGTGGGTTTCCAAGGTACAGTTCAGATGCAAGGATGTCGCTATTAGGCTCTGCAGTCCTCTAGCCTGATACTCTCACTACTGATAACATTTGAATGCAAACAAGTACAGTCAGTGCAACATATACCTTACAAAGCAGTAATTCCTTTTTACTTGTACATTTAGTTTTCCAATTCATTGACATTTCTGTTTGAAATGAAACCTACAAAAGCAAACTACCTGGACTTTGCACACCACTGGAACAAGTTATGGTATTGCTCGTACATTGGGCCTGTGAACCTTGAAAGTGCCCCTCTAATGTCAGGTTCTGCAGACAGGTGTTTCTATACGTTTAGAACAGTACTGGATAACAAAGCATTATTAATCCTTTCGGCATACATAACTAATAAATGATCCTCATTTTACAGATTAAAAAAAAACAAAGCACAGTGACTTGTTAGAGATCACACAGCAACTCAGTGCAGAGCCAAGAATCCTGAGTCCCAGTTCTCTGCTCCAGCCATTAGACCGCATTGTTATATAACTAAGAGGTAAATGAAGCAAAAACATACCGAGACCAATCAGTGCTCCAATTTTTCACATACCTCCTGGCTTGTTTTCTGGCCTGCCTTCATGTAGAAAATGAAAACTGTATCAAAAGGACGACATGGCAGTAGATCCAAGTAACCAAGGTCATCAAAAAACCCAGGGAGAGCAGAGTCAAGTGCAATCAGATGAGGAGGTAGACGGCTGTTAGCAGTTTCCTACCCAGCAAAGAAAGAAGTTCAATTTTTTAAATTATTTAAAAAAACCCTTTTCACCAGTAATGTTCTTTGATGTTTCACTATGATCCATTTTAAAATACACTGAACAAAACAAATGCAATTTTTTTCTAAATAAGAACAAAACCATAACTTAATTTCTAACATGATATAAATGTGACACCACAAAAGCCTTGTTTTGTATGGTTTTGCAAAGAAGCCTGTACTATTTGATATCAAGTGTCCCTGGTTCACTGAAGAAATTCTAGAAGTACCAAGAGATTTCACTGAGTGGAAACGACAGAAATAATTTTGAACTTTTTAATATTAATACTTTCCCCCACACCCAGGCTAGTGAGGACCTGCAGCACACCAACACTGTGTGAACTCCACATGCATTTTGTTTTGCAGACCATCACTAAGTACTTCTTGTGATTATTATTTCTGCAACAGCTCAATTCTCTGTTTGTTGACAGTCTGTACAGAGCTAGAGACAAACTCCACGGTGAGATATAGAGAGCCCAAAAGCAGGAGGCAGTGTTTCCCTCTGAAAATTGGATTATCTGTACTAACTCATAAAATAATAACTTGTACATTTAGCTAGTGTTTCCATCACATGGATCCAAAAGTGCTTTATGTAGCAACTTACAAGCTATATATGTATGGATAACTGGATCTGTTTAACAGAGTACTGCAGTCCTACAGAAATGTTTAGGGCTGAAAGCAACTATGGCATCTAACTGAAATTGCAGGAAGAATTTCAAGTACACTATGTAATTATCCCAATTTAGGTACCTTTTGTAAAACCAGCTTAGAGCTCTTCAGTCAAAGCTTGAAGCATTTGACCTCTGACCCCTGGCTTCCAGAACTCCTGAGAAGTTCTGGGGTTCATTTCCCTATATCTGAGCAGACCACAGCTATCGTAACAGTGACTAGCTCTAGCAGTATATTTCCACAAGAGAAAACTCCATTAGTAAAGCTGCTAAATGACACTGTTTTGTCCTACAGGATATTGGGGTGTTTGAGGCCATTTGTACAATATGAAGGGAGATATCAAGTCACCTTCAGTGCCTCTAGTGACAGAAATCCAAAGTGCGAGAGGAAGAGGCGTGCTGTCTGGAATTCCTGGGCAGGAGGTGGGGGCTTACACTCAGTGATTGGGTCAGGGAAACTCTTCTTGCGCCACTCCTCTTCACTCTGCTGATCTATAGAAGTCTCATAAGTGATCTGTTGGGCCATACCATTCCTCAGCTTCTCATGCCGCTCTTCCAACTGAAACACATTATTTCACAGATATGGAATACTGATTCCAGCAACATCTCTTTCCCAGCATTTCAAAGCACCTCCCTAGCTAGTTCACAGAGCAACAAACCACAAGCTTCAACAGTTCCTGGAACACTCCCCCATGTTTATGGGAGCACTGAGTAGTGAGGTCCCACAGATGTGGAGGAGGGTCAGTGGATGTGTCTTGAAACCCCACAATCAATATCATATTTGTTTAGGACAACTGTGGCAAACGATGTATCCAGCGTCAACTCCAATATTTGTCCTTCAAATGAGCTGGAAGAATAGCACATTTTACACTCTTATCTAATAATGCCACATTTACAAGAGCTCTCACAAGACAGAAGAGGTGCTAGCCTCTTTCCCTGGAGCAGCAGCAGGAAACAAGTCACTGCTTCAGGTCATCATAGTGTGTTAGGATTGGGGCAAAACATATTGTGTGGGGCTCCCCAATAGGCCAATAACAGGTAGGGTCATATCACAGGTCCTACCATCATCCCTGGATAGTTCCTAGACTTCACTAACCTGCAGTGAGTTTGTCACCTCGTTAACGGAAGTTGGTAATGTTCTACTGCAACACTCTTTACAGCAGGAAAGCTTTAGAGTTAAATGCCCCGTACAGGGTGTAATTTACCAAATGGACTCTGAAGCTGACGGGCAAAGAACAGAGGAAATAATCAAAGACTAAAACCTCTTACTTCCTCATTAACAATTTCATGCAAGTCTGGAATGCTCAGGTCAGCTTTCACAAAGGGGATCTTGTCCACCTCCTCAGGAAAGGGCCGGTGTCTCACACTGTATTTGAGTCCAACATCATTTTTAGGAGCTGGTCGAGGTTCTGGTAAAAACATCTGTTACGATGAAGGGAACAATTTTATGTCCAATTTAAATGCTTTGCCCTGTAGTGCAATACATTTATATTATAGAGATAATTTTCTTTATGTGTATCACAATATCACAGATTCATAACCATAGGTAACAATAGGCTTTATTTATTGAGAAAGCATTCAGAAAACTAAATATTATTCACTTCTAAGAATTGATTGTAAGTTTTAAAGCAAAGTTTGATATTCAGTCCTACTCATGGTACCTATGAACCCTGGTTTTCAACACAATCTCTATGCCACCAATCCCATTCGATTACATGGAAGTTGCAAGCCTTTCTGGGGTTACTTTAGTTTTAGGTTAAACCAATTCTAATAATGTTTAAAGAGAGATCAAGATTATTTCTGGTAGTCTCCACCTAGGCCTACTGAATATGTGACTAGATGAGGGAAGGGTGCTGCATGTCAGGCTGATGAGCCTAGGGCTGCATAGGAGGGATACTGCAGGTCAGGATGAACTCACTGCCGGAGGTATGCAAGAAGCTTGCCTACTGCTTGTAATCGCTGTATTTTGCTCTCAGCGGTATGATCAGTTCCTCATGACCATCAGAGTTATTCAAACCCCGAAGTCTGAGTGGGAACACAACACCACATAAGCCACGGGGGATAAGGGTCTTTGGGGTTGCCGTGAGGGCCACATTACTAGCTTGCCTTTTTTTTTTTTTTTTTTTTTTTAATTTAGAGGTATAAAATGCTAAAAAGTAAGAAGCGCTGTATCCTTGCTACACTCCCACTGACACCAACAAGTATTTCACGTGCCAAGAGAGAACCTTCCCATAGTCTCTATCAAACCTCACTATCTTGCCATTCCATTAAGTGTCCCAACTGAGTGACACATCTGCTTAAGTGCCAGGGTAGCTTTAGAAGCATCACAAGGATTATATGCTTCCCCAAAGTTTGCTTAGCCATGGGCAGACTGCTAAGAGCAATTTAAGGTTTGCTTGGGTTTCCTATATTTTTAGATTTGTATAAAGTGACCTAAATATAGAAGGGACAGCTGAGGCTGACAGCCCCAAATTTCAACCACAGTCTGAGTGTCCTTGTTTCACTGTAATAAATCCATTTACAGTCATCCCGAAAAGCCAGAGAAATGGATGTAAAAACCATAATGCTGGAAAATGTTCACAAGAGCCAAGAGTCCCAGAAGCCATGGCATCACCTCCACTCAAACTATTAATGCCTGAACACTGCAGGACAGATACAGTCCCCACACATGACACTTTCCAAACAATGCAGGGACTGTTTCCCTTACACACAAACAATTGGGAAGCAAGCAGCATTTTTGTTCAACACTCACACTCTAGTATTATAACAAATTTGTAAAGAGCACCAGAGATGTGTATCATTACCCACAGTTAAGGGCACTGTGACTCAGCCATACATACAGTCACCAATTCTGTGGGTTATCTTGCAATTTTAGTGAAATTTCTGCTGAGCATCTGTAGTTACAGATTTCCCACTGGGCTCTGATAGAGACCTTTTGATTTGCTTTAGCTCCTCTTGGCAAAAGGCAAAGTTGCTGGGCCCACGCAAGTCTTCCAGACACCCCACGGATCAGAACCGTGACAGAGGGGAAAGAGTCATCTGCAGAGTGCACAGATAAAACATATTTTAATATATTATGTAATAATTTAATGCAATTGGCAAACACCTAAGTGATCAGCACAAACAGACGGAAATGTATTCATACCCATAAGTGTCAATATACTATATCACCATGTAAACTTGTGTGATTTTCAGGGTAACTCTTCCCATCTGACCCATAAGACAGATCCCTGAAGGGTAGCAAAAATAAAGGATGACCTTTGTTGCAACATGGAAATACTGTTCTGCTGGGCTCTCTGAACATTCCAAATGGACTTCTACCCTTGCTCCAGATCACCTTGGTTTGATTGCAAGAAGTGGTCAGTTTCATTACAACTCAGCTAACAGACTGTAATTTCTGCATGCAGAAGTAAGGCCAGTAGATCAAAAAAAATCTGCCAGTTTACATGTGCAGCAAGTGGATTCATGGAGGGATAAGTATGTTTGTACATTTACTTTACTGTATAGGCACTGATACATCAGCATCTGAGAACATAACATGTATTTGGACCAGTCCTTGGAGGATTTTAATGCCAGTGATATTTGACAACTTAGGACAAACATAACGTTATTCTGAGAGAGAAGAACTGCTCACTTGAGAGAGTGTGTGTACTATTCCAAGAAAGTCAAGGAGTGTTATCGTAAACTTGTTGGATTGGACAGATATGGGTGTGGGTGTTTATCAGTGTCCAAACGGGACAAAAATTATCTGCTAGAATTTAAAACTAGTGATGATCAGTGACGTTCCAGGAGTGCTATGGGCACTTTGGGCCACAACCTGGTAACTGGACCCATGTTTCTTTTTGGCTGGCAAAGATGATAGGCCCACCTTGGTGGACACAGTCAGTGTCCATCTGAGGATAGGGTGCCAGCCACTCTCGCTGAGGCATGGGTGAGGCCCCTACTCAAGTCATCCCTTGATACTGATGAGCTTGTAATTATAGGCTAGTATCACAGCTCCCACTTTGGAGAAAGATTACAGAGATTCCGAGTCTTCAGATTTCCTTGATCCTGGTTAGTCCCACATATGGGAATGAACTAGTGTCACTAGTCAATGGCCTTCTGGCTATGGACAAGGACCATGTGCCCATGCAAACTGTTAGATCTGTCTGACGTGTCTATCTACGATATCTGCTAGAGAGGATGGAATCTTTTAAGCGGCCCCCTTTTTATATAGGAAGGCCCAGAGAGTGATTTGGGGCTAGTGTTTGTCCATCTCTAAGGCATGCTTGCACAGGGTATTGCAGAGCTCTTACTCTAATTCCCTTCTTGCTCAAAGTGCACATGAAACTGCTAGGAGAGTTAGTAAGGAGACATGGGTTATGGCACAGATAATACCCAGCTGCACATCTCCTTTACAGCTAATCCCACTGGTGCAGTGGAATGGCTCACCCAGTGTCTGCTAGAGATTGGAGCTCAATGAAGTTAAGCCCCTACAGATGAAAAGCAATGACGCAATACAGCTGCTGGGAGTCAGTCCCCACTGAAATATTTAATAGCAACAGAGCCTTAAAATGAGCAAATCAATACCACACACAGCAGTTGCTGGTTAAACATCAATCCATGTAGTCTGACATACATTTTAAACATTCACCCTTTTATGGAGTGGAACGTGTGACTTTTTAAAATGTACTGAAGTGTTACTGGTTTTATTCCTTCAGCTGTATTTACAGAGCAGTCAGCTAAAAGCATGTGATCTCACAGGTTAGTGCACATTTATTTGGAAAATTTGGCAGGGTTTATATTCATTGTAACTACAGTGACACTTTGTTGATCTTATTTCATGAACCCCTGCAATTACACGCCAGTGTTCCACACTTCAGTGGAACACCCTGTAGAACAGGTTTCCAGTGTGTGAAAGGCAAAAGAACTGCCTAACTAAAACAAACACATTTTGCAGATATGCTACAAAGAATTTTGAACTACAGAAGCAAGAGGACCCAAAATGTTTAACTTACTTTGCTCATTCCCTAAAGGCTGCTCCAACATTGCCAGGATGACACTATTATCAAGGACAAAGTAGCGGAAGCTGTGTTTGTTAATGGTAGGTAGACGGGAGTATTTAATTAAGGTGGTTTCATTCACCAGGCTGCAAGGAGAGGCAGGGCCACTGGGTGAAGGAAATGCTCCAAGTAACTGCATAATACTGTAAATCAGAAAAGAATTCAGTCAACACCACATCCAAAAAGATGCATCTTGATCCCATCTGAGATGGGAACTTTTAGACATGTTGTTCCTTTGCATCCTGACATAGGAAATTGACAACTGATCAAACCAATGATCCACATAATCCAGGTCCTGTCTCAAACAGGGACCAATAACTGAAGGCTTCAGAGGACAGTGCAAGAAACCCCATGAGGGACAAATAACCTGCCCATGTGGGAAGTTACTTCTTTAACCACAGGAAATGAGCAGTTTGGGAATGCTTTGACGCATGAGAATGTCTACCCCTTTTTTCTTTATTTTAACTTTTCGTATATATCTGTGAATATTCTTATTGTCCATCAAAGTGTTTAATTCCTAATCCCTTCTTGAATCCCAAGCACCTGTAGCAGCCATAGTAGGTGTGCTTGCTATCACTGCTTTAGTGTTACTTTGAACAGAAATTATACAGCAGAGCCTTCATGAACCTAGACCCCTAATTTGAGGAGTGCAGCCTTCGAAGGTTTCGGATTGCAAACTCTTCAGGACAAGGACCAGGTCTTCATATGTGGTTGTACAGCACCTAGCATAATGGAGTCCCTGACCAGATTGGGGTCCATGGGCACTACTGCGATAAAAATATTCAATAATAATTTGAAATTATGCACATTTTTTTAAAAACTATTTTCCCAGATATTATCTGTCTCCACCAATGCAACAGCACCATCTCAGGGTTTAATTTCAGAAGAAATTCCCTGGCTAAGAACGGTGAATGAGGGTATGATCATGTCTGGTGGTGATACAACATCTGGACAGAGCTTTTTTAAAAGGCGTAATTTCTGGGGAGAGATCAGGTAGGAGATTGCTGTTGATCACCTACTTGATCTCTCCCCCAGAAATAAGGCCCTTTAAAAAAAGCTCTTACTTCTGGTCAGATCACCACCAGATATGAGCATATTTAATAGTTAACCCTGCCCCCCCAATTAATAATTTTATTTACATAGATAAAGGGAAAGTGCCTGGACTACAGCAGTATATGCATAAGTACTTTTATGCAATACCAAGTTCATCTGCAAGTTCTGGTGAATAGTTACCTTGGTACATGGAATCATTTTATAGTTCACATTAAACTGTATGGCAATTTACTGTAAGTGGAACAAAGGAGAAGGCAGGTACCCCCTTTTGCAAGCCACTTGTAAAAGTTAGCAAGTGAAAACTATCTATCCATCCCAAGTTACCCAGTCTACCACCCTGTAGAGAGTCAGTGTGGCTCCCCGCCGCCCCGGAGGGGGAAGAGCCCATCCGGAGGCCGGAGTGGGCGGAGCTAGGGAGTTCTGAGCCCGCCCCTCAGGGGGTCAGGCGGCGACCCGGAAGTACAAAGGCTCGCCCTCAGAACTCAATCAGGCCCCAGCCGCCGGAGAGACCAGACGTCTCCAGCCTAGCTCGGGGCTGGGAAACCTCCGCGGCCCGGGGCACCTGCTGGCCGCCAGGAGCTGCCGGGCCTGCCCCGCGCCCGCTACCCAGAGGAGCCACCGGGCCTGCCGAACAATCCCTGGCCTGACGAACCCATGGTCCAGGATCTCCCCAAGGCCGACACCAGCCCCCAGGTAGGCCCCGAGGGGGAGTGTGGAAGTAGCCGAGGGCAGCCGACCCCAGTCTGGCTGCAGCACTGCCAGAGCCTATGTCAGTGTGCTGCGGCTAGGATCCCCACTGACTAAGCAGCGGGCCTTCTACTGCTGCTAGGGCCCCAGGCTGGGACGCAGTGGAGTGGGAGGGCCTGCGTCCCCCCTGCCACCCAACCTGTGGGTGGCAATCTCCCCCTCTCCCTTTTGAGGCTTAGGCCTAACTAGCCTGACTGAGGGCCTGAGCTCCTGACTCAGCGTTTGTTGTCCCACCCTGACCCAGGGCCTGGGCTTAAATATTGGTACTATTGTTGCTCAGCCCTGACTGAGGGCCTGAACCCTGACATAGCACTGGTGCCCGCCCTGAGCCAGGGTCGGGCTTACTGTGTCTTCCAGGATTGCAAGGGCTGCCGAGGGAGACCCTGCAGCCGGACAAAGTACCCAAGCACCAGTGGGTAGTGAGCCGGTGTGGCTCCCCGCCGCCCGGAGAGGGTCAAGCCCCAGCAAACTCTTGTACACACCCATAATACCCAGCCATTAAAACAGTGTTCTTCTGAATGTTAATTTCCCCAGCAGCAATATCCTGCCAGGCAGCTGACATATTCTGATGAATGCCATACCATGTTAATGTAGCTTCAGCTGCATCCTTCACCCTCATTGACGCAGGATTTGGTTCTTTATCTCCTTTGTACTTGACCTCTTGTTCACTGTTTTTGGATTTACTTCCTGAGATGCCCAATTCCACAATCTCCAACACCTCTTTTAAACAGTCCTAAAGTAGGAAAGGGACAAATTGTTTAACGCAAAACACTCAGATCTGGTCCTCCCTAAAGAATTTCACGTGACAATGATGTATTATCACCATTATAGCCACCCGAAGCACACCAAGAAATCTGTTATCTACAGCAAGGCACTCAGATACCACAGAATATGCTCCAAGGAGAAAGAATGGGATATACACCATAACACATCTAAACCACCTTCACCCAACAAGGATACTTCAGAGAAGTAGAGCACATCATAACGGGCCACCCAAATACCCCAAGAAAACCTGCTTAAATACAGAAAACCCCCGTTGACTGTACACTCTTAAGTTGTCACTTACCATGCCACACTGGAAGCCATATGGGGTACAGGTCTGTCTCATCTTACGCTTGGGTTACGTTCCGCAGTCAGCGCGTAAAGCGAAAACTGCGTATAGTCAAAATGACCCTCGAAAAATCCCTTAAATCACCCATAAAGTACAATTTTGTGTATACAACCCTGTACAGTACTATACTGTATACAGCAATGTACAGTACAGTATATAATAAACACTACATATGCAAAATATAATTTTAAAATATTTTTAATAACATAACAGAGACAGAAGAATGAAAGAATAAAAAGTGAAAACAGTGCAGTACTGTAAACCTGAACAGTCACCAGTCATCCTGGATATTCTTGCTAGTCTTGCACTGTACACACTCCAATGATTAGTCTTCCTCTTCCCCTGACAACACTATTATTGAATCGTCAGGGCTTGATGTGGATCCAGGAGACGATGGGCTAGGCTTGGGTGACGGAGAGCGAGTCGTAGACGAAGTGGTTGGTTCTGGTTCAGCTCGAGAAGTTGATTGTGTAGGCTCTGCTGCTGCTGGTTGTTTTTTCTTTAAAAACATGGTGATTGGCAACTGTCGCTGTTGTCTCTTGAGCACCTCAAACATTTCTTGGTACGGTCTCAAATCATTCGTAATACTACGTGTGATTTTGAGGCTTAATTCCATAGAAGGATGATATTCAGAAATTAAATCATTCAAGTGTTTCACTGCTTGGAACACTTCAGAAAATTTATGAAGATTCCAAGTTGCTGGCTCTTCCTGATAGTCATCATCTTCGTCTTCTGTAGACGATTTTATCAGTTCCTCTAACTCTTCGTTAGTCAATGTTTCTCTATGGCCCTCAATTAATTCCTCAATTTCTTCCTCGAGGATGTCGACAAAGCCATCACCACCCATTTGCCTGGCCACCTGAACCATGAGTTGCACTTCTTTGTCAATGGTCGGGAAACCCTTAAAATCATTCACACAGTCTTCCGATAGGTTTCGCCAACATGCATTGACTGTTTCAGGCTTGAGTGCATCCATTGACTGTTTAATAGAAGTGATGCAATCAGCAATATTGAAGGACTTCCAACACTCCATCACATTAACATTGGGATCAGCATCCATAGCGGTAAGGATCCGTGAGAATGTAAGCCTCATGTACGTGGCCTTGAAACAGCTAATGACGCCTTAGTCGAGAGGTTGGAGGAGGTATTGGGGGGGAGAAAGACAACTTAAACGTCGTTATGCGCAAACTGGAGTGCCACAGGGTGGCCAGGAGCATTGTCTACGATCAGCAACACTTTAAAGTCAAGTCCTTTCTCTTCAAGGTACTGCTTGAACTCCAGAATGAAACACTTGTGGAACCAATCCAGAAATAATGCTGCCGTCACCCAAGCCTTTTTATTTGATTGCCAGAACATAGGCAGGAGATTTTTGTTCTTGCCTTTTAGGGCACGGGGATTTGCAGACCTGTAGAGCAAGCCCGGCTTTATTAATTAAATGCCCATCCGCATTGCCACAAAGCAACACAGTCACACGGTCTTTAGCTGCTTTGAAGCCAGGGGCTTGTCTATCTGATTTCGAAATGTAAGTGCGGGTGGGCATTTTTTTTCCCAGAAGAGCCCAATTTCGTCAACATTAAAAACTTGTTCTGGAAGATAGCCCCTTTCCTCTATGATTTTCTTTAATTGTTCGGGGTAGGCTTTTGCTGCCTCCTCATTGGCAGATGCAGCTTCACCAGTAGTCTGCACGTTTTTGAGGTTGAAGCGGTTCCTAAAACTGTTAAGCCAACCTTGGCTGGCTTTGAATTCCTTCTTATCAGAAGGCTGTCCCTCTTCGGCGGGAGGTTTGAACAGCGCATAGATGCTAAGAGCCTTTTCTCGCAACATGTTGCCATTGATAGGCACACGTTTACGGTTCATGTCTTCCAACCATAAGTTTAATGCCTTTTCAGTCTTCACTAAAGTCTTATCACGCACTTGGCTCGTCACCTTAGCAGTTACTGGAGCACTTGATGCCACGGCTTGATGAATTTCTCTCTCTCGAATCTTGATGGCACAGATCCTAGATTCGTTGCAGCCGTATTTACGCGCCACGTTTGCGATGGACATACCATCTCTCAATAAGTCCAACACAGCCAGTTTTTCCTCCAGCATTGGAACAGATCGCTGTTTCTTCGGTTGAGCACCAGATGAAGTAGGTGCCTTGCATTTAGGGGCCATGTTATACAGTACGAAAAATACGTACTGTATCTTTAAACAGTACAGGCACAGTAGAATCTCACTCAGCGCAGTGAGATGCGCACAGTATGAGAGGCACAGGGGGACTGAGTACTGTAGTGGGAACAGCAGATTCGCTTCTCCCATCTCACACACACTCACTCCGGGGCAGACACACTATTTAAACTTTTTTTTTTTTTTGGCCAACCCTCCAGGGGTATTATAGGGGAGAACCATATCACAGGCCTAAAGACATGCTGTTGCTGTCAAGTCCCCCCAAAAAAATATTTTAGTGGGAACAGCAGATTCGCATCTCACGCTGGTGGACTCGCCCGCACGTTTCCCCCCCCCCCCCCCGACCACATAAAGCTGAAAATGCGCATGTTAAACGCGCGTAAGATGTGACAGACCTGTATCATCAAACAACTACAACCCATATTCAATGAGGAACCCACCCTGAAAGAAACCTTTCCAGAGCCCCCTCTTCTGGCTTTCAAACAACCCCCCAATCTCTCCAAGATCGTCAACAGAAGTAAACTCCCCACAGACGAGGACACACTAACTCAAAGTGGCACCAGACGCTACCAGAACAAGAGATGCAAAACCTGCAGACATATCTCCACTGCTACAATGATCAACACCCCCCACAACCCACCTTTCAAGATTCATGGGTCCTACACATGCCTATCATAACATATGTTGTACCTCATCCAGTGCACTAAGTGCTCCAGAAACAACTATGTGGGTGAAACCAGAATCACTACACTCTCAAATGAACTCACACAGGAAAATAATAAAAGACAAAAGCACCCAATCACCTGTGGGCGAACACTATTCACAAAGCGATCACTCTATATCTGACCTATCAGTCCTCATTCTCAAAACTGCACAATAGTTTCAAAAGACGAGTCTGGGAGCTTAAATCCATAACTCTGCTAAATACTAAGAATCATGGTCTTAATATAGGTTTCAGAGTAGCAGCCGTGTTAGTCTGTATCCGCAAAAAGAACAGGAGTACTTGTGGCACCTTAGAGACTAACACAAAGAGAGAGAGGAGCCATCACGAAGAATCCCCTAGCTATCACCTGAGCTGCAACAAGAGCTGTACCAGGGAAAAGAATTGTGCCCAGGCCTGGAAGGTGTCCAGTCTGAGAAAAAACTTACTGAAGCATCTCTGAGGGTGAGATTATCTGTATTCAGTTTGATTAGACATAGATTTGCGCATTTTATTTTATTTTGCTTGGTGACTTACTTTGTTCTGTCTGTTACTACTTGGAACCACTTAAATCCTACTGTCTGTATTTAATAAAATCACTTTTTATTTAGTAATTTACTCAGAATATGTATTAATACCTGGGGGAGCAAACAACTGTGCATATCTCTCTATCAGTATTATAGAGGGCGAACAATTTATGAGTTTGCCCTGCATAAGCTTTATGCAGGGTAAAACGGATTTATCTGGGTTTAGACCCCATTGGGAGTTGGGCATCTGAGTGCTAAAGACAAGCACACTACTGTGAGCTGTTTTCAGGTAAACTTGCAGCTTTGGGACAAGTGATTCAGACCCTGGGTCGGTGTTGGAGCCAGACGGGAGTGTCTGGTTCAGCAAGACAGGGTGCTGGAGTCCTGAGCTGGCAGGGAAAACAGGAGCAGGGGTAGTCTTTGCACATCGGGTGGCAGTTCCCAAGGGGGTTTCTGTGATCCAACCCATAGACACTGGACTGATGGCTTATTACAATAATCTGAAACCCCTTTTTGTCCTAGACTGCAGGGGTGTTAATGGATCACTTCACCTTGAATGATCCCTTAGAACATGTGCTAACTACTTAGGCTAAACTATTTGTTCGACCTTGCATTTAACTGTGACACGCTGAGTGCCTTTCCTGGACCTAAAGAAGAGCTCTGTGTAGCTCAAATACTTGTCTCTTACCAACAGAAGTTGGACCAATAAACGATATCATCTCACCCACCTTGTCTTTCTAATGATGTATTGTCAATTCAAATGAAGTTCTGCCATGTGAGTTTTGCTGATCAATTAAATTTTGAGGTTCTTGCCATTGCTAGAAGCCTATCCCAACTGCACACATACATGGTAGAATGCAAAAACATAAGCCCTCAAAAAAGCTTTGCCGAATTTGTACAAAAACACATTATAGAAGAATGCTGCTAAATTGTATATACAAGTTAAATTATACACCAGGGGTCGGCAACGTTCGGCACGCGGCTCGCCAGGGTAAGCACCCTGGCGGGCCGGGCCAGTTTTATTTACCTGCTGACGCGGCAGGTTCGGCCGATCGCGGCCCCCATTGGCCCAGGACGGCGAACCGT
>NW_020664584.1:11124843-11151570 GCF_002925995.2 Terrapene triunguis
CATCCGAAGAAGTGGGTTGTAGCCCACGAAAGCTTATGCTCTAATAAATTTGTTAGTCTCTAAGGTGCCACAAGTACTCCTGTTATTTTTGCGGATACAGACTAACACGGCTGCTACTCTGAAACCTTTCTCCTCTCAGTTATTCAACTTTCATTTCATGACTCTCATCACATCATCATTTCACTAGTTCTCAAATTATCAATCTCCCAGGCTAGGTAGATGAGAGTGAGCAATGAAGGATTGTGGAGCATTGGGGAACTAGCTAGAGCCCTCACTTTCTCATTTTTGGACACTTGCGAAGGTTGTTTTTAAGCACAGATTTTTGTAAAGAAAGTGAGTGGTTTGTGTGGGTTAGTTGGACTTCACCTAAACACACCTTCAACTTAACTCTTTTCAAACTCACTTTCTGTCAGAGAATTTCCCTGTCTTTTCAATGAGTGCCAAAAGTTTGTCAGTTTGTCAATAAGGCCTGACAGAGGAGTCTTGTTCAGACAGATCTCTGCCTTCAAGTCCCCTCTCCATGCCCACCCCAGGTACCCTGTATATCTATGCTCTCTTACCCCGACTTTGCTTTCAACCTCCCACAGCCCCCACCCATTCTGAGACCAGGGAGCACAGCTCCATGACACCCCTTTAAGCCCCTACAATTCCAAATCCGTATCCCCCCCATCCTAACCCCATTTTCATACGTCCCTCAGGTGGTTCCATTTACCCCAATCCCCTATATCTTCCCCACCACCAATGCATTTCACCCTGTTCTCCAACCCCTCACCCCACTCTCAATGCCCTCTCACCTCTAGCAACACAATTTAGAGTCAGCCAGAAGTTAGTTTATGTTTACAGGATTTCAAGTTAACTGCATTTCTTTAATGCTGGAAATATACACATGAAAAGTACCCAAGAACAGGTGGTTTAGATGTGCAAGCCTTCTAGCACAAAACAGCAAGAATTTAATTTAGCTGCAAACTTCCCTCCATTAAACAGGAACAGCACAGATCCTCTCACCTTCTCATCCATCATGTTGGGATGTTCAGTGAGCCAGACACAGAGGCACTGAAATGCTGCAACGATCATGGAGTGAAGATCTCTAGAGTGGAGTGGAGCTGGACGGCTGCACTGGTACACAATGTAACTGCATACTGAACTGATAGCTCGCTTTCTATCAGTTGAATCAACAATCACCTTCACCTAAGTAAAGCAAGCAGTGGAGACACTGTCAGCTGAGAATTTCTTCAGGAACTCTTTCAGAGAAGAGAGAACTTGTTTTAGTGCTTCTACATGCTAAGAAATACAAACAAACAGTTGAGCGCCGCTCTCTGATATACAGGAAAGCACTGTGAGTAAGACAGGTTTAATGTAATGCTGATATGCAATGGAACACCAAAGTTACAGTGAAGAGATTGTGCACGAATCCTACCGCAGCATGTACTGGTTTGCATCTAAAGAACTGAGGACACCAGTTGGTTTACTAGTGGACTTACTGCAAGATGGATTTCTGCTTAGCTTCCTTATTTTGGAACTTACGGGTTGTCACCTCTCTCATAAAGGTAATTGGACCTATCCAGTTGTCTGGGTTTTGGCATCACTAACCTCTGACAACTCTTTTGTGTGACTTCTTCACTCCAACAATGGAACTCTCTGCTCTCAGCCTTCAGTTAACATTGCAGCTTTCTCCCAGGAAAAGAGGAAGTGAAAGGAAAGCAGTCTGTGGAGCAGATCCTTTCAGCAGTAATTAGTTTGCTTCTTCTGCCAAGCCCCTCTCTGACTAATTAGTGGGAAACTCCCAAAGATATAAATGGGAAGGAACTTATGGCCTGGTAGGACAACCATGGAGCCAGAGCCCAAGATCTTGGAAGCTAGCGAACAGTACCACAAACTGGGGGGCAAAGGTTGGCTTGATACAGAGTTAAAGATGAAGAACTGTCCTCCTTTCTTCCCTCCTCCCAAACTGGATTGCTCTAGCCAGACAGCTAACACTGATGCAATCAGCCCACTTGGATTTCCCTGCTCCCTGTAATTTAGCCACACCTTAGAAACGTCTCATGTAACAAGGCAGTCCCCGGTGCCTAGAACAGGGAGCTAGAATTCCCGGTCTCAGACAGTACTTTGCCTGCTAGTGTATACATCTACATCATGCCTCTTTAGAAAAGCTGGACGAGCACAAGTCCATGGGGCCGGATGCACTGCATTCGAGGGTGCTCAAGGAGTTGGCGGATGTGATTGCAGAGCCATTGACCATTATCTTTGAAAACTCATGGCAATCAGGGGAGGTCCCAGATGACTGGAAAAAGGCTAATGTAGTGCCCATCTTTAAAAAAGGGAAGGAGGAGGATCCGGGGAACTACAGGCCAGACAGCTTCACCTCAGTCCCTGGAAAAATCATGGAGCAGGTCCTCAAGGAATCAATTCTGAAGCACTTAGAGGAGAGGAAAGTGATCAGGAACAGTCAGCATGGATTCACCAAGGGCAAGTCATGTCTGACTAACCTAATTGCCTTCTATGATGAGATAACTGGCTCTGTGGATGAGGGAAAAGCAGTGGACGTGTTATTCCTTGACTTTAGCAAAGCTTTTGATACGCTCTCCCACAGTACTCTTGCCAGCAAGTTAAAGTAGTATGGGCTGGATGAATGGACTATAAGATGGATAGAAAGCTGGCTAGATCATCGGGCTCAACGGGTAGTAATCAATGCTTCCATGTCTAGTTGGCAGCTGGTATCAAGTGGAGCGCCCCAAGGGTCAGGCCTGGGGCTGGTTTTGTTCAATATCTTCATTAATGGTCTGGAGGATGGCGTGGATTGCACCCTCAGCATGTTTGCAGATGACACTGAACTGGGATGAGTGGTAGATCCGCTGAAGGGTAGGGATAGGGTACAGAGGGACCTAGACAAATTAGAGGATTGGGCCAAAAGAAATCTGATGAGGTTCAACAAGGACAAGTGCAGAGTCCTGCACTTAGGACGGAAGAATCCCATGCACTGCTATAGACTAGGGACCGAGTGGCTAGGCAGCAGTTCTGCAGAAAAGGACCTAGGAGTTACAGTGGATGAGAAGCTGGATATGAGTCGACAGTGTGCCCTTGTTGCTAAGAAGGCTAACGGCATTTTGGGCAGTATAAGTAGAGGCATTGCCAGCAGATCAAGGGACGTGATCATTCCCCTCTATTCAGCACTGGTGAGGCCTCATCTGGAGTACTGTGTCCAGTTTTGGGCCCCACACTACAAGAAAGATGTGGAAAAATTGGGAAGAGTCCAGCGAGGGGCAACAAAAATGATTAGGGGGCTAGAGCACATGATTTATGAGGAGAAGCTGAGGGAACCAGAATTATTTAGTCTGCAGAAGAGAAGAATGAGGGGGGATTTAATAGCTGCTTTCAACTACCTGAAAGGGGGTTCCAAAGAGGATGGATCTAGACCAGGGGTAAGCAATCTATGGCATGTGTGCCAAAGGCGGCACGTGAGCTGATTTTCAGTGGCACTCACACTGGCCGGGTCCTGGCCACCGGTCCATGAGGCTCTGCATTTTAATTTAATTTTAAATGAAGCTTCTTAAACATTTTAAAAACCTTATTTACTTTACATACAACAATAGTGTAGTTCTATATTATAGACTTATAGAAAGAGACCTTCTAAAAACATTAAAATGTATTACTGGCATGCGAAACCTTAAATTAGAGTGAATAAATGAAGACTCGGCACACCACTTCTGAAAGGATGCCGACCCCTGATCTAGACTGTTCTCAGTGGTACCAGATGACAGAACAAGGAGTAATGGTCTCAAGTTGCAGTGCGGGAGGTCTAGGTTGGATATTAGTAAAAACTTTTTTACTAGGAAGGTGGTGAAACACTGGAATGGGTTACCTAGGAAGGTGGTGGAATCTCCTTCCTTGGAGGTTTTTAAGATCAGGCTTGATAAAGCCCTGGCTGGGATGATTTAGTTGGGGACTGGTCCTGCTTTGAGCAGGGGGTTGGACTAGATGACCTCCTGAGGTCCCTTCCAACCCTGATATTCTATGATTTTATGCCTCTGTTGGTGGGGACACAGCTCTGAGCCTAGAGACAGGCAGCCTTTCCTACATCCCAGAGCTGGATGTCACACAGTGGGGCTGCCGTTAGAGACCATCACCCCTTCAACCTGCATGTCATTGAAAGTCTGGTGCCTCCCAATTCTCCAGCTGTTCTGAAGGCTAGTCTCAGGCCACATCATATCCCATGATTACAACAGGTTTCAGAGTAGCAGCCGTGTTAGTCTGTATCTGCAAAAAGAACAGGAGTACTTGTGGCACCTTAGAGACTAACAAATTTATTTGAGCATAAGTTTTCGTGGGCTACAGCCCATCCGATGAAGTGGGCTGTAGCCCACGAAAGCTTATGCTCAAATAAATTGGTTAGTCTCTAAGGTGCCAAAAGTACTCCTGTTCTTTTTAACGATTACAACAGACTTCCCAGTGGAACTCTGATGGTTATTCCCATGGTGAATTTGGATTCTCACAGGGGCTGGAATTTTTATTTATTTACTGAGTACCAAACAGTCTTAGTGATGTCCAAGACACAAGTTGCGGCAGATCCTAGCCAAAGAGCGTATTGTCATTGCTTCATTGATATTATGTACGTGGGGACGTCTGGATGGAGGTCACTAGTTGACTACAGAAGGCGACAGTAGCACCAGAACAGGAAGGAAAATGGCTGCTCTGCGGGGAGGAGACCTCAGGCAGTAGACAGTGCTCCACCCTCACCCAGTCCATCAAGGTCAAGAACCAGTATGCTGTACTGGCAACAGGAGGAGATGATCAGACCTCATGGTTGAGGAAGAGAAGCCATCTCCCCAGAGGCTGGGAGGCTCAGGGCCACTACCCGTAAGAGGAGACAGCATAGGGTGGTGGTGGTGATGGGGATTCCTCCCACTCCCCCTTCGGAAGGGGTTGGAGGCATCTATCTACCAACCTGACCTGCCATCCCAGGAAGTTGCTGCCTGCCAAGAGCCTGTATCCAAGACATTACAGAAAGATTGCCAAGGCTCATCTGTCTCTCTACTGCTTTCTTATTAGTGGGCACTAATAATAATGCCAGATGTAACCGTGAGCAGATCTGTAGTGACTACAGGGCCCTTGGAGCCAGGGTGAAGGAGTCACGGGTGTAGGTGGTATTCTCATCCATCCTCACAGTTAAGGATAAGGGCCCAGGCAGGGACAGATGCATTCTGGAGATGAACACATGCCTGCACAGATGGCATTGACAGGAGAGCTTTGGCTTCCTTGACCATTAGAGGAACATAATTTGTTGGGAAATAGGCAACATGGTTTTTGTAAAGGGAAATCATGCCTCACCAATCTACTAGAATTCTTTGAGGGGGTCAACAAGCATGTGGATATAGTATATTTAGATTTTCAGAAAACCTTTTACAAGGTCCCTCACCAAAGTCTCTCAAGCAAAATAAGCAGTCATAGGATAAGAGGGAAGGTTCTCTCATGGATTGGTAACTGGTTAAAAGATAGGAAACAAAGGGTAGGAATAAATGGTCAGTTTTCAGAATGGAGAGAGGTAAATAGTAGTGTCCCCCAGGGGTTTGTACTGGGACCAGTCCTATTTGACATATTCATAAATCATCTGGAAAAAGAGGTAAAACAGTGAGGTGGTAAAATTTGCAGATGATATAAAACTACTGAAGATACTTAAGTCCCAGGCAGACTGCGAAGAGCTACAAAAGGATCTCACAAAACTGGGTGACTGGGCAACAAAATGGCAGATGAAATTTAATGTTGATAAATACAAAGTAATGCACATTGGAAAACATAATCCTAACTATACATATACAGTGATGGGGTCTAAATTAGCTGTTACCACTCCAGAAAGAGATCTTGGAGTCATTGTGGATAGTTCTCTGAAATCATCCACGCAATGTGCAGCGGCAGTCAAAAAAGCGAACAGAATGTTGGGAATCATCAAGAAAGGGATAGATAAGAAGACAGAAAATATCATATTGCCTCTATATAAATCCATGATACTGCCACACTTTGAATACTGCGTGCAGATGTGGTCGTCCAAAAGATATAAATAAAAAGATATGTTAGTATTGGAAAAGGTTCAGATAAGAGCAACAAAAATAATTAGGGGTATAGAACAGCTTCCGTATGAGGAGAGATTAATAAGACTGGGACTTTTCAGCTTGGAAAAGAGGCGCCTAAGTGGGGATATGATAGAGGTCTATAAAATCATGAGTGGTATAGAGAAAGTAAATAAGGAAGAGTTAGTAACTCCTTCTCATAATACAAGAACAAGGGGCCACCAAATGAAATTAATAGGTAGCAGGTTTAAAACAAACACAAGAAAGTATTTTTTCACGCAACACACTGTCAACCTCTGGAACTCCTTGCCAGAGGGTGTTGTGAAGGCCAATACTATAACGGGGTTCAAAAGGGAGCTAGATAGATTCATGGAAGATAGGTCCATCAATGGCTATTAGCCAGGGTGGGCAGGAATGGTGTCCCGTCCTTAGCCTCTGTTTGCCAGAAGCTGGGACTGGGTGACAGGGCATGGATCACTTGATGATAACCTGTCTGTTCCTTCCCTTTGGGGCACCTGCCATTGGCCACTGTCAGAGGACAGGATACTGGGCTTGATGGACCTTTGGTCTGACCCAGTAGGGCCTTTCTTATGACCATGGGATGCTGCTCCAGGACAGAGGACGGCTGGGAAAGATGGGGTCCACCTGCCCAAGAAGGGGAAGAGCATCTTCGCACACTGATTAGACAACCTGGTGAGGAGGGCTTTAAATTAGGTTCAAAGGGGCAAGTGACAATTGCCCAAAAGGTAGGTATAAAAAAAGATGGCTTGACAGACAGCTGGAAGTTTTTTGGGGGTAGGGGAAATGGTAAGTTACAATAGGGTCACAAGAGTAATAAAAGGGGAATACAGTGGGAGGAAATCTGCTCAGCATCTGGACTGCTGCAGGGAATGCCAAAATCTAGGCTAGTGGATTGATCTAACTACTCAACTGGGAAGAGGGGAGGAGCAGCAAGCCCATTAGCTTTAGATTGAGGAGCAGAAATACAAATTTCAAAAAGAAAGATACTATTTCCTTATTAAAAATATAATCTGTATGTTTTCAGTTTACAAGAGTGACTGTTTCCAGGGCAGAATGGAAGGGGAAAAGCAGTATGTGGCCTTTACAGTAAGGATTTTTAAATGGGCTCATTGCCCTGGTAGATTTTCCAAGGCAGTGAACTGCCCTGGAATGGCAGAGGTAGCCTTTTAAACCAAGGTTTCTCATTAAAAACCTGAATGTGTTATACAATTATCTAGTCTGCAAAATCATTCCAAGAATAGCAGCAAGACATGCTTCATATTTCAATCAACAGAACTATTGTTTCTTTTTGCAGGACATCTTGTGGCTTGATATAATCCCTGAATTATTTAAAACCAAAACAAGTGAAACTTCAGCTCTCACCTTTGCCAATCCAGAAAGAAGCTCTAATGCAGCTAGTGAGATACTCATGTCCTGTCTCCACTGTGAGTTGAGTCTTTGTGTTACCAGGTGAATACTGCGAATCAGTAGTCCAGCCGCTGTATCTGTATTAAGAGCTAGGATATAATCCCAATACCACATCCCACAGGGAGGGAAAATAACTACGCATTAGTAACAATAAGCAAAGCAATCTGTCAGGCACAGGCCAAAGCAGCCACAATAAGCACAGAAAACAAAATTATACACCTCAGAAGCTAGCAATTTAGTAAATTTCACATGGATTAATTAATTAATTGGTTTATAACTCCAGCATGTTATATATCTAAATCAGACTAGCTTCTACTCTCAAAGCATACTCTCTTTATGCATATATACACATATTTTACCAGATTTGCCATTTGAATGTAGTTAGAATAATTCATCTGAAAACACATTTTAGGTATCCACTGCATGCTGCGTAATACTAGCTACTACATTTAAATTGTGGAGCTGTGGAATGGTTAACAGCAGGTTTACTTTATACAGAAACTTAAACACTAAAGCAAAAAGTTTCTGTAAGAGTTCATAGTTTGAGTACTCATAACTTCAACTAATTCAGACATTAATACGATGTACAAATATTATATAGAGTTCTACTTAAAATATATATGCTGAAAATTACTATAGGATTTCATAAAGATTAGCTCCAGCCATTGAGAGAATTAATCCTGGGAGGGAAAAAAAAAGATGCAACGGCACTTCAATTACTTCCAGACATTTGATTTTCCTGCACCACAGGCTTGAAATTAAATGGTATGTTTTCAGTATCTGCTTTCTTTATAATTTCATATTTGAGGGTCATTTAGGTTCAATTTGTTAAGACTGGAGTAGGGGAAAAAATTGATTTCAGAAATCTGTGGAGCACCCACAGAAAAAAATTAGTGGATGCTTAGCACCCACCAGCAGCCAGCTCCCTCCTCCCCCGTGCCTCCCGTCCCTCGGCAACCCTGCCAATCAACTCCTCTCCCTCTCTCCCAGTGCCTCCTGCCCATCGTGATCAGCTGTTCAACGGTGTGCAGGAGGCACTTGGGGGAGAGGGAGGAGTGGGAATGGGGTGCACTCAGGGGAGGGGGCTGAACTGGGCAGGAAGAGGCAGGGTGGGGGTGGAGCAGGGGCAGGAAGAGGGGGGGCAGGGGTGGGGGTTTGGAGAGGGATGGGGTGGGGGCAGAGGTGGGGTCTGGGGCAGAGCGGGGTTTGAGCACCCCGGGGCCCAGAGGAAGCAGGTGCCTGTGACTAAGAAGGACCAGAGAATTATGATGGAAAAAAGGAATCTCCATTAAGAATATATGTCACACATTTAAAAAAAAAACACACACACACACACACACACACACACACACACGAGTTCTTAGTAAGACATTCTTTGGAAAACTAGTAACAGAACTCAAGTATCAGCTATAGTTAAAATTTGAAAATAGACCATCCTGATTCTTTTGAACTTTCCTTAGAGCAGTGGTTCCCAAACTGGGGTTCGTGAAATGTTACAGGGGGTTCTCGGGAAAAAATTCCCTAATGGCGGACAGAGCTGTCCCTAGGGATCCGGGCAACTTGAGACCAGCAGCCCGGAGCACCTGGACTTCCAAGAGCTAAGCAGATGAAAGCAAGCCTATCTATCACACTGAGGAGATTTAAACTTCAAGACTCCTTATAAGAAATGGAAAGGGAGGTGGATGTTTTTTGCTGTTTTTAAAATTAAATAGGCTGCTAGTGTTGTTTTTAAAATGATTATGACGAACAAGTTTAAGCTTTGTTGTAACGTGCACAGTTTGCCTGGACTGCTCAAGACCTGAATGCTTGTGTAGGAGGAACTCTTTGAGTTGGCTTCTTCGATACCTTCATGCTGTTTCATATCTAAGGCCTGGTCTACACTATGACTTTAATTCGGATTTAGCAGCGTTAAATCGAATTAACCCTGCACCCGTTCACACAATGAAGCCATTTATTTCGAAATAAAGGGCTCTTAAAATCGAGTTCTGTACTCCACCCCGACGAGCGGAGTAGCACCAAAATCGATATTGTCATTTCGAATTAGGGTTAGTGTCGCCGCAATTTGATGGTATTGGCCTCCGGGAGCTATCCCACAGTGCACCATTGTGACCGCTCTGGACAGCAATCTGAACTCGGATGCACTGGCCAGGTAGACAGGAAAAGCCCCGCGAACATTTGAATTTCATTTCCTGTTTGCCCAGCGTGGAGAGCACAGGTGACCACAGATAGCTCATCAGCACAGGTAACCATGCAGGCTGATAATCGAAAAAGAGCACCAGCATGGACCGTACGGGAGGTACTGGATCTGATCGCTATATGGGGAGAGGATTCAGTGCTAGCAGAACTTCGTTCGAAAAGACGAAATGCCAAAACTTTTGAAAAAATCTCCAAGGGCATGATGGAGAGAGGCCACAATAGGGACTCAGATCAGTGCCGCGTGAAAGTCAAGGAGCTCAGACAAGCCTATCAAAAAACAAAGGAGGCAAACGGTCGCTCCGGGTCAGAGCCGCGGACATGCCGCTTCTACGCCGAGCTGCATGCAGTTCTAGGGGGGGGCTGCCACCACTACCCCACCTCTGACCGTGGATTCCGAGGCGGGGATAATCTCATGAGCTACACCTGAGGATTCTGCGGACGGGGAAGGAGGAGGAGGAGGAGGAGGACGAGCTTGCGGAGAGCACCCAGCACTCCGTTCTCCCCAACAGCCAGGATCTTTTTCTCAGCCTGACTGAAGTACCCTCCCAACCCTGTATCCAAGACGACCCCATGGAAGGGACCTCAGGTGAGTTTACCTTTTAAAATATAAAACTTGTTTTAAAAGCAAGCGTTTTTTAATGATTACTTTGCCCTGAGGACTTGGGATGCATTCGCGGCCAGTACAGCTACTGGAAAAGTCTGTTAACGTGTCTGGGGATGGAGCGGAAATTCTCCAGGGACATCTCCATGAAGCTCTCCTGGAGGTACTCCAAAAGCCTTGCCACAAGGTTTCTGGGCAGTGCAGCCTTATTCCGTCCTCCATGGTAGGACACTTGACAGCGCCATGCTTGCAGCAAGTAATCTGGTATCATTGCATGACAAAGCCTGGCAGCGTATGGTCCTGGTGTTTGCTGGCATTCAAGCAACATCCGTTCTTTATCTCGCTGTGTAATCCTCAGGAGAGTGATATCGCTCATGGTAACCTGGTTGAAATACGGAAATTTAATTAAGGGGACAGAGGTGGCCGTTCCTACTGGGCTGTCTGTTTGCCTGTGGCTGAAAAGAAATCCTTCCCTGCAGTTAGCCAAACGCGGGGGGGGGGGGGGGGGGGGGGAGGAGAGAATTGGCCCAGAGCTTTTCGCGTTTGGCTAGCAGGGATCTTCCCTGATACCAGCCACACGGTGGGGGGAGGGATAAAGCGATCATCCAGAGAATTGGATTGGGGGGGGGGGGTTTAGTTTGTTTTCTGCTGCTGAAGGGTAACAGGAAAACCGCAGCACTCAATGGGCTTTGCTTGGTATGTGGGAAAGGAGGGCGCAGAACCCGAAAGACAATGTCTTACCATGGCCGCATGCAAGCCGAATTCTGTTGCCCGGACCTGCGTCTGTGATCTCTAGCAGCAAAGCCACAGGCACTCAATATTAAGAGGCAAAATGCGACCTTGCACAGAAATCACATGTGCTATGTAATGTGAATAGTGTTGGTCACCGTGAAAGAGTATAAGCATTGTTTTGCAAAATGTATTTTTAAAAAATTCTCTCCTTTTTTCCCTCCCTCCAGCAGCTGCAAATTCTTCAAGCCTCCCTCCTCCGTCCCCAAGGCTATCTCAGATAAGGCATCGGAAAAAGAAGATGAGACGAGATGTTCGCAGAAATCATGGAATCCACCCGCAGTGAAAGAGCTCATCTGAATGAGTGGAAGGACACGGTTTCAAAGTATAGGAAAGAAGCCAATGAACAGGAGGACAGGAGGGACCAACGTGAGGACAGGAGGGACCAACATGAGGACAGGAGGGACGCTCGAGATGAGAGGTGGCGGCAGGAAGATCAGAGGAGGCAGGATGCAACGCTGGGGCTGCTGCGTGAGCAAACAGACATGCTCCGGCGTCTGGTGGAGCTTCAGGAACGGCAGCAGGATAACAGAGTGCCGCTACAGCCCCTGTATAGCCCCCCTCCCCATGTTCCATAGCCGCCTCACCCAGACGTGTAAGAACGCGGGGGGGGGAGGCTCTGTACACCCTCCCATTCCACCCCAGTGGACAGCCCAAGCAGAAGGCTGTCATTTTTTTAACCTTTTTTTAGTGGCCTTTTCCTTCCCACCGATCCTCCTCCCAAACCCCACCCGGGTTCTCTCCCTCTTTTTATAATCAATTAATAAAGAATAAATGATAGTGACTTTATTTCCTTTGAAAGCAAGCTGGGGGAAGGGGGAGGCTGGGTTCCTTACAGAGAATGAGTCAATAAAGGGGGCGGGTTTTCATGAAGGAGAAACAAACAGAAATTTCACACTGTAGCCTGGCCAGTCATGAAACTGGTTTTCAAAGCTTCTCTGATGCACAGCGCTTCCTGGTGTGCTCTTCTAATTGCCCTGCTGTCTGGCTGTGCGTAATCAGCAGCCAGGCGATTTGCCTCAGCCTCCCACCCCGCCATAAAGGTCTCCCCCTTACTTTCACAGAGATTGTGGAGCACACAGCAAGCAGAAATAACAATGCGGATATTGGTTTGGCTGAGGTCTGAGCGAGTCAGTAACGATCGCCAGCGACCTTTTAAACGGCCAAATGCACATTCTACCACCATTCTGCACTTGCTCAGCCTGTAGTTGAACAGCTCCTGACTCCTGTCCAGGCTGCCTATGTATGGCTTCATGAGCCATGGCATTAAGAGGTAGGCTGGGTCCCCAAGAATAGCTATTGGCATTTCAACATCCCCAAAGGTTATTTTCTGGTCTGGGAAGTAAGTCCCTTGCTGCAGCCGTTTTAACAGAGTAGCGTTCCTGAAGACGCAAGCATCATGAACCCTTCCCGGCCAGCCAACGTTGATGTTGGTGAAACGTCCCTTGTGATCCACAAGTGCTTGCAGCACCACTGAAAAGTACCCCTTGCGGTTTATGTACTGGGTACCCTGGTGCTCCGGTGCCAAGATAGGGATATGGGTTCCATCTATCGCCCCACCACAGTTAGGGAATCCCATTGGAGCAAAGCCATCCACTATGACCTGCACATTTCCCAGAGTCACTACCTTTCGTAGCAGCAGCTCAGTGATTGCTTTGGCTACTTGCATCACAGCAGCCCCCACAGTAGATTTGCCCACTCCAAATTGATTCCCGACTGACCGGTAGCTGTCTGGCGTTGCAAGCTTCCATAGGGCTATCGCCACTCGCTTCTCAACTGTGAGGGCTGCTCTCATCTTGGTATTCTGGCGTTTCAGGGCAGGGGACAGCAAGTCACAAAGTTTCATGAAAGTGCCCTAACGCATGCGAAAGTTTCGCAGCCACTGGGAATTGTCCCACACCTGCAACACTATGCGGTCCCACCAGTCTGTGCTTGTTTCCCGGGCCCAGAATCGGCGTTCCATGGATAGAACCTGCCCCATTAACAACATGATCTCCAAAGCACCAGGGCCCGCGGTTTAAGAGAATTCTGTGTCCATGTCTATGTCCTCATCACGCTTGTCGCTGCGCTGCCGTCGCCTCCTCGCCTCGTTTTTCTGGTCCTGGCTCAGCATAAACTGCACGAGAACGCGCGAGGTGTTTACAATGTTCATGACTGCTGTCTTGAGCTGAGCGGGCTCCATGCTTGCCGTGGTATGGAGTCTGCAGTGTTCACCCAGGAAAAAAGGCGCGAAATGGTCGTCTGCCATTGCTTTCATGGAGGGAGGGGTGAGGCTGTACCCAGAACCACCTACGACAATGTTTTTTGCCCCATCAGGCACTGGGATCTCAACCCAGAATTCCAATGGGCGGGGGAGACTGCAGGAACTATGGGATAGCTACCCACAGTGCAACGCTCCAGAAATCGACGCTAGCCCCGGTACATGGACGCACACCGCCGAATTAATGTGCTTAGTGTGGCCGCATACATTCGACTTTATACAATCTGTTTCCCAAATTCGAATTATATAAATTTGGATTAATCCCATAGTGTAGACATACCCTGATACTCCTTGATGAAACATAGGAACCTTGTCTTATAACAGGCTTATTCAAAGTGATACAAGCTACGAAAGTGAGATCTTGGAAGAGTGTTGCCGTTTTCATAATGTAATAAAAATACTGTAATTATAAATAATAAATAGTATGTAATAAGCATGTCATAAAAACACATTTTATATTTCCAAGATCACTGCTTTTATAATTTATACTCAGGTAAAGGAGAAAATCCCTGGAAATATTCTTTTTTAGGAGGGGGTTCGCGAGACTTGACATTTTGGTGAAAGGGGTTCACAGGTTGTTAAAGTTTGGGAACCACTGCCTTAGAGGCTCCAGATGAAAATAAAAAACTGCTTTTATGAACTTCCCAAATTATGTTTCTATTTTGAACACTATATTTTGTCTGTATAGTGTACAAGAACCCAATAAAATGAATGTTAACAGTGCTAAAAAGTCTTTGGCCAAAACATTATGAAAGTCAGTCTTCAGACTGTATCATAGTCACAGAATTCAGTAACTGATACATAGAAGAAAGGTCACTATGAACCCTACAAACAGATACTTTGCATAAGACATGCCAAGAGCACTTGTCTCAGTGCAAACTCGTACCAATTAAAACATGCATATTAAAAACAAACCCATGTGCTGAAAAAGCAGCATTCAGATATCAAGTAAGCCATTTCCAGACAAACTGAAATCCTGCACAGATACAATTCAACAGCTGACGTGAAACTTAGAGCATACACTGATTTCCCCTGCCATTGAAGTCAATGGAAAAACTCATCTTCAATGGTGTAGGACCTGGCTCCCAGAATCTACATCTTTAGTAGACATCGCACTAAGGTGGTCTGTTCTCAGGTACATCTGGTTAACATTAGTGACTTAATCAGAGACCGACAAATAGATACAAATGGGAATCCAGGCTTTCACTAAACTCAGCTGGATCACTACATAGATTTAGTACTGGGTGGATTTTATTATAAGGTCAAACAAACTCCAAACTATATCAAACTAAAGCAAAACAAAATTTTAACATATTATATCAAGTGGTCTGAGTAGCTGATGTCCTGTTTTAGAGGACCATCATTCATTTTCAAACCAGAATCCTTTTAACTATGATTTAAGAATGGCAGATCATCAACTTGTGTAAATTGTCACACCTGCACCAAAAATCAATGGAGCTATGACAATTTACACTACCTGAGGATCTGCCCCAGTATCAGCTGCAAATCGTAAGAGGCTCAAAAACATACATTACAAAGATAAGCAGTTTATTAACTTCTTTCCCATTTTTCATAAACTTTTGAGCTCACTTTACTATTATAAGAATACTAACAAAATACCTTATAACAGGACTGAAAGCTAATAGATAAATACAAATAGGAGCAAAATTTAGCAGTTAATGCCAGATCCAAAGGGCTACCCACAATACCCATCACCTCTGGTTGAAAATATCCATGAAGGTTCATATATCTAAAGATCTCAGTAAATCAAACACAACCTGGCAAGGAGTTTTGTAAAATTGGGATATAATGGCAATTTAAAAAAAAAAAAAGCTTAACTCCTTACCATAATCTCTTAGAAGTGCTTGTGCTGGTCTCTCACTATCTGGAGTTGTGGGCTCCGTGCTTCCTCCGCTTGCTGTACTAATGCCACTGTTAGTGCGACGGTGGTTTTTCAAAAGGTTATTTTCTCCACCATTCTGTAGATTGAAATCAGCATGAATGAGGGAGAAGACTGTATAGGTTAGTGTTCTGCATATCTGAAAACACTCTTAGAAGATGTACTTAGAAGAATAAAAAGGAAAACCTAATGGAATCAGCTTAGATTTCTTGGAAAAGTAGGTATAATACAGTAATATGTTTTTCTAAAAAAAGTTCAGCTTTAACACAAAAAACTCACCGTTTCCATCTGACAGCCAATGGCTTCTAAAAGTGCTGAGTCTTGAACAATATTTAACATCGCTCCTGCAACATTAAAACACAAGAAGAGGTGAACTGCTTACAGTTCAAATGTGTGAAAAGCAGTATATTTGCTGCTAAAATCTACAAAAATGTGTCCGTGCTCACTTTTATAAAAGATCTGTTTAAGGGTTTATGATAGCCACAAGGATTTGTTTCAGACTCTGAAATTCAACACAGAGGGTGATAAACTAGCTCAGATTTTGCTGTAAATTATTTTAAATTCACTTGGCTTGACAGAGAGGTTCTTTATGCTCCTCTCAACTCAGAAAGGCCTTTGTTTTTTAATAAGATTTAAAAACAAAAAAGCTTTAACTCCTTTTTCATTAAAAACTCCCTGAACTCAACTCTGAAAAAGCTGTCCACTCTGCAAACATAGAAAGTATGGAGATGGGATTTTTTTTATGCACTGCACACACTATGAAACCTTTACAAGGACAAGGCATCAGACACTGATTTAAAAGGAGCTGGGCAGGGACCGACTTTGACTATGTGTATGTACAGCACCTAGTTCAATGGGTCCTGATCTTGACGCTATCCTCTAGGTGCTACAACAGTCGTAGTGACAGATAAATATAACTACATGTTCAGAGGGCCCATTGAACTAGCTGTGCGGACGCAGTATCTATGATTTCCCCATCTGTAAAATGGGGATAATACTTCTAAACATTACTGGGACAATTTTAGTTGTCTATCGGAATGTTTTCACGGTGAAAAGTGCAACCTAAGTGATTTCTTAAGCAAAAGAACTTAAGGCTGGAACTTTGTCTCTTTCCGCTTGCATAGCAGCACATAATTATTTAAGTCCTACATGATCCCTGGTAGTTTGCACAGTATTCTGTTGTATGATATTGAGAACTCAATCCTACAGTTCAGGATTTTTCTTATAATCCATCATAAAACAAAAAATAAACAAATACATTCAAATAACCTAGTATCATCTGAGTGTTGTTGGGGTCTGTTTCAGTTTGCAAAGCTCCTATTAGTATATTCACAAGCCTCAACTTCAAGGATAGGAAGGTTACTGGTTTATCATATGACGATGAGCTGTCATCATTGCTGAATTTTCCTTCCAGGACAACCTGAAGAAAGAATACATTTCCTTTAATATCAATTAGCATAGACATGGATTTGATCATCTCAGAGCACTTGCATCATTATTTGATTAGTTTTACTATTAAGTAATTTAACTAACCCAAAATGAAAGTATTTGACTCTGCAGCATTACCAACATCTGTGATGTACCATATTATTTCCTCTGTAAGTGAAGAGCTGGATACAAGAAAGTCAGTGCTAAATGGAGCAGTTAACTAGACAGCAAAATTGGCCTTGGTATAATTGCAGCATAACAAAGAAAGCAGAATAAGTCAAACTCCATCGGAAGATGGAGGAACCTTGTGGATTTTTAAGATATTCAGACTTTGAATATCCTTAAACTAAACTGGCCTGACATCACACTTGAGCACAGTAATATCCTAACCTACACTTTTCTTCCCTCTCTCCACAAGTACATCCCTATTGCCATAATTTCTTCGGCCTTGGCAACACTTGGGGATTCACAGCGCTGCCGCGGCAGCTCTCTCGCAGCGCTGCAAGTACTCCACCTCTCCAAAGGGAATAGCTTGCAGCGCTGCAGGCGCGGATTACACTGGCGCCTTACAGCACTGCACTCGCTGCGCTCGGGGGGGGGAGGGGGCGTTTTCACACCCCTGAGCGCAGCAAGTTGCAGCGCTGTACAGCGCCAGTGTAGCCAAGGCCATACTCTGAGGATGGAAGGACATCCCTTGGGAACCTCTATGGAGGCTGTTCTTATATTAGCCAGAAGGAATGCTGGAAAGCAAGGTGTGCCATCTGCTTTTGCTTCCCCTACAGCCCCATAAGAGTTGAGCTTGCTGCTTCAACAGCCCTAACAATCTGGAAGAAACCAGTACGCTTTTGTGCAGAGGACAAACCGCAGGACCATTGAGTCAGTACTGCAACTTCACGTGTAACATTGTCAGCATTTTTCAGAAATAATCTACAAAAGTATATAAAATAATCTCACAGAAATCAATCATGCTAATTCGTTACCTCAGATTTTATGGTCCCAAAATGATGAGGGAGAGGCAACAATGACAGCAAAATATTGATAGAGGATCTTCTCAGCTCTGTAGGGTTTACATAGGTTTTAAACTTTGAGAGCTCTCTGCCAATAAGAAAAAAGCATTAGAAAGTTAATCAACTTTTCACAGGAGTTTGGAATTAAATTTAGTTCCATATGGATTAAATTTACAGGCACAAAAGATGCTTAACAAAGAGCACACGGTATAATATTGTATCTATTTCACTTTGGGTTTAGAAGCCTTACTTTGTGTTATCAATGATCGGACTTTGAATTCATGTATGTCATTTTCTTTTTAACAGAAAGGTGTATCTGTAGCTCTGGCTTCAGCATAACAACCTAGGATTTTAGATTCTTCATTTTAGTGCTAGGCTTTAAGAATTCAAGCTTTAGAGACAGAAAGACCCTCAAGGCGAATCCTCCAACTGCAACATGAAACAACAGCTTGATATACAATGCAGTAATCAGCTAATAAGTTCCACAGAACTATGGTAAGTGTCGTCATTTCATTTTCAGTGAGTTCAAATGAAGCTTATCTACCCCAAACAAGAACACACATGCTTCCATGGCTGGTTTTTAAATGCAGTTTGAAACCCATCCATTAAGCCCTTCCAGTCTCGTGACCATTTCACACCTACCATTTTCAATAGCATGTCATCTCATACTAGTCCAATAGTCCTCTTAGTCCTGGTAAAACGTTCTAAGTATTTTATCAGGTGCCAACCCAGCAGCTGAGTGTATACTCTTTGGTACCCAAGAGCTAGATAAGGAATACAGCAGCAAATATTTCCTCTAAATCATTCACACGCTATATTTTAAACCAGGGATCGGCAACCTTTGGCACATGGCCCGCCAGGGAAAGCCACCTGACGGGCCGGGCCAGTTTGTTTACCTGCTGCGTCTGCAGGTTCGGCCGATTGCAGCTCCCACAGGCCGCGGTTCGCCGCTCCAGGCCAATGGGGGCTGCGGGAAGCGGCGCGGGCCAAGGGATGTGCTGGCCGCCGCTTCCCGCAGCCCCCATTGGCCTGGAGCGGCGAACCGCAGCCAGTAGGAGCTACAATCGGCCAAACCCGCGGACACGGCAGGTAAACAAACCGGCCCGGCCCGCCAGGTGGCTTACTCTGGCGGGCCACGTGCCAAAGGTTGCCAATCCCTGGTTTAAACTAAGGTAACCAGTTGTGCACAGGCACACAGTCACACACAACGAGTTAGCTATATAATGTATGGCATCCATTGCATGAGACCTAGAAACAGGATCTCTTTTTACAAAGATAAGACAAATTACCTCTTCAATCAAACTGAAGGAAAAAAGAAGCATGTGACATGGTTTTAATCTGTACTTTCCTTGTCAGAATAAGGCTCTTTAGCCTCCACTCTAATCTAACATTGAAACTCAATGTGATTGCGCATACAATCAAAAAAGAGGGGCAATTGACATTTAACCTCTTACACTGAACTGCTTAGAAGGAATAAACACTTCTGTGAGTAAATACACAGATATACACTATATTTCAAATATAGAGATTTGGTAAAAAGGGGTTTAAGCCCTTTGGCAAAGTCAAAGCCATGCTAAAAACTGGACCAAAACAAGGGAACCCATGATTGAGAAGTGCACTTAGCCCTTTGGAGGGATAACTTGTGCTTCTGAATGGTAGTTTAGGAGCAATACGTACAGCAAGGAAATTCACCCCATTTTCCATTAAATGCCACCTCCTTTTTAGCAAAATGTGCTCTCTTCTTTACCCTGTGCCACATACTCTCATAGAAGGTTAGGGTTGGAAGAGACCGCCCTGCTCAAAGCAGGGCCAACTAAATCATCCCACCCAGTGCTTTGTCAAACCGGGCTTTAAAAACCTCTAAGGATGGAGATTCCACCACCTCCCTAGGTAACCCATTTCAGTGCTTCACCACCCTCCTAGTGAAATAGTTTTTCTTAATATCCAACCTAGACCTCCCAACACTGCAACTTGAGACTATTGCTCTTTGTTCTGTCATCTGGCATCACTGAGAACAGCCTAGCTCCATCCTCTTTGGAACCCCCCTTCACATAGTTGAAAGCTGCTATCAAATTCCCCCCTCACTCTTCTCCTCTGCAGACTAAATAAGCCCAGTTCCCTCAGCCTCACCTCATAAGTCATGTGCCACAACTTAATCAGATTTCTTTTTGCCCAATCCTCCAATTTGTTTAGGTTACTCTGGACCCTATCCCTACCCTCCAGTGCATCTACTTCTCCCCCCAGCTTAGTGTCATCCATGAACTTGCTGAGGGTGCAATCCATCCCATCATCCAGATCAATAATGAAGATGTTGAACAAAACCGGCCCCAGGACCGGCCCCAAGACCGACCCCTGGGGCACTCCGCTTGACACTGGCTGCCAGCTAGACACTGAGCCGTTGATCACTACCCATTGGGCCTGACAATCTAGCCCGCTTTCTATCCACCTTATAGTCTATTCATCCAATCCATACTTTAACTTGCTGGCAAGAATACTGTGGGAGACCGTATCAAAAGTTTTGCTAAAGTCAAGGCATATCATGTCCACCGCTTTCCTCATATCCACAGAGCCAGTTATCTCATCATAGAAGGCAATCAGGTTGGTCAGGCATGACTTGCCCTTGGTGAATCCATGATGACTGTTCCTGATCATCTTCCTCTCCTCCAAGTGCTTCAAAATGGATTCCTTGAGGACCTGCTCCTTGATTTTTCCAGGACTGAGGTGAGGCTGACTGGTCTGTAGCTCCCCAGATTCTCCTTCTTCCCTTTTTTAAAGATGGGCACTATGTTTGCCTTTTTCCAGTCATCCAAGACATCCCCCGATTGCCAGAAGTTTTCAAAGATAATGGCCATTGGCTCTGCAATCATATCAGCCAACTCCCTCAGATTCATTGTGTCCGGCCCCATGGACTTGTGCATATCCAGCTTTTCTAAATAATCCTTAACCTGTTCTTTCACCACTGAAGGCTACTCACCTCCTCCCCATACTGCGCTGCCCAGTCTGGGAGTTGACCTTGTCTGTGAAGACTGAGGCAAAAAAGCATTGAATACTTTGAAGCTGGAAGTGGAGAACACTTGATTTCCTGTTCTGTTCATTCCTTCTAGAGCACCTGGCATTGGCCAATGTCATAAGACAGGATACCAGGCTAGATGGATCATTGGTCTGACCTAGTATGGCCGTTCTTATGTTCTTAGTGGGAAAAGTCTCAGCCATCCTATGCACCTTCAGAGTGAGAGCGTGTCTTTGGAGGCTGAATCAAATGCCTTCCAGTAAGATATTTTGATTTTTCCAGTCAATCTTCCAGTAGTTTCACATCCTGAAAGGGTGCAGAAACCTGGCAGTGCGGCAGCTTTTCATGGTCTGACCAATAGGAGTATATCTCTGAGGGATATACAGTGATTCTGTTCCCCAGCATCAGGCTTAAAACAATGTTGAGGAAGGCTTGGCAAACGTCTCATAGAAAGCACTAGAACACCTGTGTCCTGTGCAAAAATCCAGAGTTTAATAGCACCTCTCTGTGACATTGGTGGCACAAGATAATTTAGTGTCACCCTCTGTAGTGAGGCCAAGTGGCCTCCCTCTGAGCAGGAGAGCGAGGGACCATTACACTCCCCTTGGAGGGCGGAGCCTAGATCACCCCGCCCCCTCGCTGGAAGTACCAGGGCGTGGCCAGAAGTATAAAAGGCCAGCCCTGAGGCACAGTTGAAGGGGAGCCTGTGGAGGAGAAGGACGCTCTGCCGCGTCCCCGGGAGGAATCTACGCCTGGCTGTTCCCAATCCCCAGATGCTGACAAGGACTGGCCCGGAGTGCCTGCCACCGTATACCCCGAGGAACCGGAAGAGGCCTGGAGACCACAGGTACCGAACCCCGGGGAGGCAGGAAGTAGCCCAGGGGCAGCCACGGAGCAGCCCGGCTGCAGAGCCCAATGTGGCTCAGTCAGTGTGTTGCAGCTGGATCTCCGCCGACGCAGCCAATCCTGCCCCTGCCAGAGCCCTGAGCTGGGACGTGGTGGAGTAGGGTGGGCCTGTGTCCCCCTGCCAACCCACCCTGGGGTGGCTGATTCCCCCCTCCACTGTGCCAGGAGGTTCTAGCTCTGAAGAGGAGCTTCCCTTACCAGTAGCCCTGAAAGACTGTTTTGCTTGCTGGCACCCTAAGCCTACTCAAGCCCAGGCCCAGCTCACCTGTAGTCTGTTTGTTTGCTGGCTGCCTGAGCTCTGCCCAGGTCAAAGCCAGTCCTGATAGGCTCTGTTTAAGGGTTGACTGCTTGAGCTACCCAAACCCAGGCTAAAGCCTGACAGGGACTATTCATCGCCCAGCCGTATTGTGGGCTCTTGGAGGTCTCACAGGCTCTGGTCCTGGCCAGACAGGACCAGCCTGAGTGGCCTCCCTCCAAGCGGGAGAGTGAGGGACCATTATACCCTCCTACAGGAACTATGAAGAAACTCTACTGAACAGTGTGAGGCAGCAGCTTTATGATGACACGTGGTATGCAGGAGCGCTTTTCCTGCAAGGTATGAGATTAATTCGTCCTTCGTGAAGTATGAGGCAGTTTGTGGAGTCAATGATTTTGTATTCGACAGGTGCAATGCCATAAAGTCTCTTCTTTCTGGTAATATTTTTAATTGATTCCTCTGCATACATGTCAAATATGAGGTGGACTTTGTCGTAGGTCCAGTATTTTCTCTCTAGCTTCATTATGAAGTGTTCAGCCAAACCTTGGCAGGTGTTAAGAGTTTCTGGTTTGTCAAGAGCTTGCATCTCAGCCATACCATGTATGACTGCTACGCTCAAAGGCCTCTGCTAGCATAAGGTACCGGTCACATTGTCAGTAGTTAGCTTAGGAAGACTATGCAAGATGTGCATTATTTTGCTTTTCACCTGGCACATATATCTTGTTCCATCAGATTCTAACACTAATTGTGGTACCACGGAGAACTCATACTTTCCCAAAGTCTCTCACATATTAACATCACATTGAGATCTAGACACGACCAGGAGACTAGCAAAACAATGACCTGTCTGCAGTTAGCTCTGTAATAGTCCCTGCCACCTTCACTCTGATTTTCTTCTTTGCATTCGAGCACAACTTTAGTCTGTTTTTCTTGATTGTAGCCCACAATAATTCTTTGGGTTTTGAAGGCTTCATACAAACCACGACCTAAAGTATCCATTCAACTGACATCTTTAGCTATCACTGAAGACTGCTTTCATCAAAATATTAATGAGCTCCTGTCCGTCATACGTGAATGGGTTGCCAGTCTGAGCAAGCTCAACTGTAGCTTTAAAATTGCCCCTTTTTGGCATTTAACAGCACCTAATGAGTCTAGCTGGTGCTTGGTTATTTCTGGGGAATGCACCCCAACCCCAGATTTTGAGTGAAACAGTAAGTGATGTAGTTCTGAGATTGCCAGGAAAAACTGGGAAAGGGCATTTGGAAGCAGTGTTATGCCCACAACTCTCCTTTCTTCCCAAAAAACTTTTAATGCTCTGTTTTCCACGTTTCCACATTTTATGGCTTTGTCTGAATCAAGCATACAGAAGGGAGCTAGTGATCTTTTAACAACCCAATTTCCTTTTCAAAATTCCTCCCCGGTGTCAGGGTCAGACTTTTCTACACCTCTTATTTCAGTGAGGCCCCAGGCAACCATTGCAGAATAGTTGGCAAAAAAATATTTTGAAATCTTCCAGTGCTGCAAGGTGCAAATTCCAATTAGCAGTCCTGACAGATCAAATAAAGGGCAGCAAAGACTCAATCATATTCATATATCGCTGCACTATCTCAAAAATTGGCTGATTCAACTTCATTGAATTGCTTGATCCATTCTGCAATATTGCAGCTCCCCATCATGTGGCAATAGGTCATTAAGAGCAGAATTTACACTGGATGCGTGGAACCGGTCTTGCAAGTCCTGTACCCCTTGGAAAAGGACTTCAAACACATCCATCTGTTTTTCAAAGACGACATCTAGGTATCACTTTTAAAGGGCAACAAGTGTTCGGGTGTGTGCTTCTATACAACAGAAGAAGCAGGTGTTCTTTTTGCAATGCATGCCCTGGGACCTAATATAAGGTGAATCTTGCCAAGAGCTGGCAGTTGTCCCAGCATCTTCAACTTTTTCTTGATGTACTTTCTCTCCAACCTTACCAAATTCAGTTTATGAGTGCGCTTCTTATAGTAAGGGCCACTGAGCTTAACCAACTCCCCTATCGTGGTATTTTCCAAAGATTCTGCTACTAGTCAGTACTCTCCCTCTCCCCATTGATGCCTGAAAATTATCAAGACCACAGTAAAAAACAAGGATTTTGTAATAAGTTATTTTGATTATAATTCATTGTGTTATGTAATGTATGTTATGTAATTATGTGCATACCAATTATGGATGGATTCAAGTAATTTCTGGCTGGATGCTGACATCTTAACCAGAGCCTCATTACAACTCTTTCGGTATAATAAAGCAAGCTGATAATCAATATGACTGAATCACTTTTTTTGCCTATGACGGGTGATGGCAAATCAATGTGAAGTGCTCCTTCCATTTATAGTCATCTGTAACATTCAAAAAATTAATCAGGAATCATGTTCTGAGCATTGCCTGATAACACAGCCTTGTCAATTGAGGACCACAATTTAACTTTGTGAGGACTGCATGTCTGTGTTAAAGAATAAATGTAAAAGTTGATTTTTAAACATGTTCTTGAATACATATCTACATAATTGTTTTAGGTTTGTCACGTTCAGTACCATTGTGTTAGTAGGAGAAAGGGCTTTCAAATGATACCCAACTCGACCTATTCCCAACAATACTGCATTATCAAAATGTCCACCAACCATAGCACCTGGAGCTGGGAGGAGGAGCAGCTTCCTCCCACCACAAAGAAATTATGACTCTGTGATTGAAATTATGATTCAGTAGATTTTTATTAATCAAAATGACACCTCCCTTACTTTTCTATCATTAAACTTGCCCACAGAATTACACATGCTCCCAAGCAGAGGTTTGCTGGATTCTCATGGGCACCCCAGAGACAAGAACAGTATGTTCCTTGGAAAGGTAACATGCCATTATTGGGTCAAAACCCCAATAACAATTAGTTAAAGCTAGGTTTGGAAGGATTCGGTTTTTAATTGGTAAAGGTCGATTTCACTGTGCACACACAAACAGACAAATATTTCCAGCAATATTAATCAAAATGTACAGATAGGAAAAGTAAGAAAAATACTGTTTGAGAACTTATTAAAGTTGATTTAAGGATATTTACTTTGTATATTTTGACATGTGATGTTGGCAATTTGGGTTTTAACTTTTATAAAGCTTTAACATTTTGAATCTCAACATATAGTGTAATTAAATAATTATTGTCTGACTCCCTTACTGGCTGAGCCACCCATAATTTCCCAGAAATGTGAAAACTTAAATCATTAAAAATAAAAAATGCTTTAAAATACATATTGATATCATCCATCAAAATTATATATATAAAAAAAATCAAATCCACCAAGCCTCGTTAAAGGTAAGGAAATGCAAGAGCCTGTGTGCACTATGGTTATCGTTATAAAGCCAGAGTTATTACCAAGCACTAATGTTGCTGTTTAACCTAGATTTACTGGGTCAGTGACCCTCAGGGTACAGTTTAGAATGCACTAATGAAAACTATTCACAAGTAACATGTCACAATTCTTCTTTTGACATCTACATGAAAAAAGTATTTTACCTGTCCGGTAAAATCGTTTCAAGGGCAGAAATGAAGTAAGGAACGACAACATCAATCCCTTTCAGGTCGCAGCAGAACAACGGAGGAGAGTTTAGAATAATGCTGGCCAGCACTGGGTGGCAAATGAAATCTGCTATCTGCAAACCCTGAATTAAAAGCATGTAAAATCTGAAAGAGAAAGACAGGATTAAATGGTTTGTACAAAAAGAGCCTCTGCATTAGCAACTAGACTGGTCATTAGTCAATAACTATTTTTAACCTTTTAAATTAAAATACAGACCAAAATGTTTCAATAACCAGGAGCCTACAGTTATGCTCCTGAATCCATATGCACCTAAAGGTAGCATTTTTAAATGCTCCTAAATGACTTAGGAGCACATATCCCATTGACTTCAGACTGCAAACCCTGATGGAGTAATATACCCAGATCAAAGCATTTCAGCTTTGATTTGTGGAAAGCTCATATATTGGAAGGAGATGTTGGTCACAAATATAGCACAGGTTAGAGTCTTACCAATTTTGTTTGAATTTGTGTTGTTCACACAGTAAGGATGCTAACAAGGCCCCAGTCTAGTCTTTTTCAGCATAGGTAAATAAAAGTGTGAAATTTCTTAGTAGAATTTCAGATTTTTACATATTTGTTTCTACTAACATTTAGGAAAATAAAGAAAAAAGTACAAAGCATTCAATTTAGCAATATAAAAATGGAAAGTAAAGAACAAGTAACATGCAAATAAAACTAAGTATAAAAAAATCTAATTTGGTTTAAATGACTACTTTTATCCAGCCTGCGATACTTTCTACTGAGTCCTCATGCAAAGGTTTTCATTTTGCCATTCCTGCTTTTAAAAATTTTTCCCTCCCACCTGATGGCTGCGTGAATCTTCCACAGAATACAAAATGTACAGTGCTCACTTTATATTATTTTTGCTTACAAATATTTGCACTATAAAAATGATAAACAAAAGAAATAGTATTTTTCAGTTCACCTCACACAAGTACCGTAGTGCTATCTTTTTATCATGAAAGTGCAACTTAAAAATGTAGATTTTTTTTGGTACATAACTGCACTCAAACAAAAAAGTAAAACTTTAAAGCCTACAAGTCCACTCAGTCCTATTTCTTCACTAAGACAAATAAGTTTATTTACATTTACGGGAGATAATGTTGCTCGTTTCTTATTTACAATGTTACCTGAAAGTGAGAACAGGCATTGCAAGGTATTTACGTGCTAGATAAGCTAAACATTTGTGACAGGTTTCAGAGTAGCAGCCGTGTTAGTCTGTATCCGCAAAAAGAACAGGAGTACTTGTGGCACCTTAGAGACTAACAAATTTATTAGA
>NW_020664584.1:11151970-11212777 GCF_002925995.2 Terrapene triunguis
TGGTAGAGGGCAAATATACTGGTCACTGGATGAGTAGTTTTCTGTTCCCTGAGTGACCAGAGCAGGGGCTGCACTAGAGTAATCAGGAACCTGCTAGAACCAGTTAAGGCAGGCAGGCTAATTAGGACACCTGGAGCCAATTAAGAAGAAGCTGCTAGAATCAATTAAGGCAGGCTAATCAGGGCACCTGGGTTTTAAAAAGGAGCTCACTTCAGTTTGTGGTGCGAGTGTGAGGAGCTGGGAGCAAGAGGCACAAGGAGCTGAGAGTGAGAGGGTGTGCTGCTGGAGGACTGAGGTGCACAAGCGTTATCAGACACCAGGAGGAAGGTCCTGTGGTGAGAATAAGGAAGGTGTTTGGAGGAGGCCATGGGGAAGTAGCCCAGGGAGTTGGAGCTGTCATGCAGCTGTTACAGGAGGCACTATAGACAGCTGCAGTCCACAGGGCCCTGGGCTGGAACCCGGAGTAGAGGGCAGGCCCCGGGTTCCCCCCAAACCTCCCAGTTGACCTGGACTGTGGGTTCTTCCAGAGGGGAAGGTCTCTGGGCTGTTCCCCAACCCACATGGTGAATCTCTGAGGCAAGAAAATCCGCCAATAAGCGCAAGACCCACCAAGATAGAGGAGGAACTTTGTCACACTATGTAGTAAAAAAAATTTCAGTCTTACAGTGGATAAGAGAAAAGATTATCATGGAAGAGCCAAATAAGACCATCAAAAGGAAGGGACATATTCTGCATCCTCAAGAAAACCCAGATATGACTGAGGTCATGAGAGGGGCAAGAAATCCCCCCTTGATTAAACAGACGTTCCTAGATGCAGCATCTTTAAAGACCTGAACAATTATCCATTGATTGGCATTACAAGATTCAGGAGCAAACTGAATGCTGTTTACTCAAAATAAATTAGATTTTCACCACAAAATTATAGCAAGAAAGCAACTGGAAGATGCTTTAGTACCGGGATAAGTAGGCTGGCAGTATATCCTCCCCAGTCTTCTTGCTACAAAATATCCTACATAGTGTTCCACATGCCTCTGCTCTTCCTGCTTCATAGTTATCAGGAAATTCACTTGAATCAAATGTGGAATTGGAAGTCATGGTGTCTGTGGACATTTGTGATCCTTTCCGACGAAACTCCATGCTAGCTTGGGTTGCTATAGCTGGAAAGAGAAAAAGTAAGAGTTTTTATTGTGTTTGTCAACATATAAAATAGGCTCATGGGATCCAGGACACAAAGATCACGTCAAATTTAGGGATTATGATGAAGCTGCCAGTTCACTGTATTTGAATCACTGCCTCTGTTTAATAACCTATTTCAGGGTATTTGATTTCTTCCCTAACACAGGAGTGATATTAATTCTTCAGACCCTATGTATAAGTATATTCACCCTCAGCATGGTGTACTGTAGAAGAGTACACTTATGCTGAGTATGTGCGCATCGGTGCGCATCAGTCCAATTCCCTGCGTTGTGCGCAAACAAAAAGATCCACCATACCCCTCATCTCACTTCCTGCCTCCTCTTCCCCTTTAGAAAATTAGACATTCTAATTTCCCTTCCCATCTCCTAAGCTATTTTGTCACTATCTGAAGTTGTTCCATTCCCCTCCCGCCTCCCAAAAAAGCAGATGACTACTTTTATGCTTCCTGACTGCGATTTTTTTGGCTGACTCTTGAGCACAGAGCTACTCTGGCCCAGCTTATCCCTCTGGCCTACACTGTTGAAGTAAGTCCCCTGCCTATTTCCAGACGTCAGGAAGAGGACAGGACCCATCTCAGAGTGAAAGGGATGGCTGTGAGAGAGGTGGGACATGTCTGAATGTGTTGGAGGGACCAGATTATAACAGCAACTTTCATCACACAGTGCCTGTAATTGCCATGGGAATCTTTGAAGTTAGCCAGTCCTGGGTGTCAGCTACCAGGAAACTGGGCAGTTGCCTAGTGGCTACTTCATAGTATTAATGAAAGTTTTTAAATACTCTACAAACATTTCTAAAACACCAAAATGGCTTTGGATGGCCCCATGGACCTAACTGGGGTTGGTCATTCTTTAGCATTGTTTTCTTTTCCTGCAGAATATATCTGAAAGTGATATAACGAATGTAGTTTATGAATTCCTCTTAGAGATATTCCTAGCCCCTACATTAGTGCCATGTGCACAACATGGAGAAAGCTAGTCACTTTTGCTTGCCCCATTATTTCTTCTGGAGTGGCAGCCAAGAAGGATGTACTGGGTACTCCCTGGGCAACAGAAGAGCCAATTCCCTGTGGGATCCCCAAAGACTGGAACAGCACATTGCTTGTGATTTTCAGGAAAGGCAATCATGTGCCAGTATTATTTCAAAAACCATAGAGGCTGGTTTGGTTTTGTGTAGGAACACATCAGAATTCCACCAGTAACAGACACAATTTAGGGCCTGGGACACTGCGGGGGAAAAAAAATCAGATTTGCAAAGGGTGAGGAGTTTGAAGTTATACTAACATAAGTCCTGATTATGCTTTACCAGTTACATTATTGCCAAATTGTATGGAGGGTTGATTTTTAGAAAGTTCCTAACAAAAGTCTTTACTCAGTTTTTCTTTTTAAAATTCTTGGTGTAAACTATTTGATGTTTGTTACCTTAAAAGATTTTTTATGGCATAAGTGACAAATAAGCACAAATCTTTATGCATCTTCCCATGAGCCATTTGTGTCCTAAAGCTATCCAGCAATATAGTATAGTTGGAAAAAAAAAAAAAAAAAAAAAAAAAAAAAAAAAAAAAAAAAAAAAAAACAAAAAAAAAAAAAAAAAAAAAAAAAAAAAAAAAAAAAAAAAAAAAAAACCACTACATGCACAATGCATACAAATCAAACATTAGGTCTGTATAAAATAAGCTTAAAGTTAAAAAACAAAACAAAACATGGTTAGTGCAAAGTCCTGAAATTCATGACATGATCACAGACTATAGTACATAAATGATGGGACTGATTCAGGCAGATTAAATTGCTTTTGCCAACAATCTTCCCCATTCAAAAAACATACACACAAAAAATTACTTGTCTTTCCCAAGTAAAAGTGCAAAAGCTACAAGAGACAATGACAATGACATTACAAATAAAAATATGGGATTATGAAAAAAGAAAAAAACATGACTGCAATTAAGGAAAAGCTACTGGTTCCTACTTACAAGATTTATAAGAAAGAAGAATTTGGATAAAAGATGCTGCAAGATAATAGAAATAAAATGGAAAATCAAAGGACAGCAGTAGTTATAAAATACTTTAAAGATGGTGAAATTGTAATATAAAAGTTAAGAAGCTTTTAGCTTTTTTTAAAAAATAGATTAAAAGCTTTATGACATAGCAAGCTTGTTAAACACATAGGAAATTGGCATTCAGGTCCAAAATTATGGTTTTGAAAGTACCATGCAAAACAATGAACAAAGAAATCTACAAAATACTAATAACATTTCGTTTTGTTCATATTAATGTACATTTGATCTTTAAATAAATGTATTAACCCATCCCAGCTCAAGCTGTGCTTCTCCTGAACTATGTTGTACATGAAGAATATTACAGGACTACACTAGTACAATAATCATAGGACTTGCTTACTTGGGGTGAACCCACATGGGAAAGTTACTTACCGGTAATGCTGCTTGCCCCAATTCTCCTCTTTCCCCAACCACAAATTCTTTATACTAAAGTGTTATGGCTCCAGCTTCCAGGAAGCAAGATGACAAAGAATCCTTAACAAAGGCTATTATAAATGTACAAGCCTGCCCACTTCCATCTCAGGCCTGGTCCACACTAACCCCCCACTTCGAACTAAGATCACGTAGCTGAAGTCGCATGAATAACATAGCTGAAGTCGAAGTACCTTAGTTCGAACTTACCGCGGGTCCAGACACGGCAGGCAGGCTCCCCCGTCGACTCCGCGTACTCCTCTCGCGGAGCAGGAGTACCGGCGTCGACAGCGAGCACTTCCGGGATTGATTTATCGCGTCTAGACAAGACGCGATAAATCGAACCCAGAAGATCGATTGCTTACCGCCGGACCCGGAGGTAAGTATAGACGTACCCTCAGTCAAGAAACTTCCAAAGCAGAAATATACAGGTAGCAGAATAATGACAAAGATTCAACACCTTAGATGCAATTCCCAAGGAAAGGTGGAAGAGAGGGAAAACGTCAAACAATTACCAGGACGGGAAAAATTACTTACCTTGTAAAAACTGCTTCTCTGAATATTTTGGGACAGATCATGAGCTGAGATGCAGTCCCCCAGTGCTATTCTGGAAACAAACAGCTGGGAATTCCCACAGCTGGACCCTGTCTCCTCACATCACATCCCCTGGAGTAAGGCATATGTTGAGGGCAGAGAGGAGCCAGAAAGGAGCATGGCTTGAGCAAATTCTGCCCTGTCTGAGACTTACTAGACTTTCTCCTGCGGGCAGGTTATAGATCCCCAGAGAATAAAAAGTGGGCCCTGGAGTCCTTTAATGTGTGCAAAGATTCATCTGTGCTGTCAACAACCAGTTAAGTGCCATCAAAAGAAAGGTCTTCGACCATATTCTGGACCTCCTTTGGAAATCCCGGGAGCTGAAGCAAGGAGGCCCTCCTCATAACTACTATCATAGAAATCAGAGTGGGAGTATCAGGGCTTGTCTGCACTACCGCGGTAGTTCGACGGCTGGCAATCGAACTTCCGGGTTCGATTTATCGCGTCTGGTGTGGACGCGATAATTCGAACCAGGAAGTGCTCGCCGTCGACTGCGGTACTCCACGTCAGCGAGAGGAGTACCGCGGAGTCGACGGGGGAGCCTGCCTGCCGTGTGTGGACCGCGTCTGAACCGCGGTAAATTCGAACTAAGGTATGTCGACTTCAGCTACGTTATTCACGTAGCTGAAGTTGCGTACCTTAGATCGAATTGGGGTGTTAGTGTAGACCAGGCCTCAGCAGCACCAAGAGAGGCCTGCAGAGATGGTCTGGTGAGCAGCTAGCAGTCTACAGTTGCTCTTTATGTTCTGCTGATAGATGCTCAATAAAGGAGTTCAGCTTGGTATAATTTGTATGGTTGTACTTTGCCATCAATGCCTGGTAGTTGGTGATTCTGAATTGTAAAGCAGCTGATGAGTATGACTGTCTATTAAACAGGTCAAGGTGCTTATGATCTTTATATAGGGCACAGATTTAGAGTGGTGCTGCTTTCCATGTTTATCAACTGCCTCGACCACCAAGGAGTTAGGAAAGGTACGAGAAAATAAAAATTCTGAGTCCTTAGAATGGACATAATATTTCTTATCTGCTCTCTTGTACATGGGCAGAATTGTGGCTTGGGTGTGCCAGATAATGGAGCCCTCCTGAACCTTGCAAAGGTTAACAGGCAGGGTAATTCAGGCAGATGAAGCTGTATGAAAGATGTCAAGCAGTTTATGATGTGATTCTTTAACATCCTCAAGAGGGATCTGTAAAGAATCCACAACTCTCTTGATAAGGTCCTGAAACTGCTTAAAATCATCAGCCAGAGAAGGTAGAGGTTGCATAACCGCTTCATCCATGGATGAAGAGGAGGAGTTGTTGGCTGATGGAGAGACCTCTTTATCAGCCATAACTTCCTGTTCCTCAGTGGTTTCTTCCTGAGGTTCTGGTCTCCTAGAGAGGAAGGGTGATGAAAGTTGTCTCTCTCCATCAGGTGATGTTCAAGGCGCTAAAGAATTGCTGGCAATACTGGGACTCCCGGTGGCCTCAGTATGGCCAAGGAGGTGACGCATGTAGCATGGGTGGAGGCATCCATTGGTATGAGTGCTCATACCAACAAGATGGTGGTTGTGGACATTTCTCACAAGCGAGATTAATTTCCTCAGAGACTCTGAAAAAAAGCCTCTCTAGGGATGGAGAGGAGAGCCTTGGACAGATATTTGAGAAACCAAGGCATGATCTTCATCAAAATCTTCCTCTTCCAAATCACTCTGACATGGTGGAGCACTGGAAGAAACATGAGGTAAAACTGTCCGTACTGGACAGGTGTTTGGGGATCTAGAGGTCTTTGGTACCGAGACCTGATCACAGCTGAGCAATAGCGAGCCAGGCGTCTCAGACACAGCAAGGTCTTAGGGAAAACTAAACTCCTGTGATACAGAGTGTCGTAGATACAGTGTTCATAGCCTGAGTCGAAGTAATGGTGGCTGAGGGAGTTGACAGTACTGAGTCTCAAACACTCCGAGGGGAGTCCAGATGGGGCCTGAGTGGACATCTTCAGTATCGAGTGAGCAGAGACACCTGATGGCTTACCAGAGCCTGATCGTTTTAAGTCATTAAGCTTAACAGTGCCCTGGTACCTGAGGAACAAGCAGCCTTGTAGGTATTGGGTCGGAGACTGACGAGTGCCGAAGTGGCTGGAGTCATCAGCAACTGCGACTTCTTTGAGGCAGATTCCCTACCTGGAGAACTCGATGCACGGTCTTCAGATAACTTATGAGAAGAATCTTGGTTCATCCTCTTAATTGCCCTCAAGGAGTGAGGCTCAGAGGCAGCCAACTTATTCTGAGACTGGCATGCTGGAAGGACGAGTCCCGCTTGCATGGATCAGAGGCTGGGCACAGCAAGCTCCCCATCATATGTAGTTGAAGTTTGATCTCCCTATTTAATCTGGCTCTAGATTTTAATTCCACACAGAAGCTGCACTTGTGGGAAACATGAGATTCCCCGAGGCAACATGAGATTCCCCGAGGCAACAGATGCCCTGAGAGTGTCTTTCACTGTCTACACTGCAATTTTATAGCCACACAACCCAACCCTGCTGACCCGGGCTCTGAGAGTTGGTGTCGTAGGTTTATCATCACAGTGTAGACATACTACAAGAGGCAATCAAATCTCTCTGTCATTTAACCGGACACAAGGGATATCATCCCACATGCACTAAAGAAATTTAGTCTTAAAAGATAAATTGTTGAGAGGGCTGGGTTAACATCATTACATTTTACTTGACACATGGTCTGGAGAAGTCAGCAGAGCAAAGCTCTATTAAGAAAATAGACTCAGCCATGACTGTAGCACTCAGGGGATATCCTTTCATGGTTTCCCAAATGCCCAAGAAAAACTCGTTAGCAGCTGATATTACACAATTGAGGGGAAGCATTTGTTCTAAGGCAGCCAGGATAGCAAGCCAAACAATTACGGAGATCCAATGCATCACCCATCTGGAGTTTCCAATCTGCTGCCCAGCATGTTGCATAAAAAGTCATACAGAATTCCTCACTGAATTTAAAATTACTGAAGCAGTTACAGCATACAGAGGAGAAATTAATACCTATTGTTGATCAGGTAATTAGCCACCAGCAGCTAATGGGCAGCTCTGCTGACACAAAGACAAACTGGACATCAGACAAATGAAGGAACAGTCCCTGGAGTGGGGACCTGCCATGTGATCTAATTCTAGAGAATGAGACACACAAAAAACTGACTTTCCCCACAAACCAAGTGCCTGAATCTAGAACAGATCACTTCTCCTTTACTCCAAGACTTCATAAAAGGAAGAAAGGAAGGTAAGTCTTTTGGATGCATATTATGAAGCAGTAGATCTTAATATCATCCATCTCTTATCAGAGATGGAAATTTCTAGCCAGCTGGAATGCAACTCAGTCCATTGAGTTCCTGCACTAACTGACACAGGACCCCCAAAGCACAAGAATCTTGGCTAGCCAGCAGACAAGTTGCTGCTTCTGAGTCAGAATGCAAGAGTTCATGTTGAAAGATAGGCCTGAGAATGCAGTGTGGCAAAAGATCCTCCTGGGCCATGAGACTCTAGATGTACTCAGAGTCAGATGTACTCAGAATTATACAGAAGTTACCCTGAAGTGGAGTCTCATTAATACTCTTTGCTTGAAGGAAGACATGCCACACATACCCCAAAGCAGAAGCAGACAAGAATGGACTGCTTGAAAATAACTTAGGAGATGTTGCAGGCTATACTCAGCTGTGCAAAGGGCACCATTGTAAGCTTTCCCAATGCAAGCGAAGATTAATCTGAACTGGCAGAAAAGGGGCAGTGATTGCATTCATTGTGAATGAAGGTCCAAAATCAGAGACACAGAGCCCCTGAAAACAGAGAGGGCTCATTACATTTGGGTTTACCTTGCCAGCTGCTGTGGTGGCTAGAATCTGTCATTCAAACAAAGACTGCAGAGAGATCTCAGCTCAGGGAGGAATTTGGAGGCTGGCTGCCTAAACAAGCAGAAAAGTCATGCCATGTTGAAGGAGCCAGATGATCTGTAGGAACAGCTCATGCTTGCCAAAGGAGGCAGGCTGACCCTTAACTCCCCTCTGGTCATGAGAAGATTAGATGGAAGGGACAGAGTTTTCCTGCTAGATCCTTAGAAGATTCTCTCCTGTTTGACCAAAGATGCTTTTAGCTGTGATCCAGCTGTGGAATTTGTAGGAAAGGTTATTTGCTTGCTGTCCAATCCTCCCCCTCCCTTTTTCTCCCCAACAGCCACATTTTTCTCATTCTTGCCTTCCCTATGGAACGAGATAGAGTTAGAGAGAAAAAATTAAAGCAGAGTCATGAGGTATGGAGTTCTAGGACAAGGAGACAAAGAACTGAGGGGAACGTTTACGGGCTGGCTCCTTTATACTGGCTATGACTGACAGCTCTTTGCCTCCTTGCTTCATGGAAGACAGAGCCTTAAAGACCATCACAAGGAATCTACCGTAGGATGGGAGAAGAAGTGATGTGTGACACAAAGTTTAATAAAGGGATCCTTTTGAAATTGCCCATGTTCTCCAGGGAGTAGAATGTCAGAATACACCTTGTTCGTATGGCAGGACGTACTGTGTTGCTCTCTGGCAGCAGCCTTTCTGCTCAGGTATACAGACTCATAACAGCAGCAGCGTGGATCTTGCTGCAATGGTGGAGGCTCGAGCTAGCCACCCAAGCTTGGACCCAAAAGGTCAGGGAGGGCAGGGGTCTGAGCTTGGGTGGCGAGCTCAAGCCTCTGCTGGTGCAACAACATCCATACTGCTATTTTTAGTGCACTAGCTTAAGCCCTGCTAGCGCAAATTTGTCTACCCGGGTTGGGATGCTCTCTCAGCCTTAGCTAGACAGCATTTTATTTATATGGGGCCTGGCACATGCTGAAGCATTCTGGGTGTCTCTCAATACAAATAAGGTAAGTATAGAATTCTGGAAAACAAAAAGGTCTTCAGGATCCTTTCAAAAGGGAAAGTTGTAAGTGTGACCATCTGAAGGATTAAGTACAATTTTAATGCTACTAGTGGTAATTTCCCCCCTCTATTTTGGTTACTTCAAATTCCCTCTATTCCATTCCACAAAGTAGGTATAAGTCCTTCAACCATCAGATGGAGACAGAAGCATGGCTCTGTGGTGTTACTCATCTATATGATGAAGACATCTGGCTAACACTGTGCAGCTAAGAGACCTCCTGAGCACTAAAAGGGTTATAAAATAATTAAAAAAAAAAAACTAACATTTCTGCACTGATATCACAACAGGCATGAATTACAACCGATGTAGTTATTTAAGTGCTAGTTCATGTGCAGACAAGTCATAAGCATACGAGCCACTGCGATGAACCGAAAGGCAAAGGCCCCAAACTATCAATACTGACCCAGAATGAAGAAGAGGAGGGGTTTCAGCAAGCTGGATTAATGTACAGGTAAATAGTCTGTAGGTGGCCAGCACAAAGCAAACTACCTGGACTTCCTGGCTGAGTCATGGAGCTCAGAGTCTTCATTCAGCAGGGCAGCAAGTGGAGAAGGGACTTTTTACTGACTTCAAGTTCAATACAGAACGGGTCAGAATCCAAATGCCTCGACATACCAAAGAGTATGTTCCAAATCTGTTTTGTACTAGAGTTTGAATCTTTACCAGACGACTCAATTTCCTGGACTGCATTCCTTTTTATAGGAAGATGAGGAAGAAAGGTATCTCACCAGGCATATAGGCAAACTCAAGTAAGAAGCCATGAGGCACTGTTTTCAGAGTAGCAGCCATGTTAGTCTGTATCCGCAAAAAGAACAGGAGTACTTGTGGCACCTTAGAGACTAACGAATTTATTAGAGCATAAGCTTTTGTGGGCTACAGCCCAGTGACTAGCAGTCAGTTCACGTGAAGGCAAACCACTAGAGCCTCGTAAGAGGCTGGCTGTTGTGGACCTAAGTCCATTTGTATGCAGGAGCTGCCAGGGCCAGACTAGTCACTCTTGCCCTGAAGAAAGATGGATCAGGCAACCTATAACTCTGAAAAGGAAAGGAACTGTATTTTCCCTAGTCTACAGGACTTGAGAGTCTCAAAATCAAAAGGGCTGACCCTGAAAAGGATTTTTATTTTCTGGGAGCGTTACATTAGCTTTCTCCTTAAAGGATATCGCGACGTAAATAAGGCTGTCCCCAAGAAGGCATTCCTCCTTGTGGGAATGGGAGAAATGCACAAGTAGTGAAATCAAGGAATTGCATGGACTGAGTCTGACTTCCAAATTCAGGAGGTTTCTGCTGCTCACAAACCAAACCTCTACCTTCCAAGCCACTGAGAGAAAGAGGGACACACTAGAAATAGATAGATAGAAAATAGTGTTCTATCTGGGTCTTCATCAGGTGGCCCATCATCATTGTATCTTAAGTGCCTTCTTGCTAACAGAATCAGCAATACATGTCAGGCAAAGGTTGGCCTCTTCCTGTAGGGCTCTGGAGAGCATAAAATTGACCGCAAAGCACTCCATTCATGGGCAAAAAAAAAACGGGGGTTAAAATTTCCTATCCAGCTACACACAGGTCTACCTCAGCCATCCAGAGAGCTATGTCTAACTGCTTGAGACAGGAAACAACTGCAAAGCATCAGCCAGAAAGCCAAGTCCCTCCACTGGGGCACAAATATTACAATCTCCCTCCAGTGGCATAGGACTTACATCCACTGGCTAGGCTAACACAGAGCAGCTTTGGAGAATGAAAGATTTACTTCAACCAAGTTACAATTTTTGGACGACCAGGTGTTTTAGTTAACACCCCAAACTATTCCTTGGTCAATCTCTCGGTCTCTGACATTTACTGGTACGTAAAAGTAATTTGTGTGTAAGAACTACTTATAAAAATCCACGCAGCAAGAGCATCTGTAAGGAAGTGAGTGGAGTAAACATACAGCTCAGATGTTGTGCACACTGGAAAAAATGCACATTTTATTCAAAATTGCTCATACTATATTTAGAGCTACACCCTGTTCTAAGAGATCACCTGTAAACTTTTAAAATAGTCCAACTTAAGCAACAAATAGACCAAGCGGTAAATTCAATGTTTAAAGTGGTATGAAACTCCTGTTATTAAAAAGGGGAATGGTATTAGTTCGCTCACCTGCGCATGCAGGTGTGAATTAATTCTTAAATTGTTCAGTTTCCTAAGCTCAGCCACTTCTCTCTCTCTAAATGTGTATTACCGGCTTGATTTTTCAGAGAAACTGAGAACATATATTTCCTACTGAAGTCAAGGGACTCTGCAGGAGGATCTCTGAAAAATCAGGCCTTATATGCCTGACATATATATTTAGAATGAACACTGCAAAACCCACTGAATAATTATATCATATCAGCTTAACACACCTAAGAACGTATTTTCTGGCAAGACATGCATGGAAGCTAGCCAGTTTAATTGCCATTGAGTCCCACCTCTAAACCTAAACTTGCTAATACAAACCTCTCCTACCCGGTAATGGATTTGATTTTTTCTTTAAGCCACTAAATCTGACCTATTACATGAAGAACATGTTGAATAGACCACCACCAATACAGAGAGCACTACTTCTGCAATATGTCATAGCTCAAACAGATCTAACCATAGAAACCAGGTACTCTAGAGTACTGAAAATAAATCTAACAGTTAGGAGGACTGAAAACTACCAGTCTGTTGATGTGGTTAACCATCACTGAAAGGGAATAATTTTGCTTGAGTTTTTGCTTTTGTGAAGATGTAGAAATCCTGTTCTCCCATACTAAGGCCAAGTGAAGTTACATGATGCAGAAAGACATCTGCAATGATGCTGCCAGTCTTTTCATATGTGAATTTATTAAAGCACTGCCATTATAAGAAAAAACTGTTCTTACTCAAAGTGATGCTTTTCCAAGACACAAAGGGAAACTCCCTCACTACACTGCATTTCTTTTGTTTAATAACAGTCTCCTATCTGACATAGTGGAAACTGACCGATTATCTAATTAGTAACATTTGATTTAACAAGTATGTACTATAAAGTCTAGGTGATATTTTATTTCTAAGAGAAAACCAAGCTCAAGAGAGATCTCTCTGCTGAGCTGCTAGCAAAGTTGCCAGTTTGGGTTAGTTCAGCTGGAAAGGGTTAATCATAATAGAGTGTTTTATCAGAGAGACGCGTTCAAGTTATTTATTTCTTTTTGATTAAGCAAATATTAATCTTGCAGGTAGGAAATGTCAGTAAGCAAGGAAAGAGTTACATATATTTAGTAAGCAATATTTACCAGTCATGCTGCTGTCTCTATTTATTCCATTATGAAGTTTACAGTGAACAAATGCTGCATCAAATAACCATGATCCAAAGAGGTTCAAGATGCTGTTAACCTTTGGCCTGCGGGGAGCTGGTAGCGGTCGAGGCTCAGAACTAGTCTGGTTTGGGCTAGACAATGGAGAGGTGGAGGACGACGGCTGGTGCTGCACTTTTGATGTGTGAGCAGTGCTAACCTATTTGAATAAAAGAAAAAAGTTTCACCCTATTAGAAATTTTGAAGGCAATTTTATATTCCTTCGTACACAGAAGCAGAAAAATACTGAAGTACTAAGCATAACATCTTACAGTGCTGGTTTTCATTGTTGCCTTATTCACAGTCACGGCCCGATGCCTTCGGTTATGAGGTGGAGTTGTGTTGATAGCAGTATTCTGGGGCATGCTCAACCTATTTACTGGTGTGGGGGGAGCACTGTCTGACCGGGGTCGTGAAATGCCTGAAGAATAAAATAAAGCAAATCTCAGTGCAAAGTACTTTTAGAGCCCTATGGCATAATCAGTATGACTAGATATTAAGGCATTCTGTAAATCATTAGCATCAGAGATTCCCCCAAACACCAGAGGGTTAAAAAAGCATCTATCATTCAGTATTAGTAGAGACTGACAAGTGGTCCAGAAAAGCATTTGAGTTAAATCTACATGACAGACCACTGCTTATCAAAGGTGAGCAAACACCCACATGAGCACCTAAGAAAGTGGAGGAGTGAGGGCACCAACAGATGGTAGAAGGGAATGCAGACGGTTTGTAGAAAGCCACTTTCTTTCTAGTCATGTGTTCAGAACAACCAATTCACTTTTACTCTACATAGAGAGGTCTGAATGAAACTAACAAAGGACAATCCACTTCAACCCCCACTTCAATGAAAAGACCCCGCCCCCCCAACATCTGTCTTAGAAAATGTATTGGGAGATCATTGTGGGATAGAGTGCTTAGTTTCTCTGCAAACCACAAAGATTAATATCTTTAAGGCCAATCTAAGAAACCAGGATACAAGGCGAAAGTGTGCTGCAAGATTCGGGGTGGGGGAGAGATTAACAATAGGCTTTGGCAGGGCATTTAAGAACATAAGAATGGCCATACTGGGCCAGACCAATGGTCCATTTAGCCCAGTATCCTGTCTTCCAGCACTAACCAATGCCTCAAAGGGAATTAACAGAACAGGGTAATCATCAAGTGATTCATCCCATCATCCAGTCCCAGCATTTGGCAGTCAAGAGGCTTAGGGACATCCAGAATATGGGTATGCATCCCTAACCATCCTTGCTTATATTGATGGACCTATCATCCATGAACTTATCTAATGTTTTTTTGAACCCAGTTATAGTTTTGACTATCACAACATCCCCTGGCAAAGAGTTCCACACGTTGACTGTGCACTATGGGAAGTACTTCCTTTTGTTTGTTTTAAATCTGCTGCTTACTAATTTTGTTGGGCAACCCCTGGTTCTTGTGTTTTGTGAAGGGGTAAACAACACTTTCTTATTCATTTCCTCTGTGAGATGCTTAAGATATTGAACCTGTCCAGACACTAATCACAGAAACAATCTACCAATATTTTCAGGACAGAGAGAAAAAGAGTTTAGTTACCACTATCATGGTTTATTACCCATATTTAGTTGCAATATTTCTAAAAAATGATGTTTCAGGTGGGTAGTCTAAGGCTCCATGACCGCAGAGGAACTGAAGAATGTAAAAGAAAGCTATACAGAAGCAATACTGTGTATCTGAAACAAATATTTGTAGTTAGCCCACAGGTTTCTGCTCCGAATCCCAAAGTGACAACCCTATTTTCTGCTGGGTACAGCATTCCAGACTGTGATACATAACTGGAAGCAGGGAGCTACAGTTGGTCCTTATTCACTTTCACCCCGACCTTTCACTGTGTAGTCTCTCTGACACTAATGGACAAAGCAGTTTTGCTAGGTTAGTTACTAGGTCGCAACAAAAGTTTCAAGACCAGCCTCCCAATCTAAGCCAGGAGTTAGCCAGCCCAAAGTCTGATTTTCCCCATTTGCGGAGAATCAAATATGTGGGAGCAGGCTTAGAAATGCACAATCAAGCACTATACTTTAAAGATCCATCCCTTCATAAATATTTATACCAGTGAAGCTTCTTTTAAGATTAAAATGTAAATTCTATATCTACACTGTTCAACAACTTACAATAAGTCTGCTGTGTAGAAGGTCACTAATCTATTATTTACAAGGCAGTACCAGGTTATTAGACATTTTTATCAAACTGCTGAATTATAAATTTTTTGCATGTAACATATTAAAACTAAAATCAGCTCCAGGACATTTCCTAAATCAGGGCAGGAAAACAGTGCAGAGAGTCAGGAATGCAAGACTTGGCAACCTTATCTAGCCCAGTACAAACTGACAAGGACAGCACTTTATTTATTTTCAAGTACTTTTACCCTGAAAATTCATCCTAACACAATACGTACTTCAAACCCTTAGTCACTGAGTAATGTATCAAGAGTATATTTAAAGTATATATGAATCTAAACAAATTCAAAAGTTTAACCCAAGTAAAACTGAAAGGACAGTGGCAGTTAGCCAGTGTGTAATGTGACACCTCTGCACTTCTGCCTGCACTGGTGCAACATGTAGCACAATACACAAAGCAAACACAATTTACACAGTGTTGAGAGGATTATTAATTTTGTAATTACAAAGAAGCAGTATTCTGTATTAAGCAAACTAACTCAAACAGTCAGTTTGAACTTTATGCTTGATAGCAGTTAAACAAATTGTTTAAAGGGACACTACTGGCAGGATCTCAGGAGCATGATGAACCTTGTTTTTTTCCTATAAATGTCTAAGGGCACCTCTTTCATACCGGAACAAACTTGAAAAGAGTCTATATACAAAGTATCAGAAGGGTAGCCGTGTTAGTCTGAATCTGTAAAAAGCAACAGAGGGTCCTGTGGTACCTTTAAGACTAACAGAAGTATTGCAGCATAAGCTTTCATGGGTGAATGCCCACGAAATGCCCACTTGCGTCTGATGAAGTGGGCATTCACCCACGAAAGCTTATGCTCCAATACTTCTGTTAGTCTTAAAGGTGCCACAGCACCCTCTGTTGCTATATACAAAGTGAAAGTGGCTTCGAGCACTCTGTGTTCCCCACCAGAACTAAACCTATTTTTGATTTTAAAAAGTCCACATTCCTCAACGCCCAGCTTCTATTAGATCCTGCAGTGAGGTCATAATTCTTCATTTATGACATCATTCCTAGCATGGTTATTGCAGCACAATTGCAATGTTATGACTTCACTGAAGCTCAGATAAGCAGCAGCGATAGTTTAGGGATCAAAATGTTGTAATCCTGAGTAAGATTATGTAAAACAGAAAACATGTTAATACAAATATTTTTAAAAGTTGATGCATTTGGAAGTTTGTTCCAATGTGAAAGTTTTACTCTACATCTGTTTGCAAAGTCACTGCAATTTATGTATAATGTTTTAAACATCAAATACTTCAGAGCTTTGTTTAAAAGCAAAACAAAACAAAACAAAACACCAGCCCCGTGACCAGCCCTCTGATAAACCAATGGGTAAAAAAATTGGAACAGATTTCAATTTTAGATCTCTTCAAGGCTATAGTAAATAGTTAACATTTTTAAGTCACCATACCATAACAATGTCCTTTTAGCAAATTCAAATATTTCTTATTATACAAAAATTGAAACAATACTTTTACAAATAATGACAGAATACTGCAGCTTTTACAACATTGTTTGGTACATCAGTATTAGTTATCAACCCTTCTGCCCAGATTCTTGCTACCAAAATGAGTGCAACAAGAGTCAAGACTTAATACCATATCTGGGTAATCTTTCACACCCACTGTTCGTAAAGGCTGCAACTCCTAGAGAAGAAAGAAATTAATTTGCTGCTTTCTGCAATATACAATAGAAGCATTTAATAAAGCCATTCTTTAGAAAATGAAATATATGCTCATTGAATTATGTTTGCAACAAGCAACATGCTAGTGAAAACGGATTAGTAGTATACAAATATTACATGTTAATATAAACAAGTATTACTAGTCAAAAGAATATTCGTTGCTTTATAAAAGCAGTGTGGCAATTAAGATTTTTCTTTTTATTTGAGGGAACTAAACTGTCCAGGTTCCTTCAAAGGAGGAAATGTAAACTAGGTAGCATTATGTTAAAGATTAACTTTTTTTTCCTGAGCATAGTAGTAACATGTATTTATTCTATAGTCTACCACAACCTGTTTTTATCAGTTCAGACTTCTGGAGTCATAACAGATTATTTGTTTGTTAATATTAAAAACGTCAGTCAAAAAGTAGAGAAGGGGCAGTAAGATCTGAAGTACAATATAGCACACAGAACTCTGAGGAAGTTTTAAGTCTAGCTAAACCTTCAAGAAGGTAAGAGGCATAATGCCTAATACTTCAAAAACTCTACATAAATTATATCATGTTACCAAACAACATTTTTAAACCTGGGGGCCTAAATTAGACTCCTAAGAGGCATCTAAATAAAAGTGGCTCACTTTCCACCAATGCTGAGCATCTCATGGACTTCAATGATTATTAATTTGTATTGCAATAGCAATACAATCAAAGACAGTACTTCATAGTAATAAGCACTGTGCCTCAGAGCTTTATAAATTAAATTGTTGGTGCTCAGAACCTCTGAAAAACAAGGTGACTTAGCCCTGTTCTACACAGAGGGGGGGAGGGGGGGAAGGAAAAAAAATATCTAAGTTACGCAACTTCAGCTACATGAATAACGTAGCTGAAGTCGACGTACTTAGATCGACTTACTGCGGGGTCTTCACCGCAGTGAGTCGACTGCTGCCTGCACCTCTCGCAGTGGTTGAATACAGGAGTCGATGGGAAAGCGCTCGGGGGTCGATTTATCACGTTTTAGACTAGACATGATAAATCGACCCCCACTGGATCGATCACTGCCCGCCGATCCGGCAGGTAGTGTAGACATACCTTTAGAGGCCTGATTTTGGAGGCCCAGTTTACCAATTTTGGCCATACTGTATTAAGCCCAGCTTTTCAGAACTGTGTACACATTTGTAGGATGATTCACGCAAATGTAATAACTATGCACATAACTGGCCAGTTAGAAGTCTTATTTGCCATTTGCAGGTAAATTCGCTGTGAGAATGTGTGCAATAGCGTTAGTTGTGCATGAAAAAAAAAAAAAAACACACACACATGCACACAATTCTGAAAATCCAGACCTAAAAGCATAAACAAAAATTACTTGAAGTCTTGTATTAAATTATGACAGATAGGTGATGTTCTAACTATACACAAATAAGTGGAAAGATTACCTAGGAACGCATCCACTAAACAGCTGATCCCACGCATGGCACGAAAGAATATATGAGGCAGATGTTTAAGGCAGGGATACTGATTCAATTCTTGAGTCATTCCACTCACATTCAGAAACTGCTCCTGAAATTTGGGGGTAGAGCTTATAATGGCTGGGTTACTCAAATCCACTGGATTACTATTAAAAAAAAAACAAAAAACAAAAACACCACCACATGTTAGTGTACTCGTAGCAGTTAAAAACTTAAAACCCAAACATGCAACCTTTGATAGTCAGACAGTGTGTGTAACTTAAGAAAATTTAAAAGGACACTCAATTTAAGATGGTTTGGTTTTACAAAACTAATTTCTTTGCCAACATCTTAGATAATAAGAGAATTGTTTCTGGTTATTCTCTCAGCTTGGACAACTAAAATCAGTTTCACTTTCAGAGTCTTAATGCTACAACATTTTGGTTTTTAAGGCTGCAAGAGCATGCTTTCAGGTGTTATAATTATTTTTATTATAATTTTTTTTAGAAAGCATAGAAACATTTCTACTGACCTGAAGTTTTATAAAAACTTGGTTTTATAAAAATCATCAATTATAATCACGGTCAATGAATGGAGCTACCATCTCAAATTAAACCTGATGAAGATCTAGAGAATACATTGTAGATAACAATCCTGCAATTGCAGAGGGATGGATCAGTTACAGAGAAGGTCTTTTCCATCCAGATTCTGACTAGCTAACAGAACCTAACACTGGTTAAGAATCGTAGCCCTCATTAGGGTATTTCTTCTAAAATGATGGGCAGCAAATAAAATATTGAAATTAAGCATTATAGAGCAGTGACCAAATCTAATGCTCTGCTTTGTAGAGGGTTGAGATGGCACTTAAGAATATTTAAATTGCTGCCATCAGATTTCAGACCTGCTAAAGAAGACCTACAAAGGAAAAATTTGTGCCTCCCCCCTTATGATTGATACAAAACCCTTGAAAACCTGTCGAGGCTGGAAGGGTACGGCAAATGGAGGACTAGCCCAATGGTGACATCAAGAGGACCAGGAATGAGAGGTGAGCAATTGAAAGGGGGTGGGGAAGGGAAAGGGATTTTTAGTTAGTAATAAACAAAAACAGTTTTAACAGTAACACCTATATAACTGCAATAACTAGTTAAATAAAAATTTCCTGTAGCTAAAATGTTAAGATATAACAGCCATTCATAAGATATCATAGTTCACAAGGAATGCCTAAAGATTCTTTAACTAAACCAATGCAGACCAAACCTGAGGTATTTGGATATTTCTGATTTAAAAAACAAGAAATACACATACTGTAACAACCTTCCAGGTCTTCGTCATAGATAAACGGTTACTAACCTTCCGTAACTGCTGTTCTTCAAGATGTGTTGCTCATGTCCATTCCAACACACCGCGTGCACCACCGCCAGAAAGTTACCCCTCAGCGGTATCTGTGCCCTCATAGCGCCAGTATACAGGGGCCTGTCACCCTGCCGATTCCTTCTTGCCAGCTAACTCCAACAGAGGCGCAGGAGTCTGGGATGTGGAAGGACATGAGCAACACATCTCGAAGAACAACAGTTATGGAAGGTTAGTAACCGTTTTTTGTTTTTTTTTCCTTCAAGTGCTTGCTCATGTCCATTGCAATGTAGGTGACTTCCAAGCAATTATGCAGGTGGAAGGCTTGGAGTTCATTAGCATGCTGACTGAAGTACCGCTCAGCCGAAGCCCACATCATCTCTGGCTTGTTGGATGATGGCATAGTGTGACACGAACATGTGGACTGACGACCAAGTTGCCGCTCTACAAATACCCCGATTGGAACTTGTGCCACGAAGGCCGCCGACAATGCTTGAGCTCTCGTAGAGTGGGCTGTCAACTGAGGATCTGGGAGCTTTGCTAGAGGTCATAGCATGAGCGGATACAGAAAGTGATCCATGATGACATTCTCTGGGCTGAGACTGGCTGGCCTTTTGTTCTGTCTGCAATAGGTATGAATAGCTGGGCAGTCTTCCTAAAGGGCTTGGTCCCCTCTACACAGAAAGCGAGCGCACACCTCACATCCAGTAAGTGGAGTCTCTGTTCCTCTGTTTGTGTGTGGATTAGGACAGAAGACTGGCAAAAAGAGGTCCTGGTTACTATGGAATTGACAGACCACCTTTGGTAGAAAGGATGGGTGTGGCCACAGCTGTACCTTGTCCTTGAAGAAGACATTATACAGTGGCTTGGAGATAAGAGCCTGGATCTCTGAGACCCTTCTGGCAGAAGTAATGGCGACTAGGAAAGCCACCTTCCAAGACAGATAGAACAGGGAGCATGTTGCCATTGGCTCGAATAGATATCCTGTTAGCCTAGTCAGCACCATATTGAGATACCTGTGGGTACAGCCATTCACAGATTGAGTTTGAGAAGGCCGGCCGCCCACCCAAGGGTGAAATGCAGAGATTGCAGCTAGATGGATGCTTATGGATGACCCCATTAGACACTCCTGCTTTAAGTGAAGCAGATAATCTAAAATGAAGGGCAGTGATGACTCAGTAGGCGAAACACCCTTCTGCATCGACTAGATCGAGAATCTCTTTCACTTTGCCAGGTAAGTGGCCCTAGAAGACGGCTTCCTGCTACCCAAGAACACTTCATGAACCGGCCCTGAGCAAGCCCATTCTGCTGGGTTCAGCCATGGAGCTTCCATGCTGTGAGGTGGAGCGATTTAAAGTTTGGGTAACATAGGCGACCGTGATCTTGAAAGATCAAGTCCAGAAATAGTGGTAGGGTGATGGAGATGTCCATCGAGAGATCTAGGAGGGTGGTGAACCAGTGCCTGTGCGGCCAGGCCAGACCCGGCCCATCAGGATCAGCCCTGTCCTATCCCTTCTGACCTTCAGGAGGGCCCTGAGTATGAGAGGAGTGGGAGGGAATGTAGAGAAGACCTGGTGTCTGTGAGCGAACCCAAAACTGTGGCCTAGGAAGGAGCAGAACTGAAGACACTTCCTGTTGTACTTCATTGCGAACAGATCTACCTGGGGGAATCCCCATCTCTGAAAAACATGATGTCTGCGCGAATGGACCACTCGTGATGGTTGGAAAAGGATTTGCTGAGATGATCCACTAACTTGTTCTGCGACCCTGGGAGGTAGGAGGCTTTGAGGTGAATGGAATGGGCTATACAGAAATCCCATAGGCACAAACCTTCTCACATAGGGGAGAGGAGCGAGCTCTGCCCTGCTTGTTTATGTAAAATATTGCTGTTGTGTTGTCTGTGAGGACAGACACGCAGTTGCCCTCCAGATGCGGTTGGAAAGCTTGGCAGGCTAGGCGCACTGCCCTCAATTCTCTCACACTGATGTGCAACTCAAGTTCCTCTGGGGGATCAGCGGCCTTGAGTCCTGAAGGTCCCTAGGTGGGCCCCCCATCCCATCTCCGACGCGTCTATGACAAGAGACCTTGACGGTGGAGGTCTCAAGAACGGGACTCCTGCACACACCGTCTTCAGGTCCAGACACCAAAGGAGGGTGGAAATCACCAAACAGAGGAAAATGAGACCACCTTGTCCAGGTGACGCCAACCAAGACTGGAGAGGTCTTAATCGCAGTCTTGTGCATTGCACCACGTGGGTGCATGATGCCATATGCCCCAGAAGCTTCAAGCAGTTTCTTGCTGTGGTGATGGAGTGATCTCTCAGGCTCTTTAGGAGTGCCTCTATAGCTCTGAGCTGACTTTCTGGGAGAAAAGCTCTGGCCTGGTTTGCATGGAGGACTGCTCCTATGAATTCTATTATTTGAACTGGGGAAAAAGTGGATTTTTGCATATTTGTCAACAGTCCCAGGTCCTGAAAAGTTGACTGTATCAGTTTTACATCTGTTTCCATATGGTCCCTGGACCAATCTCTGACACCAGCACCCCTTGTCTCCTCAGGAAGGCTGCAACAACTCTCATGCACTTCGTGAACACCCATGGAGCTGCTGACAGACCGAAATGGAGTACCGTAAACTGGTAATGTCTGTGGTTTACCACAAATCGTAAGTACCTTCTGCCCTTGAAAGATAGCAATCTAGAAATATATGTCCTTTAAATGAGGATGGCGTACCAGTCCCCTGGATCCAGACAGCGGATAATGGAGGCCAAGGAGACCATGCAGAACTTCAGTTTCTTCATGAATCTGTTGAGGTTTTGCAAATCCAACAATCATTCTGAGGTCGCTGTGATGCTGTATGAAATATGAGAGACATTTATAAGACTATTGATACCAATATTATAAAATTGTAAGGAATCTTCAGATATGCCGTGTAAGGTATCCGTGAAAATGTTATAATTTGCCAAGTATGATAATCTTGTTTGTGTGTTTGTATCACCTTTGTATCGTGAGTTATAGATATGTATATCTGTATTTCAAACTTGTTCTGTGTGACACCCCAGAGAGATCGGCTAGGCAGTGCTGATGCCAGTTTGACGGCCCATCAAGGGTTCAGCTGTACAATGAACCCATTGAAAGGAGCCAGGGAATACACTTTAGGAGTCAGCAGGACTTGTAGGGGCATGCCTATGGACAGAGAACTCCTCCAAGGCTTTTCCACGTGCTGTGAAGCTTGTGTTTGGGACACAGGAAGTACAAGCCACATGGCAAAAGGAATATAAAGAGCAGCTGCATTGTCTCAATTTTGTCTTCATTCCTGCTTCTTACCTCTGGAGTAACTTTCCTACAAACAAAGCGCTGAAAGACCTATCTAAGCTGTGGATGTATTCCAGAGGGACTTTCAAGCCAGCAAACTCACCAATGCTGCTAAGAACCTCATAGATGGACTTTGAAGTCTCTGTATGTATCTGAGTGCTTTATCACTTAACAACTCTCTTCTTGGTTTTCTTTTTTCCCTTATAATATAAACACTAAAGGACTGGCTGGCAGTGTGGTATTTTGGGGAAGATCCAAACTAATATTGACCTAGTAACGTGGCTGACCCTTTGGGGTCAAAAGAACATTTTGTAGATGTGAGCAAAGTTTTTAAATAACTTCTCACTGTACTGGACCTAGGTGCTGATTGGGAGCCAGAGAACTGGAATGCAATAAAGGGGGCGGTATGATTTCTTTTTTTAGCTTCTTGAAAATCAGTGTGGGGGATCAGTAGCACAGTTTGTGACTGGTTGGTGAGTTTAACTTCAGTGTTAACCACCAGTTTTGGGAGTGTCTGCACTCTTTTGCAGCCTGCCCTGACCTTGGCATTTTCAGTGAGGGCTGTCCCAGGCACCCTGGGTCACAGCTGCCATTGGTCTTTGGGATTAGGAAGTAACGGGAGTAGAACCCTCAACCCCTTAGCACTGGTGGAAACTCCAGCACTGCTCCCATGGATTAGGAGCAACTGCACCTCTTTGGCTAGAACAGTGGTCTCCAAAGTGGGGTGCGTGCATCCCAGGGGGTGCCAAAGAGGATCCTTGGGGGTGCGCGGCTGGAGGAGCTTTTTTTTTGTGCTTCGGCAGTTCGGGCGGGAGTCCGAACGGCTTTTTTTTTTGGCGCTTCGGCAAAAATGGTAGAGCCGGCGCGGCAGGGGGTGCATGCTCAAAAATTTTTTTACTGATAGGGGTGCGCGATCAAAAAAGTTTGGAGACCACTGGGCTAGAAGTCTCTCATGAGAAGGGTCCCTGAAGGAGGACAGGGAGGGTGGGAAGGAGGGGAACAACTGAATTGAAGAGTGTATCCCACTTCTACCATGCACAGCACCCAGCAATCCATGGTAATGCAGGCCCACGCCTGATAGAAGTGGGACAACCGGTCCACAGACGTAGGGGAAATAGGCTCCAGACACTGTCCTGGTACGCCATCCTCAGGTGTACCCTCAAAAGGCCTGTTTAGACACCGCCAAATGTCTTGGGGGGCAGGTGCTCAGGCAGACGAGGATTGGGATAGAGGTCTCCTTCTATAGCCTGTTCTTTTTCCTGCTGTATTCCTGTCTCTTCTGCGGAGGGTAGAACCTGGCCATTGGTTGGGGCTTATAGTGCTTCCTAGCAGGAGCTGGTGTATGTAGACCCAAGGATTTCAGAGTAGCCCTCGAGTCTTTCAAGCTATGGCGCTTCAAATCAGTTTGCTCTGAAGAGAGTGATTTGTCTTCAAACAACAGGTCCTGGATTGCCTGCTGGACCTCATAGGGCAGACCCTCATGACCACTACCACCGAAGCCATGGAGAAGGCTACTGTGTCCAGAGCCGCCTGGAGGGACGCCGTGGCCACCGCTTTGTCTTCCTCCACTACGGCCGAAAACTCACCTCCGGATTCCTGCAGCAAGAGCTCCCTGAACTTTGCCATAGCACTCCAGGAATTAAAGTCATACCAACCCAGGAGCATTGGGTGGTTGGCAATCCTGAGCTGGTGGCTCAGTAGAGTAGACCTTTCTGCCAAAAAAGTTGAGTTTTTTGGCATCTTTGGCCTTAGGGCTTGGCCCCTGTTGCCTCTGTCTCTCCCTTTTGTTCACCACAGAAACAACCAGAGAGCCTGTTGGGGAGGGAGGGTAATATACAAAAATGTATACCCCTTGGGAGGAACAAAGTACTTCCTCTCCATCCTCTTAGCAGTAGGTTGGAGGGATGTGGGAGTCTGCCAGAGAACTTTTATAGGCTCCAGGATGGCATCCTTCAATGGCAGGGCTACCCATGATGGTCCTGAGGCCATTATAATATCCACTAAGGCATGGGAGGATTCAGAGAACTCATCTGGTTGAATGCCCAGGTTCTGGGCTACCCTCCTCAGGAGTTCTTGGTGCACCCTATAATCCTCCTGGGTGGGCACCATAGCTGTTCCCACCACTGCCTCGTTGAGAGGGGAAGATGGAGAAGCCTGCACAGGCACCTGGCCCTGTATTTCTCCCTCTGCTCCAGATGGGTCCTGTGAGGGAGCATCCTCCTGATCAGCACCAGGCTCGGCAGAGGGGGACCGATCCCTGTTCCAAGAGAGATGGCTGGGGAGCTCGTGCTGTCAATATTGCAGAATACAATCTTATGGACTGGGACCCCTGGATAGGTTGGAATGCTCAGGGATTTCAAAATGGCCACTGCAGGGGCATTTGCCATTGTGCTAGTGGCCATGCCACCAGCAGCATTCCCTGGCCCATGTCCAGTCGCAGAGTGCTGCCTATCGGAGCAACGTCTGCTCCTGCGTGAGGCTTAGGACTCTGCTCCCGAATCTGAGACTGAGGAGTGGCTTCTTGGCAACCAAGGCGGGGCACTGCCGACCAGTGCCAGAGAGTGGTGCCATGAATGAGGGGATCTGTGCCACGCCATCATGACCAGCTTGCCCTTCACCAGCACCTGTCTCGGTGCCATGGTGGCCCTCAGTTCTGGTGCGGCCACTGACTGCTCCCGAATGGCCGAGGATGGTGGCATCATGGGGAAAAGGAGGTCCCCCACAGCCTCGGGCATAGATGGTAAAGCCAGGGCTGTCACGCCGCAGTGGCTCTCCCTTGGCGGGGAGTCCAATGGTACTAGACTCAAAGACACCCTTTCCAGGGCTGGAGTCGACGATGCTGCACACCCTGTTTGCGCCTCCAAGTGGCCCAGCATGGGTTGCACTCTACCAGAAGCCCTATCGCCTGCAGAGCTTGGGGCTGGAGAGTGCCTCCAGTCCGTCTTTTTTTGCTTTTTCTTAGGCACCGGCGATTGTGTGCGGTGCCGAGAGTCCCGTGCCAGAGTTGATTTCCTCTGTGCTGGGGACTTACATCGGTGCTGGAAGCCCCAAACCATCAGTGGCAAAGTCCTTTCTTGATATCGGGGATGTGGAACGGCACTGCACCACCCTGAGAGACTTCAGAGCACTTCTTACTAACCTAGAAGTACATGGTTCCGATTCCCCCTGAGCAGCTCCGAAGGGGGACGGAGCGCTGCTTCCATATGGGGGAAACTTAAGTCTAGCGTCCCTGTCCATTTTTGTCCTGGGTCTGACGATCCTGCACCATTCCTGCACGTGGGCCTCTCCCAGGCACTTAAGACAGCTATCGTGTGGGTCACTAACCGACGTCGGTTTGTGGCATGCCACACATGATTTGAACCCTTGGGACCAAGGCATACTGTGGTGTAGGGCGGCCTAGCCCCGCTAAGCGGGGATCGTGACTACCTATATTACACTACTTAGCTAACTACTAACTTAATCCTAACAGTAACTATTTACAATTTTTACTGAAAACGTCCACTGAAAAAAGGCATTTGCAGAACACAAGGGACGAGCGGAAGTTCCAGCAACCATCACGGGTGGTAAAAAGGAACTGAAGAAGTGGTGGGGTGGCAGGCCCCTATATGCCAGCGCTATGAGGGCACGACTCCAGGGGCACCAGAGCCGACCTGAAGGATACCACTGTGGAGGGTGGGGGGGGGGGCACTTTCCCATGGTGGTACATGCACACCTACATTGGAATGCACATGAACAAGCACTTGAAGAACAACATAAACAAACAAAAAAAAGGATGTACACCCATTTTAAAAAACGTGACCTACAAAGATTATTTAATACCCCACTGAGACGAATGGAAGCAATTCACATCTCCTAGAGCTATTGTTTTAGTCTTCCTGCTTACAATCTCATAAGACAGTCAGATCACATTTGCAATTTTTTCTCCAAATCATAAGTTAGAGTTGTTGTTTTTTTAGGCAGACTCTTAAATTCTGCAAAAACCAGTAAGTTCAAAGTTGTACGAGAAAAAAGTGTTCTAACTCCCACTCGCAGCCCTTGTTCTTGTTGCACTGTCACAATGAGCACTTTTAGTAGTCTTTATTCATTTCAGACACTTAACATTAGTTCTCTCTGCTTCCTGGGATAACTTCACTCACATCCAACATGGATTTGTTGATATTCTTGCATGCTTTATACCATGTTCATTTATAAGTATGACATTACCTCAGCATATGTAAAAAGCGAAACCAAGTCTGTGCAATGCACTCGTTGTCCATTTCAGGAGGAATCAGACTGGCATCTTCATCAGGAATTTTAAATGGAGGAAATGAAGGTCCATATGTAAAACGCAGCAATCTAGGGGACAAGTCAGTAAGGCTGTCATTGCATTAGTACTCCTCACACTTGCACTGTATTTACATTTGTAAAAAGATGCACCATATATTGTTTTAAGCACATGTAAAATAAAAAACTACTTACAAACCTTACTAAATAAATCATGAACTTTTTACAGTCATCCATTCAAAATTAAACATCAATCCATTTAACCCTCTCTATCCCACCCTTCTCAAAAGCTTCAGCCTATAGCCTTGGAGCATGCCTGAAGTTCAGTGTGCTTGGACTCTGTCAGACTAAGAAGGCATTCCAGATGCCGGGGCCTTCTATGAAAACACTCTGCCAGCACACCCTAGCGGTTTAAAACCAGGGGACTACCAGCTTGTGTGCCATGTGTTTTTTTAACTGACAAGGTATCGCACAAGGAGAGAGGCAGTTTCTCAAGTAATTAGGTCCCAAACCACTTAGGGCTTTTATTGATTTGAATCAACACATTGAATTACACCTGGAAACAAAGAGCCAGTGCAGATCCAGGTGTAATGTATGCTCTCCATGAGGTGCCAAGCTTAGCAAGCAGACCCACTACAATCTGCAGAAGCTGGAGTCTCCAAGTGGTCTTGAAGTATAATACCACAGAGCACATTACAATGATCCAATCTCAAGGCAGTAAAGGCCTGGAAAACTGAAGTGAGGTCACAGTTGGAAAGAGTGATAACCTTCTGGCCAAGCAGCGATGGAACAAACCTTTCTTATGCTTTCTGACCATCCAAAAGAAACTTAGAATCCAACCCACCACCACCTCCAATTCCTCTATCTTGCAAACCCATGAGAAATGGCAGACAGATTCCAATCAGAATTGTCTCATTCTTCTCCAAATTGAGTCCCTGCCACCTCAATCTCAAGTTTTTACTCTTCTCAAAATTATGCTTTGCCCCCACTGCATGGAATATGGGTGAACATTTAAAATACTGATACCAATATTACAAAACAGCAATGAATAGTATACAGTATATACACCTTACATGGCGTCAGTGGAAAAGTTATAATCTGCTAAATATGATAATATTGTTATATCGATCTATATCTAATCTTCGTATCATGAATTATAAATGTGTGTGCTATATCTGTATCTCAAACTTGTCCTGTGTTTCTGGGAGACACCCCCAGACAGATGGGCATCAGCACTATCCAGCCTGCTTGATGGCCCATCAAGGGCAATCAGCTGTACAACGAACCCATTGAGAGAAACTAGGGGCTACACCTAGTCAGGGGGACATGTAGGGATATGCTTCTGGACAGGGGACTCCAAATACTTTTCCATGCCCTTGTGCCGTGAGCTTGTGTTTGGGACAAAGGATATACAAGCCACATGGCAAAGGATATAAAAAGGCAGCTGCATCATCTCCGGTTTGTCTTCAATCCTGCTTCTCACCTCTGGAGTGAGTTTTCTACAAATTGAAGCTTTGAAAAAAGGACTGATAGACCCATCCAAGCTTTGGATGTGGTCCACAGATACTTTACAAGCCACCAAACTCTCCAGTGCTGTTAAGAACCTGATATATGAACTCTGAAGTCATACGTACATGTATCTAATTACTTTGACTCTTTAACAACTCTCTTCTCTTATTTCTTTTCTTATATAATAAAACATTTAGTTTTAGATAATAAAGGATTGGCTGGCAGAGTTGTATTTTGGGTAAGATCCAAACAAGTATTGATCTGGTACTGTGTCTGGTCCTTTGGGGATAAGAAGAACATTTTGTAAAGTGAACAGAGTTTTAATTAACGTCTCACTTTACTGGACTTAGTCACCGATTGGGAGCCAGAAACTGGAATGCAATAAAGGGGGTTGTGATATTTATTTATTTTTAAACTTCTGGATAACCAGCGTGGGGGATCAAAAGCACAATTTTGTGACTGATTGGTGAATCAAACTATAGGGTTAACCACCAGTTTTGGGAGAATCCGCTCTCCTTTCACAGCCTGTCCTGACCTTGGCATTTTCAGTCTGGGCTACTCCAGGCACCCCAGGTCACAGGCCACACTTTTCATAGCAGCAAATTTGTTATACTAGGAAGAGCAGGAAAGAAAATCAAGTTTAAGAGGCCACACTGTAGGACAGCAAGAGCAATGTCCAACTGGGTGATTATGCTTTTCTTGAAATTGTATTTTCACACCTAGACATTATAGTGATTTGCACCTGGTAAATGCTGAAGACAAATTCATGTTGGGTAGTAATTTAATTGCTTTCAAAGTAAGAGCTATGTTAAGGTTTAACTCTTGAACCAGTTCCTCTAACACAATGAGGGTATATCTTCACTGCAGAGTTAACTCAGGTGATCGGATTCAGAACCCAAGGTCACCTAGCCCAGGTCTAAGCAACCATACTGCAAAGCCCTACCCAAGTTAGTGTCTTCACTGGTGCTACACTGACCCATGTCTCTCACTAGCGGTGCTGGGGGCACATCCTCTGGTTCTTGGTGCTGCAATAAGCTGAACTGCTCTGGGATTCTTTCCCAGTGAACTGTGGGAGAACTTCTCTGTCCTTAGGAGCACATGGAGCAAATTGTGGGAAGGCACTAGAAGACTACCAGCACGTGAGCAATTTAGCTTGTGTCCTCACTGCAAAATGGGTGGGTTACCAGCTCAAGTGAAAGCAGAACCTGAGCCTAGCCTATACTCCAGCAGGGCCAACTAGCCTGGGTTTAGAGCACAACTAAATTTGGGTGAAAGATTTGTTTTCTGGTGGGAGAGCCGGTAAAGGGCAACATCTCAGAAGATTCCCAGTTAATTCTGAAGTGAAGAAATACTCTTAGATATCAAAAAAATTAAGTTTTTACAGACACATGAACTCTTATGTGACTAGCCAATCACCATTGTTTTGATTCAGGAAACCTACTCTGAGCATATTACTAGCAGCCAAATTCAGGAAAGTTGTTTATTAAAAAGGTCACTTTGCCCTTTGGCAGTTGGATTAGAATTTCTTTGGGCTAAAGGTACTCATGCAGACTTGAAGCACCACTGAGCTTAAGGTTAGCATCAAAAAACCTCAGCTCTTTAGATATTAGATTTAAATAAGCAAACAAATCCACAACAGAAGTACTACATTTTACACAAATGTCACAGAACCCACAGGTTACTCTATATCAGTGGCATTAAAACTGTTAGACATCAGAGGGCTGTACGATCTGGGCATAAAGCATATGGAGTAGCAGTGGAACAGAACACTGATGCATGCTTTAAGGGAGTTACAACTGTTCTTTTCAAATCAATGAATCATAAAAACATATCATCTACCAACACAGCTACATCTAAGCAGCTAAAAATAGCCAGAAGAATTGTGTATTTAGTTGTGCAAAATAAAAGATGCCACACAAATATGGATATATATGTATGTATTGGGAGGAGGTGAGTAGCCCTCAGAGGTGAAAGAGCAGGTTAAAGACTATTTAGAAAAGCTGGACATGCACAAGTCCATGGGGCCAGATCCAATGCATCCGAGGGTGTGGAGGGAGTTGGCTGATGTGATTGCAGAGCCATTGGTCATTAATTTGAAAAAGTCATGGTGATTGGGGGAGGTCCCAGACACTTGGAAAAAGGCAAATATAGTGCCAATCTTTGAAGAAGGAGAATCTGGGGAACTACAGGCCAGTCAGCCTCACCTTAGTCCCTAGAAAAATCATGCAGCAGGTCCTCAGGGAATCCATATTGAAGCTCTTGAAGGAGAGGAAGGTGATCATGAACAGTCAATATGGATTCACCAAGGAAAAGTCATGCCTGACCAACCTGATTGCCTTCTATGATGAGATAACTGGCTCTGTGGATATGGGGAAATCAATGGACGTGACATACCTTGACTTTAGCAAAGCTTTTGATACAGTCTCCCACAGTATTCTTGCCAGCAAGTTAAAGAAGAATGGATTGGATGAATGGACTATAAGGTAGATAAAAAGCTGGCTAGATCATCGGGCTCAGAGGGCAGTGATCAATAGCTTCACTAGTTGGCAGCCGGTATCAAGCAGAGTGCCCCAGGGGTCAGTCCTGGGGCTGGTTTTGCTCAACATCTTCATGGATAATGGGACGGATTGCACCCTCAGCAAATTCACGGATGACACTAAACTGGGGGAGAGGTAGATACGCTGGAGGATAGGGATAGGGTCCAGAGTGACCTAGACAAATTGGAGGTTTGGGCCAAAAGAAATCTGATGAGGTTCAACAAGGACAAGTTCAGAGTCCTGCACTTAGGACGGAAGAACCCCATGCACTGCTACAGGCTGGGGACCAACTGGCTAAGCAGCAGTTCTGCAGAAAAGGACCTGGGGATTACAAATGGATGAGAAGCTGCAAATGAGGCAACAAGGGCACACTGTTGACAAGAAGGCTCACAGTATATTGGGCTGCATTAGTAGGAGCATTGCCAGCAGATCTAGGGAAGTGATTATTCCCCTCTATTCGGCACTGGTGAGGCCACACCTGGAGTACTGCATCCAGTTTTGGGCCCTCCGCTACAGAAATGATGTGGACAGATTGGAGAGAGTCATAGAATCATAGAATATCAGGGTTGGAAGGGACCTCAGGAGGTCATCTAGACCAACCCCCTGCTCAAAGCAGGACCAATCCCCAACTAAATCATCCCAGCCAGGGCTTTGTCAAGCCTGACCTTAAAAACCTCTAAGGAAGGAGATTCCACCACTTCCCTAGGTAACCCATTCCAGTGCTTCACCACCCTCCTAGTGAAAAAGTTTTTCCTAATATCCAACCTAAACCTCCCCCACTGCAACTTGAGACCATTACTCCTTGTTTTGTCATCTGGTGCCACTGAGAACAGTCTAGAGCCATCCTCTTTGGAACCCCCTTTCAGGTAGTTGAAAGCAGCTATCAAATCCCCCCTCATTCTTCTCTTCTGCAGACTAAACAATTCCAGTTCCCTCAGCCTTTCCTCATAAGTCCTGTGTTCCAGCCCCCTAATCATTTTTGTTGCCCTCCGCTGGACTCTTTCCAATTTTTCCACATCCTTCTTATAGTGTGGGGCCCAAAACTGGACACAGTACTTCAGATGAGGCCTCACCATTGTTGAATAGAGGGGAATGATCACGTCCTGCAGAGGGCAAAGAAAATGATTAGAGGGCTGGGGTACATGACTTATGAGGAGAGGCTGAGGGAACTGGACTTATTTAGTCTGCAGAAGAGAAGAGTGAGGGGGGATTTGATAGCAGCCTTCAACTACCCGAAGGAGGGGTTCTAAAGAGGATGGAGCTAGGCTGTTCTCAGTGGTGGCAGATGACAGAATAAGGAGCAATGGTCTCAAGCTGCAGTGGGGGAGGTCTAGGTTGGATATTAGGAAAAAACTATTTCACTGGGAGGATGGGGAAGCACTGGAATGGGTTACCTGGGGAGATGGTAGAATCTCCATCCTTAGAGGTTTTTAAGGCCTGGCTTGACAAAGCCCTGGCTGGGATGACTTAGTTGGGGTTGGTCCTGCTTTGATCAGGGGATTGGATTAGATGACCTCCTGAGGTCTCTTCCAACCCTAATCATCATCTTCTAAATACATGTGATGAGAAGCTGTACAGCATGGAAAATCTAGACATATATTTTCAGATTTTAAGAAGCACTTTGACAGCAGACGTTTTCCCAGAGTTGAACTGAAAGCTACTGTAGACAAGATAAAAAAAGTCAGAACAATGGAACATTATATGTAACAAGACTAGGTAACATTGTAATGCTTTGGATAACAGAGATATTAAGATTATACACAGACACAAAAAGACAATACACTGAACTGTTCATTTATGGAATGCTAACATTTACTAAAAATATGGTTAAAAAAAATCCATATAATCAAACTTCATAGATATTGAAGTTTACCTGGTTTTAGTAGGCATTTGCTTTGTTTACCAAAAGATTTTAGATGAGCTGCTCATTATTCAAATTTGCTATTGTCTGCAAAAGTGTGACCAACCATATCATAGATATGGTTACTGTATCTGCGGTTATGAAATAATGGACATGCAGTTATTCTGCAAATATTGGAATATATTTGCTCCCTTTAAAACTGCATTCCACAAATGAACAGAAAATACCGCGCTATGAAAGACTCCATCATCACAGAAAACTGGCTGAACAACATACACTGTAAGTGTGTTCATCTGAATGTCAGTTTCTTTTGAGGTTTCACCTACCTGGAAGTAAGGGCACAGATAACCTTGCTCCACTGCTCCACTAGAGCAGGGTGATGCCGCCAGTTGGCCACCATTTCTTTGGCAGTTTTCCAATAAGGGGGTGTTGGAAAGCACCGAGTGCAAGCTAGCAACCACACTTCAAACAGCACACCAATCAGTTTCTCAGCCAGATTCTCAGCAATGCCACCTTATGCAGGAACAAAACAAACATTTAAAGCCATTTAAGATGCTAGATCTCTTTCAGCCATCTCCCCTAGGAAACCCTATTGATCCTAAAGGAATCTCATGGCTATCATGCTCATATCACTTTGAATTTATATAGATTTCATTTTATAAGCAATGTTTAAATACCCTTAAATCTATTCTGATCTACAACAGTACCATTTGCTTACTTTCTACAGGTGCATCCATGCTTTTAAAAAGTCCAAATGTTATAATTGATAGTGTAAAGCCTAGCCATATGGGTAATGCGAACACCTATGCAACAAGGGATTCACCTACCTAGACATGTTATCAACACAGTAACACATCACAGAGAGAGAGAGAGATCTGACCATGAACTTATTCGTTTACAGGTGGGTAGATACGGACGGGTCTTCACACTCTCTCTCTAGCTAGGGGAAAATAAAGATAATACGTAGCTGACAGACAGAACTATGGGACCACCAAGACAGAAGACCCAGTAATCTGAGTTTATAGTTGGATGGACCGTCATGTGTCTTGCAGAGTATGTTTTGACAATTCATATAGGACAAAAATTGTTTAAGCAGGTTCAATTTCAGGCCATCCAACTTTAATTCAGAGTTTAAATACTAGAGATGTGTTGTTGTTCTTACATGGCCACCAGCAACTTTTGATTGTTTTCTTGTTGAAAAACAAAACTACATTTGGGGGCCAAAATCCCTTATATCCGTAAGAGAAGCAAATGAAAAAAGTTAAGACACAAACCTTGCACAGTGGGAGCTGCCAGAAGAGTGTCATTAATCTGTAGGAGAAACAATAATAAAACCTCCCAAGTTTCTCGAGCCATGATGGTTGACTCACGAGCCAATTTCTGGACAGCCTTCAAAACCTGCAAGCATAGTCTATTCTGACTGGACCCCGGGTCCTGCCTATAAGAGAAGAACACTATTAGAGTCTCTCTCTCTCAAAAATAAAAAAAATAATAAAAAAATAATAATAATAATAATAATAATTAAAAAAAAGAATCTATAGCTTTGAGATTGACTACAGTACCTAAAATTCACTGTGTTATATGCAAAAGAACTTAAATGGCAATATTATTGAACCAAACTTTGAGCTAAGGTGATTCACGGGAATCCAAGTCTGCCTCAGTGTAGTGAAGTATACAGTACAATAGCTCTTTCATATGACACTACACAAACATAATGCTACACAATGTACACATTTACAGTTAGAGAAAGTACAGCTCCTTTGCATTATATTCCAATTGCTAAGTGAATGGCTCATCACCTAATGCCATGAGATCATGTAAAACGCATAAAGACACATATGGAGTAGGCAGAGAGGCAGAATTAAAGTGTGGTATATATTATTTTGATTTTTAAGAGTGCTCCTAATTATTCCAGGCACATGTAACTTACAAAGATTACCAAATAAACCAGTCCCCAATCTTCCTCACCCATTCATCCCAGGAATGACGACTTTCACCTACTCCTATCTATAGTCACAGCATCCTTATTTAATATGTATATTACACTAAGCTCGGTCAGGACGGGGATCCTATTGTGCAATATGCTGTATAAATATGGACAGTGACGTGATCCTGCTCCAAAGAGCTTATGATGTAAGAAGGGTATTTTGAAGTCACAGTTAGATTGGTAAAGATGAAGGAGCTGACTACCACATTAAGTATTTTTTTAAATGGCATAGGGAGAGCAAAAGGGATCCCAACTTCCTCTTTGTGCAGGATATGCAGATTAGACTGACTCGATACCTCACATGTCACCAAAAAGGAGCCCACTTATCCAAGAGACTATATCCTAGACAAGACAAAGATAAACCTGAACATAATGGAGATGTCAGGACTTGCTTATGGCCAGATATCTACTTCAGAAGAGAAGTGTTGTACTGGGAAGCAGGAGAGAATGGTGCTAGCAAACTAGTTTGACTTCTTTGCCACCTCCTCCAACACTTCCTATCCCCAACTGATCATAAGCCTACAATCTCCTAAGCTTTTTAAAAATTCTAGAAAAGTCACTGGAATAGGAAAAGCAGATTAAGGAGATCCTCTGCATATAGAGAAAGCTTGTTCACGGAAGCCAGAGTTTTAATACATTAGCTCTTAGGGTTATCCCATCATGAAAATAATATTGACTCTCATATACCACAGCGGAGTGAGTTTTGATGAGATTGTCTGGATTTCTCTACCCCTTCGAAAAGTCATTTTATGAAATACAAAGATGAGATAGGGCAAGTGACAATGACAAAAGCTTTTCCATAGCACCAGCCATTATGTCTTCTGTCACTCCATTCTTGATGACAGGATGCCATTAACATCATAAATTTATAGCATGCAAATGTCATGCATGAATCCCACCTGATTAGGAAGGGCAAGGCAAAAGCACTCACTCCATGCTCACACATTCAGGAGATTTTTGTGATGGAGGCAAACAGTTTGAAGCAGCAACAAACTAAAGGAGTTCAGGGTTTACAGAAAAGGGAAATTTGGGCCAGATTAAGGCATTCCAGCAGAGTAGCATCTATAAAAGATACCCCATACATACTTTTAAGACCAGATCTGCCAGAGCCTGAGCATTTTGTTCATCTAATGCAGTGGTTCTCAAACTATTATACTGGTGACCCCTTTCACATAGCAAGCCTCTGAGTACAACCCCCTTATAAATTAAAAACGTTTATATATTTAACACCATTATAAATGCTGGAGGCAAAGTGGGGCTTGGGGTGGAGGCTGACAGTTCATGACCCCCCATGTAATAACCTCACGACCCACTGAGAGGTCCCGACCCCCTTTGAGAACCCCATATCTAATGCAACTGGAAGCCTGTGTGGCACTGGGGCATTATCTGACTGTAACAACTACCACTGCTATTGCATTTTAGTAATTCAATGCTTCTTGAATCAAGCACGGTAGCTAGGGTTAGGGTTCATTTCATTGGGGCTAGAAGTCAGAGGCTGACATGAGAGGGAAGGATGTAGCTGACTTCTTTCTGGTTGATCAGCCAGCTATGAGCAATTCCAAGTTACCCTGCTCTCTCTCATTCATATTCATTGCTCTTGACGCTATTTCAAGGCGATAGGTATCAAAACTTTTTTAGCACTATAACTATTGCAGGCATGGATTCTGTACATATTGTTGTTTTAGGGGACTAAATGTTGGTCTGAGTATTATAAAAATGTTTATGAACACTTACTTTTGGGGGCATCAAGCCTTTTTTAACCTCTGTTCTCTACCTGCCATTTCAAGTCTGCTCATTTGTAACTAATTAGATTGACTCGGGATAGCCAGCCTTCCTCATGCATTCATCTCCTAGACGGAGGATGTGCACTTGAGCTATTTTAGATATCAGCACCCTCTTATCACAACTCTGGACCACTGCGCTCCTGGCAGCCAATAGCTACATCACTTCCGGGGGGTAGGGAAGGAAACTATTTCACCAAGACCAAGAAAATGTATTTATGGTGTGGACTGAATGCTGTAATACAGGTGTAGGGAATACTTTTATTCCACAAAAAGAGGCGGTAGAAGTATTCTCCTTAATTCTACCCCCACCAGCACTCCCCATAGTATCTGAGCCTCTCCCACTTAAAACTCAAAATATTTTTTTTTCTAAGTTTCTTCCTTCCTTCCCAGCGTGCAGAATGAACACCTCATGGGTGGTATATATACACACAGCTTACTGGGGGGAAAGCCAATCCAAGAGCTCAGCTGTGCATTTAGCTTTGACTGTAGCAGACCCCGTGACCATTTTTAGCTCTCATAAGAGACAGTTCTGAGCCAGCTCCTGGGAAAGCTGTATTCCACCTTTGATTTGGACTCATCTTTGTTTGGAGGAAGGGGGGGGGGGGGAGAAAAGGGGCTTGAAAATAAGGTATAGCTGCCAACAATTCTTGGTAAGTGCTGCCCCACTGCAGTGGGGCAACAGGAAGCAACAGGAGCTTGGAAGTGGTCTCTCTTGCCCACTGACTGCGTGCTGCTTCTCTCCCTCCCAGCAGCTACCAGCTCCAGTCCTTGCCTCCTTGCAGCAATCGGTCAGCTATTCTGGGGGGGTGGGAGGGGCAGGAGAGAGAAAACAAGACAGACCGGATAAGCAGCATGGAGGAGACAAAGTTCAGGCCCTGGAACATGGGGGAAGAAACTATGGGGAGCATAGCAGGAGTTGTATGGGGTAGAATGGGCGCATCATCTCTCACAGAGCCATCCAGCAGTCTCTCCGGCCTACTTTATTTCTATCAGACAAAAGTTAGGTAAAATTCCGCTGAAGTCTGACAATGTGGACCTTAATGCTGTAGCCAGGTACCTGGAGCTGTAGCCTCTGTGGGAATTGTGGAATTGCTCTGGAAGCTTCTCATATATTATAACTGATGTTTTTATTGAACTAAATATGAAAATGCAAAGTCTTACTTATCTGGATATAAATTCAGTTGATTTTATGCAGGCTCCCTATTTTCCGGTTTTCATTGTGCCACAGAATTTTAGGTTGATAATGCATAAAGCTTTCAGAGCTGTCAGGGGAAGCTGCAAGTTTTGGCAGCCAGGTAGGAAACAGTTGGGGCTTTTGGCACCTGGAGAGGCCCAGGAGACCGTTGGGATAAGCACATTGACTGGGTGTTCCTGTTAATGTGATTTAGGTCATCACTGGACAGCTGAGTCAGTACTGACATGAAGAGAGAATTTCACACTTCTTAGATTATCGTCCTAGGCTCTTTACAGACTCATGTAGACAACACTTTAAGGATGCACTTGGTTCATGCTTTCAAAGTCTTCATCACAGCTTCAAAGGAGGCTAGGGCTCCTAGAATACATTTTTTTAAAAATTGATAAAACAGGAGTCTAATTTTAATGTTATTTTTCTTAGCCCTCACCTTTTCCCTTACCCATCTCAGAAGTAAGTATCTGAAAATTAACTAGAACTTAAGTCTATAGTAAGTTTAATACCCTTAGAAGGATGGTCCAGTGGTTAGAGCATTAGCCTAATAATTGGGAGACTTTGGTTCAAGTCCCTGCTCCACCAAACAACCTTCAAGACACATTGGCTCTCTGTGCCTTAGTTCCCCACCCATAAAATGGAGATAGCAGCACCTCCCTACCTCAGAGAGTACTGTGAGGGTAAACATATTAAAGATTGTTAAGGACTCACTGCTGTAATGGGGGGCAGTAGGACTGCCTACATACAACTGAGACTCCTGAATATTTCCTTCATACCCTCCACAAATCTTATTTAATCCTTAAAGATAACAATCATATCTAGGTACTGCTGCTTCTCTGGCCTGAAAGACCAGCTTGTGAAATCTCACCCACAACAGGCACTGCCTTATCAGAAATTATGCCATCACAGATCACCTACTCTACAGCTGCAGGGATCAGAGTCATTACAAAAATATAATAAAATAACTAAATGCCTTTGAGAGTTTCCCTTAGTCAGTGCTTGAGAATGCAGATAGGAGGATGAGGTTTGGGGATTTCTCTGCCATGGGTTTTTGCTTGTTTAAATAGTCTGATCATTTTATGCTTACTTTTGACCTTGCTTTAATATAAACTAAAATGCCACTTCTACCTGTAGTCTGAGACCAAGTCAAAACTAAGATTATTAAATATTCAGGTATTAGAATGTGAAGCAAGTTACTGAATGTCCTTTTGCTTTGCACTTTAGAGCTAATCGTACAGATTAGCATTAGGTCTAGTCCTATGCTATAGCAAGAGTAGGTTGTGGTCAGCGCTTACTGTGTGGCCATGACGTGTTTTGAACTGACTCTAAAGGCATGCAATATAAGCACAGTACATCCATCTACACTAATATATCCTGCAAGGCAAATGGCTTAGTTGCTAAAAACTTTATTAAACAGGGATGTGAACTGGATGTGTTAAGCTTGGTGATAGATAAATGTAATTTTAGAGTCAGCCACTGACAGACGATACACTTCTCTTCTTCCTCATTTAATACCTGTGCGAAGTGCTTAAACAGATCATTGATTTGTATGTTGTCATAATAGGCAAATCATTCTTAATCACTAGATCAGAGTGTAGATTCAAACTATTGAAAACACATGAATGGTGGTTGTTGTAGACTGCAAAAACTGCTATCTATGTAGTCAATGGCAGCTTCGAGGATATAGATCTGATCTTCCTGAAGCTTTGCCTCAACAACCAGAAGTTTTTACCTCTTCAAATTTACCCTCCCTGTGGGCACAAAGAGTAGGATAGCCTTTATCAGTTTCATCAGGCACAGCACTTCCTAAAACATATTTTTATGCCCTGTGTTACATCATCAGCTGTCCCAGATTCCACATCTACTTTGGCAAAGTAAAAAGTTTTCTAGCCCGCATAAACCTGATGTCAATTGACACCTGCTCAGCTTCTGACATATCAGTGCCAACAAAGTAATATGTCTAACTCTCAATGTGCACCTGAGACCGCTTTAAGATTTTGCCAATAGTTCTCTTAAATCGTAGTTTGATGCAAGATTGACTTCATTTTTTGTTTCATTTGCAAAATATTTCATAATTTTTAAAACTGAAATCCATATTCAGTGAGTGTGGAAGAGGTGATGGAACAAGGTGGCACATTTTTGGAAGTCCACATATTGCATTTTATGGTGCAGATTAGTAAGAAGAGTTTTTTGTGGACAAAATTGATAGTTTCTGCTTCCATGGATTTCATGTGAGCAGCAGAGCCATCATGTATCTGTAGAGAATCAGTTCTAAAATTCTTGCACCCACTTATAAAAAGAGGATCTCGCTTATCAATTAGCTTCCTATGCGGTCTGCAAATAAAAAAAAGTTATGTCATCTTTATGACATGAAACCTACTGATATTTTGGAGCGGAGCCCAGAGCTGGAGAGCGGAGCAGCTCTGGAGCAGTGGAGCTGCAGGTTTTTGCCTGGAGCTGGAGCACAGCTCCAAAGCCCTGGATATTTAATCATCATGAATTCTGGAAAGCATATTCTTAGATATTAAGGGATGTCTATGATCACCCATCCTGACCTTCCTCATAACCCAGGCCAACAAATCTCACCCAGTGTTTCCCGCAACAAGCCCACAAATTTCTTTTAGAGCTAGAGCATCTCTTTCAGGAAGCTATTTAGTTTAAATTTAAAGACTGCAAAGGGACGGAGAGTCCTCCACATCCCTAGGTAAATTGTTCCAGTGATTATTACCCCCCATTTAAAATCTGCACTTGATTTCTAATCTGAATTTTTCTAGTTTCTCTAGTTTCAACATCAGATCTCATTATGCCTTTTTCTGCTAAACGAAATCTATCAGATACTTCTTTCCTGCATAGATAGTTGTAGATCAGAATTAATGTCAATTCTTAACTTTGTCTTGGATAAACTAAATAGACTGTGTTTCCTAAGTTTTTCTGCTAGAAGGCATATTTTACAGACCTCAAATCATTCTTGTAGCTCTTTTCTGAACTCTTTTCATTAACATCCTTTTTAAGTGTTGACATCAGAACTGGACATAATATTCCAATAACTGTCTAATACCATATACAGATACACCTTCTGTCTCCTAGTTAACAAGATAAATAAACAGGAGAATATTAAACTATCTGCTTCCACAGAAGCTGACCAGACCACTGTATCCGGAAGGTCATGCTCCTATGCGTCAGCAAATAAGCAAAAACTTACTATTACAATGATTTTATGTTATGTTCTACATGGAACGGCTTCATGGATTATGCAACTATCCTACTAGCAGCAAACCTGGCAAAGGCACAGCCCTTGTTGCAAGAGAACTGGCCATCGTTGGCAAGTCAGATTTCACTAATTGTCACAAAGAGCAACTTGCAGAGATCAGTGGAGGGTACACATTCTTCTAGCAAGACTGTCCATCCACAGAGCCATGACAGTCACATGTTGGCTTTGCCATTAGCATGTGCATTGCTGCCAAGCTCAAAAGTCTATCTAAAGGCATAAGTGATCATCTCATGACTCTACAGTTGCCACTGAAACAAGTGGTACGCTACCACCATCAGACGTCTGATGAAGTGGGCGTCTGATGAAGTGGGCATTCACCCACAAAAGCTTATGCTCCAATACTTCTGTTAGTCTTAAAGGTGCCACAGGACCCTCTGTTGCTTTATCCTGATTCAGACTAACACGGCTACCCCTCTGATACTTGGCATCAGGATAGGTTTCCTATCCTCTGGAAAATTATTCAACTTAAACATGCTGCAACCCTCCACCAAGATCTGAGGCAGCTGTATGTGAATGACTGCACTCTAGAGAGACCTACTCAAGAAGATATACAATTGATTACAGACAAAATTGTAGAGTCTACAAAAACAGAGGCTGACTTCTTTAAAAATTAAAAAATTAAGAAGTCATGTTTCAACCTGCACCAGGAAACCCTACAAGAAACCAGAAGTCACCATCAGCAACACAGCTGAATGCTGTTACAGACTTCTGCTATCTTGGCAGCATATTGGTGAATGATGCTACTCTAGACAAGGAGCTGACAAGTTGCATTAACAAAACCAGTTCCTCATTGGCAGACTATCAGGCAGAATCTGGCAGCAATACTGTATTAAGCTTCAAACAAAGCTAAGAGATTAAAGCAGATGTGCTGTCCAATTTGTTTTATAAGTGCGAGCCCTGCATCACATCAAGCTTCTAGATCAGGGGTGGGCAAACTACAGCCCGCAGGCCAGATCCGGGCCCTCAGGGCTTTGGATCCGGCCCATGGGATTGCCCCCCGTGGTGCCGTGGGCCTCGCACCGCTCTCAGAAGCGGTCAGCACCACGTCCCTGCGGCCCCTGGGCAGGGAGGAGGGCAGAGCGCTCCGTGTGTTGCCCTTGCCTCCAGGCACCACCCCCCATCCCCAGCTCCCATTAGCCAGGAATGGGGAACCGCAGCCAATGGGAGCTTCGGGGGAGGTACCTGGAGGCGCAGCAAGGGCAGCACACGTGGAGCCCTCCGCCCCACCTCCCACAGGGGCCGCAGCACTTCCTGGAGTGGCATGGGGCTGGGGACAGGGCAGGCATACAGGGAGCCTGCCCTGGCAACGGTGCGCGCCGCTGCCACCCCAGAGCCGCTTTAGGTAAGCGGCGCTGGGCCAGAGCCAGAACCCCTCCTGCACCCCCCCCCCCAACTCCCTGTCCTAAGCCCCTGCCTGCACCTCGCACCCCAACTCCCTGCCCTGAGCCCCCTCCCGCACTCCACACCCCTCCTGCACCCCAACCCCCTACACTGAGCCCCCTCATATACCCCGCACTCCTCCTCTGCCCCAATCCCTTGCCCTGAGCCCCTTCCTGCACACTACACCCCCTCCCACACCCTGCACTCCCTCCCGCATCCCAACCCCCTGCCCTGCATACAATTTCCCCACCCAGATGTGGCCCTCGGCCCAAAAAGTTTGCCCACCCCATTCTAGATAAATTCCATTTATGACAACTGCATACCATACTCTGCAATCAAACAGCAGAATAAAGTTCTGGAATGCAGCCACTCCACAGGGATTGAAGCCATGCTCATCGCATCACAGTTACGCTCAGTTGGTCATGTGTTCAGGATGAATGACAACAGAATGCCAAAGCAGCTTCCGTACAGCAAACTGGAAGTAGGTAACCACACACAAGATGGCCAGAAGAAATGCTTCATAGACACACTGAAGCATAACTTGAAGCAGTGCATCATTGACAACAGCTGAGAGTCATCAGTAACAGATAGATCACCTGACAAGCAGTAGTCAGCAATAGGGTATTCAGAGACTAATCACAGTATGGCTCTTGAAGTACAGAGGCGGAGTTGTAAACAGCAGCAGCTTCAGCAGACAGACTGTAATCCCTTCCTCGATATTGAGCTACATATGCATTCAACATAGAAAGGACAAAGCGTATTACCACTGTCAGCATGATCTTCGGTGATGGACAACCACCACCTACCCAAGAATCGTGTTTGCCCTCTTAGCTACAGAGTCACAATGGGAGCTCACATTCCCTTGGTTATCTACCATGATCCTAAATCCTTTTCAATGTCATTGCATTCCAGGATACAGACACCCACCTTGCATGACCTACATTCTTTGTTCCTATGTATAATGATCTTACATTTGGATGTAATACACAAGTTTCTCATTTCTTAATCTGCTCAGTCTCAGGTGCTTTGCACTTATTTGGCACAGTCTTCAGTATCATCCTCTGTTGATTCAAGCTGATAAGTGCTTTTTGGTTTTCCGTTTTTGAAACCACACCCCAAAAGCCCAGCAGGGTGATCTGAAGTTGTCCAACAACATTTTTCAATGTTTTTCTCCCCCAAATCATGCAACTATCCAGGGACATAGTTCTCGTAAGAAGTGTTTAGAGTAGTTAGTGTGTAAGTCAAGGACTGATTTGCAAATTAAGTTGTCTAACCATGGTAGCAAAAGCAGCTGCCTAGTTTGCAATTCAAAGCTGCAACAAATTAGAGTGGCCACCCACCTCCTAACTTCAGAGCCAGTTGTGTTTTGCAGCAGAGACAAGTAATAAATCATAGTTTCATTTGCTAGCCAAACCAGAGTAGGATTTGTAGTAAAATAAAACTGCTGGCCTTTCTGGCAAAAGAACTACATAACTATAGCAGAGAAGCCCAGACCCAGTCTCTTCCCTCCCCAGTCGCTACAGATCTGCGTCTCACCTTGGTACGAAGAGATTTTGTAGATGTTTGAGAATGCTCTGAACATAAAGGTTTGGTTCCTTAACAACAGGTAAAGGAATGGAGTCTTTAGGTAATACAAGAGCCATAATCCAGTCAGTATATACATCAACACAATACTTCACAGTATCGCCCTCCAATGGGAGGGTCAGTCCATAACAAACCACCTCCATGGTCCATTTTACCTAAACAAAGAAAGGGGAGGTTGTTAAAATACTGTATGTACCAAACATAAGAGCATGTCTACATGTTCCTAAACAAGCCCAATGGTGCCAATAGCACCCCTTTTTAGCTTTTAGCAATAATATATGAACATATGCATCCCTTCAAGTAGTATTTCAGGCTGTGTGTGTTTATAACATATGTAAAGGGACAGTTTCCCTTAAGGGACAGGCTGGAGCTTGCAGCTTGGGGATAATCAAGGAGGCCCTGCCACACCCTCATGTCAAGCTATATAGAACGGGGAGGGCAGGGAGCAGAAGCTGGGCAGGCTTGCAATCACTCCTGTCCTGAAACCTTACTAAAAAGGGGACATGGTATTCAGTTAGTGTGTGTTGGCTTCTCCTTGCCTCGGGCTATAAAAGCAAACCCAGGCCTCCCCAATTATAGGAATTAAGGCGGGACATACCCACACCCCCACAAACCCCTTGTGGTGATGGCCCACAACTTTAAAGAAACTTTTTAAACAAACCAACTTACAGATTGTAAATCATGCTACCTACCAGACTTAACACGTAAACAAAAGCAACACACAGGAAAAGCTGTTTTATCCAGCATGTTGGGGGAAATGGGGGGTGACAGTAAGTGAAAAATGCCAGTTAACTAAGAGGGAGGGAGTTTGGGTGCAGGAGGGAGCTTGGGGCAGTGGGTTGGGACATGGGAGTGCAGGGTGCCAGATCCGAGAGGGGGGGGGGGGCTGCCACTTACCTCGGGCAGCTCCCTGCAATCGGCGACTTGTCCTGGCTGCTCCTAGGTGGAGGCGTGGCAGGCGGCTCTGTGTGCTACCTCACCTGCGGGCACCACCCCCCGCAGCTCCCATCAGCCACGGTTCCCAGCCAATGGGAGCTGCAGAGCTAGTGCTCGGGGTGAGGCAGGGGCAGCATGTGGAGCTGCCTGCTGCACCTCCACCCAGGAGCAGCCAGGACATGTGGCCACTTGTAGGGAGCTGCCCGTGGTGAGCACCCCCCAGATTCCCACTCCCGCGCCACAACCCCCTGCCCAAGTCCCCTCCCACACTCAAACTCCCTCCCAGAGCCTGCGCTCCACACCCCCTCCTGCAACCCCCTGCCAGCCCTGCTCCAACCAGACTATAAACCAGAATTTCAATTAAGATCAGAAATGCTGGTTTATAGAGTTGTCTGGTTGGGGAAGTGCCAGATAAAACAGCTTTTACTGTACTAGCTTACAATGCTATTCAGCTTGTTTTCCAACTAAAGTTTGCACTTTATAACACATAATTTGCTACTGTTGCTAGTTCTGCCTTCTGCTGCCATTTGTTATTAGTATGATACACTGACATGACATCACAGCCTCATTAAGTTTATTTCATTCTTAATAAGATAATCAAGACTTTAAGCACTTTCAGTTTGCATTAAACTGCCAGTTTAGCCTACCTGCAATTTGACAACAGCCCTTCATACTTTTTAACACAGTGCAAGACGGAACAACAGACAGGTTAATATATTGTTAGGAAGTGTGGAAGCAGAAAAAGAACTGTCAGAAGATTAAGATTAAATACCCATAACACTGAGAAAGAAGAATATGTATACTGTAGTAGGTAAAGACAGTGCACATATTGGTTATATGACTGAGAACGGACATTCAATATTTGTCTATTGTGCCATAAGTTCTGAGAAGTTGGCCCAAACTGAAAACAAGGAATTTAGCAATTAATAAAATTTTAATAGCTGGAGAACCTTACTTGTCTGGAGAGCTATGTATTTCATAGAAAACATAATTCACTGGTGAGGAAAGTAATGGAATTTACTTATGCTATGAATTAGCTGTTGGGAAAAGCCTACTATAGATCACTAGTTTAGGACTTGAAATGTACTTCAGAAAGCTTGGATTATTTAAAAAATTCAAAGTTCACTGCAGAAAGCTACATAGATCAGCTACATGGCAGTTAACATGTGAACAGAACCAGAACCTCTGTAGAGAAACACTTACTTCTTTATCTGTTTTTAGTAAACTCTCGCTCCCAGCTGCCGACGGTGTATTTAAGGCTTGCCCAAGAGGACGCACCACTGCATTTGCCACCTCTCTCCCCACGTTATCAGGATAGCTGTGAAGTACACTCGTGTGACCCTGATCATTTTGGACAACAAGATGCAGGGACCTCCACTCTGAGTACATAGTGCCTCTATGCTACACACCAAGCAATACCTGGAAGAAGAGAAAGAAGCAATTATTATATATGCTTATGGTACACATTAATAGAATTCTGGCTAGACGACATAGAACATAGCCCATTACACATTTAAAAATGCAAATGAATGCTTCACCCCCATGGAGAACTGGAAAGAAAAGAAGGGGGGGGGGGAGAAAAACCGCAGCCATTCAACTCCAAGAGGTCTCTAATACAGCCCAGTAAACCAGTATGTTCACTATATGGAATTTGTTCATAAATGTTGATTTCATTACAGGTAGAAATTAGAAATCAGACATCAATCTTAAGACCTCTCCTGCATTATATCGATGGTCCAGTCACTTGAAACGACCCCTGCTCTTTCCCAGCAATTATGGATCAGACACTGCTCTTACTCGAACACCTCTTTTCACTTGAATGGAGGTCAATTTCAGAAGTACTCTGAATTCAAGCGCAGGCCCCAATGTACATGCCTACATATTAGTTCCTGGCAACACCCATGATGCCAAGGAAAGGACACATGACAGATTTCAAGGAAATGGCGGGCTATTAAAATGTTAAGAAGATCTGTAGAGATGATCTTGTGGGAAGGCAAGTTAAATCCTGCCCCTTTACAGGTAAAGGATCCAGAGCTACTGGGAAAGAGTTGGCTAAGAAAATGAGTGAATTGTACTGTGCACTCTCCAACTAATGTTCCACTTGAATAAGCCCCCTCTTTTGTTGCAAATTAATAGAAAGTGAAGCTCCAGAAAAACTTTAAAACCTCATTCAATTCTCATTTCACTAACCCACAAACCCAATGACACTCAAAAGGAAAAGTCAATTTCCACTGCTCTACAAGATCTGTTGTGATGTCTCATGTCAAGACTTCACTACATGCACATACATATTAAGTACAGTATATTAATAAAGTATCCCAAACAGCAGTATTTCACATATACCAGTCACTCAGACTGTATACTCTTTGGGGGTAGAGACTCTCTTTTCCAAGGAGGGAGGTACACACATATGTACTATGCCTAGCACAATGGGGGCCAATAAGTGCTACTGCAATACAAGTAATCAAAACCAATAGTCTAGTCATAAATAAATACATACAACATTCAGTGGTCTTGATTTTATTCTCTGTTCTCTTGGGGCTTGTCTATACACGGAAATTTACTAGCTTAATTCCTTGTGTGAACACACTTATTCTGGAATAAGAGTCCATGCAGTGAGCTATACCAGTATAACTAGAATAGTATAATTATGCCAATAAATTAAGAACAGTCAGACTGGATTAGACCAATTGTCCATTTAGCCCAGTATCCTGTCTTCTGACAGTGGCCAATGACAGGTGCTTCAGAAGGAATGAGTAGCACAGGTAATCATCAAGTGATCCATCCCATCATCCACTCCCAGCTTCAGGCAGAGGCTTAGGGGGACACAGAGCATGGGATTGCATCCCTGCCAACCTTGACTAATAACCATTGATGGACCAATCCTACAGGAACTTGCATCTAGTTTTTTTGAACCCTGTTATAGTTTTGGCCTTCACAACATCCCTTGGCAAAGAGTTCCACAAGTGGACAGTACACTGTGCGAAACGGTACTTCCTTTTGTTTGTTTTAAACCCTATGCCTATTAATTTCATTGCTTGACCCCTGGTTCTTGTGTTATGTGAAGGAGTAAAACAACATTTCCTTATTCGCCTTCTACACACCAATCAAGATTTTATAGACCTCTATCATATTCCCCCCTTAATCGGCTCTTTTCCAAGCTGAAAAGTCCCAGTCTTTTTACCCTCTACTCATACAGAAGCTGTTCCACATACCCCTAATCATTTTTGTTGCCCTTCTCTGAACCTTTCCAATATATCTTTTTTGAGATCTGCATTCAGTATTCAAGATGGATTTATATAGCTGCATGCTGATATTTTCTGTCTTACTCCCTATCCCTTTCCTAATGGTTCCTAACACTGTTAGCTTTGACTGCCGCTGCACATTGAGCATGTTTTCAAAGAACTATCCACAACGACTCCGAGATCTCTTTCTTGAGCGGTAACAGCTAATGTACAGTTGGGATTTTGTTTTCCAACGTGCATTACTTTGCAGTTATCACCAATGAATTTCAGCTGCCATTTTGTTGCCCAGTCACCCAGTTTTGTGAGATCCCTTTGTAACTCTTTACAGTGTGCTTTGGATTTAACTATTTGAGCAATTTTGTATCATCTGCAAATTTTGCCACCTCACTGTTTACCCCTTCTTCCAGATCATTTATGAATATGTTGAACATCACTGCTCCCAGTACAGACTCCTGCAGAACACCGTTATTTACCTCTCTCCACTCTGAAAACTGACCATTTATTCCTACTCTATGTTTTCTGTCTTTTAACCATTTACTGATCCATGAGAGGACCTTCCCTCTTACCCCATGACTGCTTACTTTGCTTAAGAGCCTTTGGTGAGGGACCTTGTCAAAGGCTTTCTGAAAGTCTAACTACATTATATGCACTGGGTCACCCTTATCCACGTTTCTTGACCCCCTCAAAGAATTCTAATAGATTGGTGAGGCATGATTTCCCTTCGCAAAAGTTGTGTTGACTTTTCTCCAACAAATCATGTTCATCTGATAATTCTGTTCTTTACTATAGTTTCAACCAATTTGCTTGGAAATGAGGTTAGGCTCCAGAGGCAATCCTGGCAATTACAGGCTGGTAAGCCTTTTTCAGAAATTGGTGTCACATTAGCTATCCTCCAGTCACCTGGTACAGAAGCAGATTTAAATGATAGGTTACATACCACAGTTAGTAGTTCTGCAATTTCATATTTGAGTTCCTTAAGAACTCTTGGTGAATACCATCTGGTCCTGATGACTAATTACTGTTTAATTGATCAAACTGTTCCAAACACCTCCTCTATTGACACCTCAATCTGGGACAGTTCCTCAGATTTGTCACCTAAAAAGAACTGGCTCAGGTGTAAGAATCTCCATCACACCCTCTGCAGTGAAGACTGATGCAAACAATTTATTTAGTTTCTCTATAACGACTCTGTCTTCTTTAAGTGTTCCTTTTAGCATCTCAATCATCCAGTGGCCCCACTGATCGTTCAAATTTCCCCATGGAGACAAATTCTCCATAGTTTGTAGTGTCCTCCACGCTTATGATTAGAATGAATTTGCAAAATTCAAATAGGTGAAAAGAGATTCAGATGTTTGATCTGATGATAATAATGTTCAGTTTGCAGCCTTGAATCCTAAGTGGAAGACTTAAAAAATAAGTTCAACAGAATCATCAACGTAACATTTTAAGCAGGGCTCTGTAGCTGTGCTCCGGCTCCGCTCCAGCTCCAGGCAAAAACCTGCAGCTACACTGCTCCGGAGCTGCTCTGCGCTCCGGGCTCCGCTCCAAAGCCCTGATTTTAAGAGTTCAGTAATAGAATCTCATCTAGGTACTTTTTCTTTATGATGAAAGTAATTATCAATCTAACATTTTCCTAGGATCTAATAAACTAAGTCAAGACACTGCTAAGTCTGGAATGAGTGCAGTTGAGCAAGCTATTTCTAAGCCTTATCTCTCTAAAAGGGAAGTCTTGGTGTCATTCTGGGGTTGCATACACACTGCTGAAGATTTGGGCTACAGTTTTTGAGTAACTCACATGGTAAGCTTTAAATTACAGTTCCAACACAAATAATCACAAGTAGCATTTAAAAAAGCCTCCAATTCTCTTCCCTTCAATTAAGGTTTACCGTTTGGGTTTTGTTTAAGTTTGATCTACAAGAGGCAGGATTTCACAGCTCTGCTTACAGTCCTAAGATCCCTAAAAATTGTGGGCAGACACTAATCCAGTGGTTCTTGCTGGGGGTATACAGAGGTCTTCCAGGGGGTATGTCAGCTCGTCTAGACAGTCGTCTTGTTTTACAACAGGCTACATAAAAAGCACTAGCAAAGACAGTACAAAACTAAAATTTCATACAGATAGTGACTTGTTTATACTGCTCTATATACTAGATCAGTGTTTCTCAACATGGGGGTGGCGATCGCTTGGGGGGGGGAGGGGGGGAGAATCACAAGTGCACGGCCAGCATTAGGGAGTAGCAAGCAGGGCCCCCGCGAAGCTAAGATTCATGCTGAAGCCGAAGCCCAACCCCTGCCACCCAGGCTGAAATCAGACTCCTGAAAGGGGTACAGAAGCCTAGAAAGGTGGAGAATCACTGCGCTAGCCCATCTTCCAGGAAACAAAGAGGTGAAGGTTAAAGTGTGGCTTGCCAGCCAAGAGAAGTAAAAGCCCATTTGTTCAAAACATTTGCACTCAACCTTTCCCCTAAAAGAGACTCTTGGCCCAGTACCAAACAACAGAGCATGGCTTACAGAGAGACTAGTCCTTTCAAAGAGCGGGCTCACCACCTAAACAGCTTTGTAAATTAGGAAAGTCTCAGGTTAGCAACCCCCCATGCTGGCTTCCCAAAGAGCATCGTAGAAAGCCTAAGTCTGATATTTATTTTGCTATTTTCCAGACTCGACTGCTGCCTGGTTTGAGGCAGGAGCCAGATGCACTGCTGATTAAGTCAATATCAAATGCATCAGAGCATAGAGTCTGCAGGAAAGATATCCCTCCCTACACCTTCCTAAGAAAGCAATTTTTTATTATTATTTTTTTTTAAGTGGTGAGAGCACAGTGGCCAGAGACTTAAAGCTTGGAGAGAAGAGGATGATCACAAGACAGCCAGCTCTTTGAAGGGGAAAATGGATGAACCACAGGTAGAAGCAGGGGAGAGGAGGTCAGGAAAGCAGACGGTGCCAACTAGTCTAGGACTGAGGCCTTGTCTACCAGTAAGGTCCAGTGATTAGGGTGCTAGCCTGGCACTCAGGAGACTTGGGTTCATCCCCTGCTTTGCCACACACTTCGTGAGGGACCTTGGACAAGTCACTTAGCAACACCTATTTTTGATAGGAGACCCGAGGCAGAGACTGTTTTGGTGTACTTCCCTACCTCATAGGAGTGTTATGGGGAATAACTACAGTCACTCAGATACCACAGTAACAGATAGAGAGTTATTCTGGTAAACCCCCATATGGACAGGTAGCCTAGTAGAAGAGTGCTTTTTTTCATTTTAGCTTAAACTTCTTCACAAGCAACATATGGTAACCCTCCTCCCCCAAAGAGGACTCGTACTGCAGTAAGTGTGCCCACACACTGGGTGGAGGTATTATACCAATACAACCATATCAGTTTAAACTCACACCTTAGGTTATACCGAAATAATTCACATGTACACAAGGCATATGCAAACAGTGTGCCAGCTTTGGAGGAAAGACAGGAAATCCCAAATCCTGATTATTCTGAGAATCCATCATTCTATTCTTGGGGAATGGGATAACCGAAACTAGGAGCAACACCCCCAGCAAGTTGCAGCCTCCCATGACTGGCTCCGTCCTCCCTAGCAGTAGAGCAAAGAGGCAGCAGTTTTTGGCTTGATTTCTCCTACCGTCTTCCAGGGATGAAGGGAAGGAATGTACAAGGGGAGGATGTAACTTTGCTGTGTGTGGGTAAAGGACAGTCCTAGGAGCAACACAGGAATCAAGAAAGGGCTGGGCCTTCTCCAGTGCTCTGTACTCACAGCTGACTGCCTGATCTTAAGGATTTGCAAGTTTATGTGCATCTAATAATGGCTACATATCAGAATTTTTTGGTCTTACTATGTAACAGGGTTGTTTTGGTCAGTCTTGTCAAAAAACTCAGTAGAATTTGGTTTTCCTGACTGCTGTGATTATTTGGTTATATGGATTCAATCTCATGGTATTTCTTAAGAGCCTATATGACAACGCATTTGCCCCTGCTTACACTTAGCTGTGGGATACTTGTCTGCATTGATCAAATTAGAAATTTCCTTCTAGAAATTTTCTAAACAGGAAAGACTTTCATATTCAACTGCCACTCAGCAGAAGTAAAGATTGTTATGGTTTGTTGGGCTTCTAATTAGAAGAAACTATTACTAAAACAGTTTGTGCTTTGGTATCCAAAAAGCCTAATAGAACTTGCTCTGATGCCGAAAAAGATCTTGTCAGTTTTGAGACACGATTTTCAGATTCCATACATATACGGCCAATTTTATAGTGCTCAAAAAAAGTGTCAGGAAGAGGAAATCTCTTTGAGGAAATCTCTTTCTGGTAATCAATCTAGGACCATTGCCTGGAAGAGTTTACTGATCAATAAAGCATTTGTAAACAGTTTATAGCCATGGCAAGTTGACAGAGATGAGACTTTAAAACATACATTTTACACACACACACACACACACACACACACCATTTTAATATTGTGGTGTGTTTTTGAATTTTAACTTTATAAAGCCACTAAAATTGGTCCAAAATAAAAGTTAATATTTGTACTCCAGCTCCCTGTCCCTATGAAACTTGAATATCCTCCCAAGTTTCATAGTGATATAATCACAACTATCTTCAAGTTCAACTTGCTAATAACACCCAAAGTTAAAGAGAAAACATACTTCAGATATTTTCTCCACCTAACTTCATTAAACTATTTCATAGCCTCTCAAATTTGGAAACAGGAAGTGCTTATGTCCTCAGAAGAAGCACAGAACAAAAACATCCTCTCAAATTTCACAGGGAACTACATAGGAGATACAAATAATAACTTTGTTTAGTGGAGCAATTGAGAGGTTTTCAAGCTAAAATATTTTTGTTGAACTTTATTAAAACTGGGGATCTATTAAAATATTTTAATAGGACAGGTCATTTGGATTTTCATCTTGCTTCCTCCACATCCATTTCAATTCTGGCATGATTTTAGTAGCTGTTATCTTAGAAACCACTGCAATCAGAAATTAATGTTTTGTCAGTCGAAAACTAGACTTCCCAACTGCTTTTTAGCAAGCATAAAACACTGATTTCTTGCTCTTTCAGTTCTTGTGAGAGAAGCCTCTTATATAAAAAAAACAAAAAAACAAAAAAAAAACCACACCACACACAGACACGAACGACAGAAAAATCAAGAGATTCAGGTTTTATTCCCTGCTCTGACAGGCCTTGGGCAACCAACTGTGGCCAAAGTCTTCAACTCTGGCTAACTCAAGCTAGGCTCCTAAATCTATAAGGTACTTTGCTTTAAAAAAAAAAAAAAAGTGGCCTGGTTTCCAGAGGTGCTGAGCACCTACAATATCCAGTTACTTCAGTGGACTTTACAGGCACTCAACTTCCAAATCAAACCACTTAATTTAGGTTCCTAAATAGAGATGAACTTTAAGATCACAAATTTCAAATGCAGTGTCTAGTCTCTGTAAAATGGGATAACAGTGCATACCTACACCATAGGAGGGCTAGGAGTTTTAACATGGTTTGTAAAACCATTTGACATCCTCAAGTAAATTAAAATCCCTATAGGAGGGCAAAATATTAGGACATGTGGAACGGCCTGAACTCCACTGGGACAGAGAGGCAAAGCCTTCATGGGAAGCTTCAGGGGGGTAACAAGACTGACGCTAGAGTAGATACAGAATGAAAGTCAGCTGGCAGATGTGCAAGACTGAATTCTGAAGTCAGGATGGCAGAAGTTTGGGGGCCCCTGATACAAACTTTTGGAGAGCTCAAGATGCACTCTAGAAGATTTTATTCCAAAAGAAGGGAATCTCTTCTCTCCTTTTTTATTTCCCACCCCCTTTCAATTCCACTTTAACTACCCCTGTAATGTGCTGGAATCTGCCCCTTTAGAAACTGCATTTACTGTCACAGGAGATGCTGTTTCTCCGTCTAGGAGCCTAAGGGTATGTCTACACTACAGCAGCTACAGCTGCACAGTTAAGGCACTGCAACTGTGCTGCTATAGTGTAAGTGCATCCTACATTGACGGAAGGGGGTTGTCTCTTGATGTAGTTAATTCACCTCTCCAAGAGGAAGTAGCTAGGTCGACAGCAGAATTCTATCAACCTAGCACATCTACACCAGGGGTTAGATTGACCTAACTATCGTGCTCAAGGCATAAAATTTTTCCACAGACCTGAACAATGTAGTTAAGTTGACGTAATAAAGAGTAGACAAGGCCTAAGTCTTGTTGAATGTTAATCGGACTTAGATTCCTAAGTGCCTAAATCAGTATTGAAAATTCTACCCCTTGTCTTGTTTTGCGCTCCCATTTATAAATCACACCACCACATTTCTCCCCACCACCTTCATCTCTTTGTCAATTAAGAGTGCGATTGAATGACATGGTTGCTTCTGATGGTAGGGGGCAAGTCTGAGCAGTCTTGAGGCTCACTTCCGGTTTATGTCTTATATTCCTGAAAGCTACCTGCAGGGATCAGGAAGGGATTCCTCCCCCCACCCCACCCCCAGTGTATTCTGGGTTTGTTTAGTTTAATCTCCTTCCTCTGAAGCGACAGGGATGGCCATTGCTGGAGATGGGACATTGGATAGGGATGGTCAGGGCTCGGAGATGGCACCAAGCATTTTCTCTCAGCTGCTTGGCTGACCAGTTCTTGCTCAAATACTCAGGATCTAACTGATTGCCATATGTGGGGTCAGGAAGAAAATTTTGCCCCAGGCCAGACCGACAACAACTTTGGAGGTTTCATCTTCTTCTGCAGCATGTGCATGCAGGTCACTTGCCAGGATTACCTGGGTATACCTTAAACATTTCCCAACTATTGACAGGGCCGTAAGGAATTGGTGCACCTCAGTCCCTCCTATTCTCTGCCTGTGGCACATAACAGTCTAGTCTCCAGAGGGCCACAGTATTTTGGTCTGATTTCAGCTGTTGGGTTTAGTGCGCAGGTGCTGGGTGTAGGGTGACCAGATATCCCAATTTTTGGGTCTTTTTCTCACATAGGCACCTATTACCCCCCACCTCCTGTCCCGATTTTTGACACTTGCTATCTGGTCAGCCTAGCTGGGTGGTGTTGGTGACCTGTGCTATACAGGACATCAGACTAGATGGTTTGGTGGTTCCTTCTGGCCTTAAGCTCTAGGACTATGACTTGTACCCTCCAGTCCAATCTCCTGGATATAGCAGGGAGCAATGCTGAAGTGGGTCAGCTAGAGGTAACACTTCATCTCTAACAGGATTGGCTGAGTTCAGCTGAAGGAAGATCACGGGGGGGGGGGGGAATCTTATCCGTTAGCCACAAGAATGAACACTTGGCTATTAGTAGGTAAGCTAAATTTCTGTAGATAGCACTTTGGCCATTCATGAGTAAATAATCCCAATTCTTTATAAACCAGCTGCATCATTTCTTCTGTCTCTAGTTTTAGTATTATCTGTAAACTTGGAGATAATCTTAATACTATCAAAAAACCCTGTCTTTCTGAGTCTACAGTCACCTTCCATGCTTCTGCCATTCTCATAACTTTGCCATACAATGGCAGAGTTCACTGATACCCACAGTTCTGAATATCAGCTGTGAAAATCAAGAATCATGAAAACATCCTCCTGCAGATAGTTTTCCTGAGCAGCAACGACAGAAGCAGGCACTGAAGTTATCCACGGGGGAATCTAATGAAAGGAGAAAGTAACAGAAACCTTCCTTTCTCCATCACTACACACTGTACTCCGACTTGCAGCAATCAAGAAGCTGTGAACAGGGGAAGCGAGAGAAAGCTCGCTCTCTCTTTCAATAGCTAGTTAAGGCAAATCTTCAAAATTTATAACACTTAATAGTCTGGAGCGAATATAAAAGACTGAGTTCCTTTCCCACAGCAGGATTCAGAGCAAGCACCTTCGCAGAAATCCCAGCTTTGTTCTCCCAGCAGCTGGGGTCATGGGGCACCTGGGTTTCCCAAATGGTGCTGGCCCAAGGCCTAACCAAAGAGGGAATCCTCTTTTGCAGCTACTTATGGCTAGAAGGTGTCTGGCAATTCCAAGGTACTCTCCCAACGCAGTTTTATATTATAAACCAACTGAAGGCTAAACCCTGACTCCTAATCTGTTCAAACCCCCTTCTAGTTCATTGCCTCATGCTCTGTTCACGGGCACTTTTCTGTTCACCACCCTCTTGCTCTCATTGCATCACTTCAGCCTAAGCCATAACCTTTAGTGCAGGCATTTGCCAACATGCCCGAGATGTAGGCAGCTGCCCGCGCTGACTACAGGAGGCCGCTGAGACTCGCCACCCCCCGTCAGTCCCCAGGGACCCGCTCCTGAGCCCCTGCTGCTTTACCGGAGTCACAGCGGACCTGCCCCGCCGCCCCCGGCAGGCAGCGGCCAGCAGGGTGCCCACGACAGGCGCTGCCTCCGGAGACGAGCCGGACCCGGGAGCGAGGGAACACCACTCGCGGCGGCGGGAGCCGCGCCCCTCGCGGCCCGGGACCCCGCTCGGGGCGGGGCGGCTCCCCGGGCCCGGAGCGCTCGGGCCGCAGAGCCAGCGCCTCCCGGTCGGCGCGGGCATCGCCGAGGCTCGGCCCGCGGGCTGGCACCTCTCAGCGCGGGCAGCAGGCGACACCCGCAGCCACCGGAGCGACCCCGCGCAGGGCCGGGCCCAGCCGGCCGCAGCCCCTCTACTCGGCCAGGGCCTGCTGCCACCGCGGCGCCCGCAGCCCGAGGACGGACACGGCCCACCCGCGGCCCGGGCCTCCCCAGGGGAAGCTGCCGCTATGCGGCCCGACCCGGCCCGCTCCCTCCCCGCAAGGGCGCCCAGGGTCCGTCGCTGCCCGCCCGGAGGGGAGGGCCAGTTACCTGCGCCGATGGGCCCGGCTGGCATGTCGGGGGCAGGGCACCGCTCCGCCCTCAGGCGCCCGGCTCCATGGTGCCCGCAGTGGGTGAGGCCGGCGACACAGCACAGGAGGCTCCGCTCTGCTCGGCTCTCTCCGGACACTTCCGGCAGCGCCAGAAAACTCACCCTGGGGAACCCGGTTTCTCGGCACACAGGGCGCGTGCACTACACCACACTGACTGCTTCGCGAAATAAGTTCTCTCTTATCTGCGCGCCACCTATTGGGAAGTGCGCGTGCGCGTGACATTTTCCTCGTTGTCAAATAAGTCTCTAGGTAATCGTTTGCGCTTGCGCATTTTATACGGTCAACCCGCTTTCCCAACTTTAGTTTATTCTTAAAGGGACAGTGCGCACTTTGACACGCCCTGGAGTGTTGCCCCACAGATTACCTTATGTCTACACTACGAAATTAGGTCGATTTTATAGAAGTCGATTTTTTGGAAATCAATTTTATATAGTCAATTGTGTGTGTCCCCACTAAGCACATTAAGTCGGCGGAGTGCATCCACAGTACCGAGGCTAGCGTCGACTTTCGGAGCAGTGCACTGTGGGTAGCTATCCCACAGTTCCTGCAGTCTCCGCCGCCCATTGGAATTCTGGGTTGAGCTCCCAATGCCTGATGGGGCAAAAACATTGTCGCGGGTGGTTTTGGGTACATGTCGTCAGTCGCCCCTCCCTCCATCCCTCCGTGAAAGCAACGGCAAACAATTGTTTCTCGCCTTTTTTCCTGAGTTACCCGTGCAGACGACATACCACGACAAGCATGGAGCCCGTCAGCTCACCGTCACTGTACGTTTCCTGGGTGCTGCTGGCAGAAGCGGTACTGCATTGCTACACAGCAGCAGCTCTTTGCCTTCGTGGCAGCAGTACGACTGCTAGTCGTCGTCGTCATCTCCTGGGTGCTCCTGGCCGACCTCGTTGAGGTCGGTCAGGGGCACCTGGACAGACATGGGTGCTCCTGGCAGACCTCGGTGAGGTCTGTCAGGGGCACCTGGACATAAATGGGAGTGACTCCAGGTCATTCTCTTCTTTACGTTTTGTCTCATGGAGATTCAGTCCTGCCTGGAATATCATGCGAGCTGGAGGCTTCTGCCTCAGGCTGCTCTACCAGCCAGCAGCACCGCGTGGTCGCACCTACCCCAGCCTACCCCTTGCTCCCATGGCTCATGAAGCCTCTACAGTAGTAAGGAGCAGTTCAACTATAGGCTGAGCAAGTGCAGAATGGTGGTAGAATGTGCCTTTGGACGTTTAAAAGCTCGCTAGCACTGTTTGCTGGCTAGGCTGTTTGCAATTAGAAGAGCACAGCAAGCAGGGCCGGCTTTAGCAGGTGCGGGACCCCACGCCAGGACGCGAATTGTCTCATGCCCCCCCCCCCCCGCCCCGACTCCGCCCCCTCCCTGGCCCATTGGATCCCTCCCCAAATCCCCACCTTGGCCCCACTCCCAGCCCCTCCCCCTCACTGCCCCATTGGATCCCTCCCCAAAACCCCACCCTGGCCCCGCGTCTTCCCCAAGCACGCCGCATTCCTCCTCCTCACCCCTCCCTCCCAGGCTTGCGCTGATCAGCTGTATGGCGGCGCAAGCGCTGGAGGGAGGGGGGAGAAGCAGGCCGCGGCCTTTTTTTTTTTTCCTGCTCCGCCAGCAGGCCCAGACATTGCGTGGCCCTCTTAGGCGTGGGGCCCCATTCCGGGGAATTGGCTTAAAGCCGGCCCTGACAGCAAGGCGCACTGCGCATCACAGAGGCTTTGAAAACCAGTTTCATGACTGGCCAGGCTTCGGTGTGACAGTTGTGTGTGTTCCTCCTTGATGCAACCCGCCCCCTTTGTTGCTTTTAATTCCCTGTAAGCCAATCCTGTAAGCCATGTCGTCAGTCACCCCTCCCTCCATGAGAGCAACGGCAGACAATCGTTTTGCGCCTTTTTTCAGCGAAGACGCCATACCACGGCAAGCGTGCAGTCCGCTCAGCTCAGCCGCCGCTGTGTCCTGGGTGCTGCTGGCAGCAGACGGTGCAGTAGGACTGCAAACTGTCGTCATCAAACGACCACTTCCACTGCCACTCTGCTGTCCTGCAGATGCCATACCACGGCAAGCATGGCACCCACTCAGGTCACCGCGGCAGTTATGAGCACTGTAAACACCACACGCATTATCTTGCAGTATATGCAGCACCAGAAACTTCAAAAGCAGGCGAGGAGGCGACGGCAGCGTGGTGACGAGACTGATGAGGACATGGACACAGACTTCTTTCAAAGCACAGGCCCTGGCAATTTGGACATCATGGTGGTAATGGGGCAAGTTCATGCTGTGGAATGCCAATTCTGGGCCCAGGAAACAAGCACAGACTCGTGGGACCGCATAGTGTTGCGGGTCTGGGATGATTCCCAGTGGCTGCGAAACTTTCGCATGCATAAGGGCACTTCCATGGAACTTTGTGACTTGCTTTCCCCTGCCCTGAAGCGCAAGAATACCAAGATGAGAGCAGCCCTCACAGTTCACAAGCTAGTGGCGATAGCCCTCTGGAAGCTTGCAACGCCAGACAGCTACCAGTCAGTCGGGCATCAATTTGGAGTGGGCAAATCTACTGTGGGGGCTGCTGTGATCCAAGTAGCCAACGCGATCACTGATCTGCTGCTATCAAGGGTAGTGACTTTGGGAAATGTGCAGGTCATAGTGAATGGCTTTGCTGCAATGGGATTCCCTAACTGTGGTGGGGCGATAGACGGAACGCATATACCTATGTTGGGACCGGAGCACCAAGGCAGCCAGTACATAAACCAAAAGGGGTACTTTTCAATGGTGCTGCCAGCACTGGTGGATCACAAGGGACGTTTCACCAACATCAATGTGGGATGGCCGGGAAAGGTACATGACGCTCGCATCTTTAGGAACTCTGATCTGTGTGAACGGCTGCAGCAAGGGACTTACTTTCCAGACCAGAAAATAACCGTTGGGGATGTTGAAATTCCTATAGTTATCCTTGGGGACCCAGCCTACCCCTTAATGCCATGGCTCATGAAGCCATACACAGGCACCCTGGACAGTAGTCAGGAGCTGTTCAACTATAGGCTGAGCAAGTGCCAGAATGGTGGTAGAATGTGCATTTGGATGTTTAAAAGCGCACTGGTGCAGTTTACTGACTCGCTTAGACCTCAGCGAAACCAATATTCCCATTGTTATTACTGCTTGCTGTGTGCTCCACAATATCTGTGAGAATAAGGGGGAGACATTTATGGCGGGGTGGGAGGTTGAGGCAAATCGCCAGGCCGCTGATTACGCGTAGCCAGACACCAGAGCAGTTAGAAGAGCACAGCAGGGTGCGCTGCACATCAGAGAAGCTTTGAAAACCAGTTTCATGACTGGCCAGGCTACAGTGTGAAAGTTCTGTTTCTCCTTGATGAAAACCTGCCCCCTTGGTTCACTCTACTTCCCTGTAAGCCAACCGCCCTCCCCTCCCGCCTTTGATCACCACTTGCAGAGGCAATAAAGTCATTGTTGTTTCGAATTCATGCATTCTTTATTAATTCGTCACACAAATGTGGGGATAACTGCCAAGGTAGCCCGGGCGGGATGAGGGAGGAGGGAAGCACTGGGTGGGGTGGTGGAGGAGGGGAGGAGGGAAGGACAAGGCCACACTGCACTTCAAAACTTATTGAATGCCAGCTTTCTGTTGCTTGGGCAGTCCTCTGGGGTGGAGTGGTTGGGTGCCCTGTTAGAAGGGAAAAAGGATGGAAAGGCAAAAGGAGGAGAGAGAGAGAGAGTGTGTGTGTGTGTGTGTGTGTGTATGTATGTATGTATAAAGACAAGAGACCCTTATGCTTTTTGTCTCCCTAGGTTCGGTCTCCCTGTCCAGCATCTGTCATCTGGTAGGATCCCTTCCCCTGCAAAGAGGA